>NW_024870731.1:17577500-18177500 GCF_019054845.1 Dipodomys spectabilis
AATGTAATGGTTGGTCCTGTTTACTCTATAGATGAAATAAACAAGCTTCTCTGTACAGTATGTTCACAAATAAAATAAAATTAAATTAAAAAAAAGAAATAAACAAGCTTGACTTCTATTTATATTCGTGAGGACATCATCCCACTTTTTATTAGACCCTGGGAGGTTGGCATATGGTCTATCCTAGTGGTGAGAACAACAAATCCAGGAGAGGTCAAATACCCCTTTATGGTCATAATTTCCTCAAGTGGCAGAAATTAGATTAGAGCTAAGATTCCCAAATTCTAGGTCTGGCAAGCATTCTCAGATACCAAGAAATGTGAGAGTTAACAGACACAAATAAACTTTATTTTGGATTATTTTGTTGAGGCTTCTATTATGACCTAAATACTACCTTTTTGTTATCAAGAAATTCTGTCTTCTTCCACCCCTCCTTCTTTGAGAATGTAAATTAATCTTGGCTAATTTTACTGAATCAGCAGCCAGAATAAAACAATATCACTGGGAGGAATGAACTTTCTCCATTTGTTTTAATGGAGATTTAATTTTAAGACTTAATTATTAGAAACACTGTCCCTTGCACTTCTGGTAACCTATTCAAAGCAGCAGAACAGAATTAGTTGGTATAATTTTATTCTGTGCTTGCACGAGTGAGGAGTAAGATGCCTGAGGGAAAGAGCTCAGGACAGAAGCCGAGGCATTCACTGTGGGTCATGGGTGTGAGGAGCTTTCCTTAGGATGCTTTTTTGCATTAAGAGCAAACCTCCAAGTCCTTGTCCTGTAGACTACAAGAACAGAATTTTCCAGACATGCAGATGTATCCGTTGTTTACTTGGCTGTTTCCTCCAAGTCTCTCATAGAAAGTAGGGCCCTATTCCTAAAAGACCTTAAGGTCATTTGCTTTTTCAAAGGAGGAGGGAAAGTTGTATTATAATGGTATTTGAGATTATGTGTTCTGGATTTGGCCCACCAATTCTGGCTCCACTTATAAGTACCGTGGGGCTTTAAGCAACTTAACTAAACTGTCTCTGGCTCAAGTCTCTTTTTCTGTACAATAAGGACAATAACAAGAGTCTTGTGATGAGGGCAAGCTCTTTAATCCCAAGACACAGTAAACATCAGCTATTTTATTTGTGCATGCAATGGAGTCAAAGTAGTATTTGTAAAGCATAGCATTTAGAGTCTTCTGGATGTCTTTATTGTGACAAACATATGACATCTCTCCTCTTAAATTTTAAGTGGGTAGTATAATTTGCCAACGACATGCACATTATTTATAGCAGGACTCTAGAACCTTTTCATTATTCATGCTGACACTCTGAACCCTGAAAATCCACTTTCCGTTCTCCCTACCCACTAAACTCTGGTAAGATCTGTTTTGTGGGGGAAGGTTCCAAGATGGCGGAGGAGAAGCTAGAGGATAAACAAGCTCTTGCATAGAAAGCAGTTTTAGTGTCCCAGTGAACCGTCCTCGGCTAAGGAATCACACCAAGTGTGCCATCACAGTACAGAGAGTTTGGCCAGAGAGGAAAAATCCAGGCAGCTTGGTCAAGGAGACAGATCTGAGCACTTGCTGGTGTCCATGGCAGTGGCCGTGGTTGCTGCTGTTGTGGCCACCATATCAAAAGAGAAAGCCCCAGACAAAGGTGCCAGATGTGATGTGTGAGTGGATTCTACTCACAACCAGCAAGAACTGACACGGAGCAGAAATCTTCATCCTGCTGATCACAGACCAGGGACGGAAGAAACCAAGAGGCTTGCATGAGTACCCTCAAGACATCCTCACCCAATCTCACAGAGCAGTGGTAGGAAGGTAGCCCCTCCCCCTCCACTGGAGAAGAACTCCCTCTTTGATACTGACAAAGGCCTGGGTGAGCAGCTAGCTCCAATTCAGGCCTTGGAAGAAAACAATAGGAGCCATTCACCAGGTCACAGGAACCTGATCTGACCTGCCAGGCTCAGCTCCAGCCAAGGGGAAAAAAATCACCCTGCCCAGGCAAAGAAATATCCTTTCCCTGAGGAATGACTTTCTTCACTGGTTAAACAGAGCCAGATGCTGCCCCTCCCCACTGCAGCCTAAACAAACAATTGAAGCTCAGTAAACATAAATTCTGAGAATGGCTCCAGGCTGGGCTCTGTGAGTGTTTCAGGAGCTAGCCCCTCAGGGAAAAGCTACTGATTGCTGATAGGCCTCCATCCTACACAGAACCTAGCTTCCTCACAGCAACTCCAACCTAGAGAAAACAGCCATCTCCCTCTTTTGTGATACTCAAAGCAGATCTGCCTCTCACTGAACTAGCCTGGGAGGAGGATCTCAAAGTCCTGGGTAAGGCAGAGCATTTTTCTGCCTGCTCTAACAAACTGACTTAGAAACCAATCAAGCCACAGAAAAACCAAACATCACAAGCAAATCAGAGACTCCAGAGACTGGTTACAGACATAAGGGAGATACAAGATCTCCCCCCGCTCAAAAAAAAAAAATCAAATAACATGTTTTTCTACCTAATGTTTTAAATTTTTATTTCAACAATTGTTTTCTATTTTTTTCTTTCATAATTTTTATTTTAGGTGTGTGTGATTTTAGTTGTATATGTGTGTGTGTTTTTTCTTTGCGTGACTTAATTGCTGTTCTGCTCATCCCCAGATATATACCTGTCATCAATGATTAGATCTTATCCTTCATTTTCTACATACTTAATTCAGAAATTGATTACTCAATTAACAACTTCTTAGGCTTAACTTCTTTAATAGTAGTATTATTTCTTTATACCAATTCAGAAATTGATTACTCAATTCACAACCTCTTAGGCTTAACTTCCTTAATAATAGTATTATTTCTTTATACCTATATAATTTTTAAGTATTCCATTTTCAAATTTTTATTTTTAATTTTTTTTATTTTTTCCTATTTATCTCTCTCCTCTTCTCATCCTATACTTTTCTTCTATCCGTATTATTTCTTTACACTTACATAATTTTAAGTGTTTCATTTTTTAAATTCAAAGTTTTGTTTTTTCATTTTTTCTTGTTTCTTTATCTCTCTCCTTTCATTCTGTTCTATCTTTTTCCTCTCAGAGATTAGGACTTGGTTAAATTCACTCTTTCCTTTTACCTCTCTACATCCCTCTAATCCTATTTTTCCCTACAATTCTCCCTAAACCTATTAATTTCTGGACTGCTGAATCCCTCTTGGATCTTCTTAGCCCATTAATCCAGAGTTATCTGATGTTGAATAGATTATATCTGTTGAACTAGATTGTATCTGCAGCCATTTTGACTATGCAACTAAAGGACTCTGGTTGATGCTTGCCTTAAAATAGTGTTCTAGCACAAAATTGGTGTTACTTTCATACCAAATGGGCAGAACAAGCCAGAGAAACACAAGAAAAATGGCAAGTCCAGGTATCTTAACTCCCACTCATGATAATCAGGTCACAGAACAGTTAATGAATAATCCAGAGGAGAGTTCCCAAAAAGCTCTACAAACACTACTGGTAAACATGGTGAATGAAAAGATTGAAAATCTGCAAAAGGACTCAGTGTGAGCATGACAGGGAGTGAGACCAGGCTAACCAAAGATTAATACAGGAACATCATGAGCATGAAGAGGCTAACCAAAAATTAATACAGGGATCTCGTGAGCATGAAGAAACTAATCAAAGATTAATACAGGAATTGCATGAGCAGGCTGAAAACAGTCAAAGAGTAATACAGGCGTTGTATGAGGGTAAGGAAACTAATCCAAGAGTAAATACAGGAATTGCGTGAATGGGACGAGAATAGACCAAAATCAGTAGAGGCATTCCTGGAATCCATAAACAAACAGCTGAAGGAATCCAGGGAGACCACAAAGGGAATGCTGAATGGAGCCCGTCAGAAAGAAAGGGAGTCCAAAGAAACTATAAGCAATCAACTGAGGGATTTGAGAATAAACACTGAACACCAAATTAAGGAAGTAAAGAAGTCTATACAAGATCTAAAACAAAGCTCCAACAAAGAATTTGAAGCCATCAATGCCAATCAATTTAAAGGAAGAAAATAAAAAACAAAGTAGAAAATCTTGACAGTAGGTTAGACCATGCAGAAGATCGAATCTCTGGGATTGAAGACAGCCTAGATAATATAGAGAAAGAACATACTACTATCCAAGACAAATCCAAGAAATATGATAGATCTATTCAACATTTAGACAATACTATCAGAAGGCTTAATCTGAGGATAATGGGTATAGAGGAGCACCTAGAGACAGAAGTTAATGGTGTAGGAAATATATTTAACAGGATCCTAGCAGAGAACTTCCCAACCATGCAAAAAAATAGGCTTATTCAGAAACAAGAAGCTTTTAGAACTCAAATAGACCAGACCAGAACAGGACATCCACTGTCACATTACAATCCACACAGGATCAATTCAGACTAAGGAAAGGATCCTTAAAGCTGTCAAGGAGAAAAGATCAATCACCTATAAAGGGAAACCAAGTAGAATAATCTCAGATTTCTCAGCAGAGACAATCAAAGCAAAAGAACCTAGAATGATGTATACCACACCCTAAAGAAAAACAACTATCAACCAAGAACACTGTACCCAGCTAAACTCTCCTTTATAATTGAAGGCCAAATAAAAACTTTCCATAGCAAAGAAAAACTGAAACAATACATCTCCACCAAACCAAAAGATACTTAAAGATGTCCTACACATAGAAAAACAACAAGAGGGCAATAAAGGCCAAGAAGCCACATCCAAACTGAGAATCCAAGAACCATAGGAAGAACCCAGTTGTCACAGCCCCCATGGGGCTAACATGGCCGGACCTACCAAACATCTCTCAACCCTAAGTCTCAATATTAATGGACTTAACTCTCCAATTAAGCAACATAGACTGTCTTGTTGGATCAAAAAGCAAGATCTTTCTATCTGCTGCCTTCAGGAGTCACACCTTGCCCATAAAAAAGAACACATTTTGAAAGTGAAAGGCTGGACAAAATCTACCAAGCAAACGGCCCCCATAAACAGATGGGAGTTGCAATCCTAATATCACATAAAATAGACTTCAAATTAAAATGGAAGAGAATAGAAAAGAAGTTCAAATGTTCATGATATTCAACAAAATGAACACACAAATTACCGGCTCCTCTGGGACACAGCAAAGGCAGTACTCAAAGGCAAGTTCATAGCTCTGAGTTCCTACATCAACAAGTTGGAGAGATCTGAAGCCAACAATTTAATGAGACATCTGAACCTCCTTGAAAAAGAGCAGCAAGCTAAACCTCAATCCAGTAGACAGAAAGAAATAATTAAAATTAAATCAGATTTAAGTGAATTAGAATTAAAAAAAGAAAAAAATCAACAAAACAAAGAGTTGGTTTTTAGAAAAACTTAACAAAATTGACAAAACTTTAGCAAATCTTATCAGAAAAAGAAGAGAACACACCCAAATAAACAAACTCAGAGATGAGAATGGAAACATCACCACAGAAACAACCAAGATTCAGTACGTTATAAGGGAATTCTTCTCAAACCTTTATGCTATTAAGTTTGAGAATCTGGAAGAAATGGACGATTTCCTAGCAAATATCGACATGATGAAACTAAACCAGGATGAGTTCAACCAACTTAACAGACCCAAATCAAGCATCGAAATAGAAACAGCAATAAAAGAACTCCCATCTCAGAAAAGCCCAGGAGCAGTTGGATTTACAGCAGAATTCTACAAGGCCTTCAAAGCAGAACTCACACCAATACTTCTCAAGCTCTTCAATGAAATTGAAAGAGAAGGTTCACTACCAAACTCTCTATTAAGCCAACATAACACTCATCACAAAACGAGGTAGGGACTCATCAAAGAAAGAGAACTATAGACCCATTTCTTTGATGAACATCGATCCAAGCTTCCCAACAAAATTGGCCAATCGATTTCAACAACTCATCAAAAAAAAATCATACACTACGATGAAACAGGATTCATTTCAGGGATGCAAAGCTGGCTCAATAAATCAATTAATATAATTAATCACATCAGCAAGAGCAAGGATAAGAACCACATGGTTATCTCAATAGATGCATGAAAAAGTATTTGACAAGATCCAACACCCCTTTATGATGAAGGCTCTGGAAAAACTAGGAATCCATGGAACAATACAATACAATACAATACAAAACAATACAATAAAGGCTGTATGTGACAAACCTAAGCCAGCATTATAATTAATAGCAAAAAACTAAAGTCATTTCCTCTAAACTCAGGAACAAGACTAGGATGCCCACTCTCTCCACTTTTCTTCAACTTAGTATTAGAATGCCTAGCTGCAGCAATAAGACAAGATGCAAACATAAAGGTGATCCAAACAGGGAAAGCTGAAGTAAAACTTTCCCTCTTTGCAGATGACATGATCTTGTATTTAAAGAATCCCACAGACTCCACTCCCAAATTACTCGAGGTGATTCGAAACTTTGGCATAAGTAGCAGGGTATAAAATTAACCCACAAAAATCAATGGTTTTTCTGTATGCCAACAATGAGAAGAATGCAGCTGAAGTCAGGAAAGCAACTCCCTTTGTAATAGCCCCACAGAAAATAAACTACCTAGGAATTAACTTAACTAAGGAAGTGAAGGACCTCTACAATGAACACTTGAAGAAATCAAAACAGAACATAGGAAGTGGAAAAACCTCCCATGCTCCTGGATTGGAAGGATCAACGTCGTGAGAATGGCAATACTTCCCAAGGCTATCTACAAATTCAATGTGATACCTATCAATATTCCAACCTCATTCTTCAAGGAAATAGAAGAAGCAATCCAAAAATTCACATGGAACAACAAAAGACCCTGGATAGCAAAAACGATCCTTAACAGAAAGAATAGTGCTGGAGGAATATCAATACCAAATTTCAAAGTCTACTCTGAAAACATTACAGGATGGAATAGGAGAAACCCTGGGTCTCCTCGGCTCAGGCCGAAATTTTCTGAATAGAGACCCGGAAACACAACAAATCAAAGAAAGGTTGGACAAATGGGATTGTAAAAGGTTGCAGAGCTTCTGCAGGGCAAATGACATAGCTAGCAAGATCAATAGAAAGCCCACGGATTGGGAGAAGATCTTTACTAGCCATACAACAGACAAGGGTCTCATATCTAAAATATACTTGGAACTCAAAAAATTAAACCACCCAACAACAAATCCTCAAAGAAACAACTGCCCAATAAGTAAGTGGGCGAAAGACTTAAAAGAGAAGCTTCTCTGAAGAAGAAAGAAGGATGGCCAATAGACACATGAAGAAATGTTCAACATCCCTAGCCATAAAAGAAATGCAAATCAAAACAACATTGAGATATCACCTCACTCCAGTTAGAACAGCAAAAATCAAGAACTCTAACAACAACAGATGCTGGAGGGGATGTGGACAGAAAGGAACCTTACTTCATTGTTGGTGGGAATGTAAACTTGTTCAACCACTTTGGAAAGCAGTATGGAGGTTCCTCAAAAGACTCCACATAGAGCTCCCCAATGACCCAGCAATCCCACTTTTGGGCATTTACCCAAATGATCAAAAACAAGGCCACACTAAAGCTACCAGCACAACTATGTTTATTGCAGCATTATTTACCATAGCTAAGATATGGAACCAACCCAGATGCCCCTCAGTAGATGAATGGATCAAGAAGATGTGGTATATATACACAATGGAATTTTATGCCTCCATCAGAAAGAATGACATTGCCCCATTTGTTAGGAAATGGAAAGGCTTGGAAAAAATTATATTAAGTGAAGTAAGCCAGGCCCAAAGAAACATAGGTCCCATGGTTTCCCTTATTTGCAATATCTAGTATAGGTATGAGTCAAGCGGAAAAAGTCAGAGAATGTGATGTTAGGAAAACGAACCATCAAATATGTATTTTAATGTTTTTGTTTCTTTCATGCATGTGTTTCTAACGCATTTATAATATTATTTCTTTGTTGCTTTGTATGTCCCTCCCCCACAGTGTAACCCCTGCTTTCACTATATTTGATGTCAGTATAACATGTGGAGGAGACGGGGACAAACAAGTCGTTTAAGGATTCAGGTGGACCTGTTGCAACAATGAGAAGTACAAAATGTCATGTCAAAACCAGCTTTACAATGTCGGTGGGGGGGGGAGGGGGGGTATGATTCGGTGGGGGGGAGGGGGGAGGCTGGGAAGGGAGGTGAAGGGTAAACAAAGGAGGAGGTTGCAATGCTTGGTAAGAAATGTATGCATTTTTCTGCCCATGTAATTGTAACCCCTCTGTACAGTATGTTCTCAAATAAAATTAAATTAAAAAAAAAAAAAAATTTCAAAGTCTACTACAAAGCCATAATCAAAACATCTTGGTACTGACACAAGAATAGACCTGAGAACCAATGGAATAGAATTGAAAACCCAGAAATGAACCCACAGACTTATAGTCACCTAATCTTTGATAAAGGAGCCAAAAAAAATAGAATGGAAGAAAGAGCCTCTTCAGTTAATGTTGCTGGCAAAATTGGTTAAATACCTGTAGAAAACTAAAGTTAGATCTTTATATATCACCTTGCACCAGAATCAACTCCAAAGGGATCAAAGACCTCGAAATAAAAGCAGACACCCTGAAAATATTGCAGGAAGGAATAGGAGAAACCCTAGGTCTCCTAGGCACAGGCTGAAATTTTCTTAATAAAGACCCAGAATCACAACAAATCAAAGAAAGGTTGGACAAATGGGATTGCATGAAACTGCAGAGCTTCTGCATGGCAAAGGACATAGCTAGCAAGATCAAGAGAAAGCCCACGGATTGGGAGAAGATCTTCACTAGCCATACAACGGATAAGGGTCTCAGATCTAAAATATACTTGGAACTAAAAAAATTAATCCTCCAACAACAAATCCTCAAAGAAACAACTGCCCAATAAACAAGTGGGCTAAAGGCTTAAAGAGAAACTTCTCTGAAGAGGAAAGAATGGCCAATAGACACATGAAGAAATGCTCAACCTCTCTAGCCATAAAAGAAATGCAAATCAAAACATTGGGATTCTACCTCATTCCAGTTAGAATGGCTATAATCAAGAAATCTAATAACAACAGATGCTGGAGGGGATGTGGCCAGAAGAGAAGCCTACTGCATTTTGGTGGGAGTGTAAACTTGGAAAGCAGTATGGAGGTTCCTCAAAAGACTTCACATAGAGCTCCCTTATGACCCAGCAATCCCACTTTTGGACATTTACCCAAATGATCACAAACAAGGCCATACTAAGGCTATACGCACAACTATGTTTATTGCAGCATTATTTACCAGAGCTAAGATATGGAACCAACCCAGATGCCCCTCAGTAGATGAATGGATCAAGAAAATGTGGTATATATACACAATGGAATTCTATGCCTCCATCAGAAAGAATGGCATTGCCCCATTTGTTAGGAAATGGAAAGATTTGGAAAAAATTCTATTAAATGAAATAAGCCAGGCCCAAGGAAACATAGATCCCATGGTTTCCCTTATTTTCAATAACTAGTATATATCTGGGAAAAGGTCAAAAGCTATGTCCATATGACCAGATAAGTGATGTTAACTGAAATGACTCCAAGATAGGGATGCAAGATGTTTTTTCTTTCTTGCTATTGTTCCTAACATATTTATAATGTACCATGTCATTTTTTTTATTTTTTTGTATGTTCCTCCCCCACAGTATAATCCCCGTTCCCACTGTATTTGATGTAAGTGCCCTGCATCTTGTATATACACTTCTTTACCTCGGGTAACCGAAGGGAAAAAACAAAATGCTTAAATAGAGATACAGGTTGACCCATTGTAACAATGAGATGTACAAGACAACAGGTTGAAAAATGAACTTTACTATTTAGGCGGGGAGTGGAGGAGGGGGAAGGTTGAGTGTAGTTGTGGAGGTGGGAGTCAAGGGATGGTAGGGGAAAAACAAAGGAGGAGGTAACAATGCTTGACAGAAAATGTAGTCTTTACCTTTCTCATGTAACTCTAACCCCTCCGTACAGTATTTTTACAATAAAAAAGTATTTAAAAAACGATTTCTTTTGTGTTCTTGTCCCTCAAGGCTAATAATTTTAAATATCTCATGGAACTATAATTATGCAGTCTTGGTCCTTCTGTGGTAGATTGATTCCACTTAGCATAATGCCTTCAACATTTATGCATTTTTCCTATGTGTTAAAATGTCCTTCTTTTTTTAATGTGGCATTTGAATTAACTCTTTGTAGAACTATATATTTTTATTGTTATTGTAAAGATAATGTACAAAGGGGTTACAGTTACATAAATCAGGTATTGAGTACATTTCTTTTTGAACAGTGTCTACCTGTGAAGTAAGGAACTCCACCCTCTGGTGCTGCTAAAACCATATATTTTTATTATCTTTAGTTATACAAAGGAGTTAGCATTCAACAAATCCATTTATAAATACAGCGCATCTTGATCGATATCGCCTCTTTCATCATCCCCTCCCATCAATTTTCTTAATTTTTTCAGGACATGCATTGGATATTAAGATTGTATGCCCCATCTCCACACTTCCTGTCTTCAAGAGAAGGGAGATATATCCCTTTCCTTCACTCTTCCCCCATCTCTTAAGTAAAAGTTAGCTGGTGATTATTTTCTTGGACTATGAGTTTGATTTTCTAAGAAATTACACTGTTTGAATTCTCTCCTGTAAATACTATCTTTTTATATACTTACATACAGCCCAGTACCTGTTTACTTGTATGAATTAACTCCAGCTTTCACAATATGTGAGAAAAACATATCCTTTGTCTCTCTGGTCCTGACTTACCTCACTTAACATAACTTTTCTAGGCCCATCCATTTCTTCGTGAATATTCTTTTACAAATTTCTAAATCTCATATGGCACTTCTTAAATTTTTAATGGAATAATGTCATCAGATGATAAATGAAGGGTTTCCTCTGAATACCAGTTTCTATGTGAAATCACAGGTCCTTGAGATCCACTCATGAAAAGTATTTAGAATGATAAAATGGTAACATTGATTGAGATGCACAGTATTTGTAAACTGATTTGTTGAATGGTAACTCTTTTGTACATCTACTTAAAATATTAAAAATATAATTTTATAAAAAGGACAGTTTCATAAAGTAAAAATTTTAACAAGAATTTATTTTAGTAAAACAAGGTAAAGTAGAAAGAAATGAAGAAGAGGGAGAAACATTTCCTGCTGCTCCACACACAGAAACTGGGAGATAAAAACTCAAAGTGATGATTCTCATCTACATAACCGTTATACTTTTTTGGGGGGGAGGGGTCCGGTCGTGGGGCCTGAACTCTGGGCCTGGACGCTGTCCCTCAGCTCTTCAGCTCAAGGCTAGAGTTCTACCACTTGAGCCACAGCGTCAATTCCAGCTTTTGTTTTGTTTTTGCTTATGTGGTGCTGAGGAATCGAACCCAGGGCCTCAGGCATGCAAGGCAAGCGCTCTACTACTGAGCCACCTTCCCAGCCCAGCCTTTATACTTTCTGAACAGAGAGAATATATATGTTTATGTCTATCTAGCAACAAATCATATAATAGTTCTGGGAGAGAAATAGGTATTAATTATTATTTGTAACTATAGAATGCAACTGGGTATAAGTGTAAAACACTAGAATAATATATGAATTTTAGACCTTCCTTTTCCCAGATATGCCTCTCATTTTTGTCTCTATTTATTCATGAAGAGTTGAAGCTTTTTGCCATTTCAAAGGAGGGGCAGATTTGAATAGTCCCTCTTAGTTTTTCCAGTTCTTGTAGTTTAGCATCTGAAAAGAGTTATGGTTGGAGGAGGGGGCTCAATTGCTTTTTCTCAGCTTACCTCCTGGATTTAATTTTTGAGTCTAATGCTTTGATTTATTAAAAATATAATTTACCTGTCTCCTCATATAACTATTCTCTCTCACTTATAAAAAGCAAGAAATGGAGAAATTCTGATCTCTCTTTAGGGAATCACTTTTGGTAACTTATCTGTGGATGTATATCTTAATTTAATTTACTTTTTTATTATTGTAAAGTCGTTGTACAAATGGATTTCAATTCAATATGTCAATTTATGAGTATAGTGTATCTTGATCAGTGTCACCCCTTCCAACAGTATCCATTTCCTCTATACCAAACCCACCCATTCCCTCGAGTTTCCAGGTTCCATTCTCACATATGATCATTAAGTATTATAACCCTATTCTTATTTCAAATGAGAATACAGTCTTTTGTCCTTATTTAGTATGAGAGTAAAATCAAATAGTATTCATAAAATCATTTAGCCACGGAGCAATGCTAGTCATTGAATGCATGCTAGCAACTATGCTGTCTCTATTTCTCATTCAGTTAATGCATATTTGTGGAGCATATTTGTGAGGTCTATGATAAAAGTTCATCAAATGTTCCAATGCTGATCGCTTGCCTGGATGCTTTTCTCTCTCCTTTCTCAAAAATCTGATGAAATCATGATTTTACCATCACTCTTTTGGACCTTACATTTGTTATTGGTCTTCAGGTTATGACTAGACACTGTTTCTCCTTAAGTAGAGTTCATACCCTTTTAAGGCAAGGATTCTCAATGACTCACTCTACTTCTGTCCACAGGCCTGGTCTTTACCTCACCACAGACATCTCCAGGTGAAGAGCTCAGAGACCCATATTGTTCCATTAAGCGACCCCTTTGCAACTGACATTTGATGACTTCCAGAAAAATCCATGCATCGTTTTGAGGAAGGCTGATGAGGAATAATGACATTACAGATAACACTTTACCTCAACCTTCTCAACCTCTCCCATTTCTCTGCTCTTACAAGATTGTCCATCTAGAATTCTAGATTCTTCTGTCATTAATACTTAGGGTTTCCCTTTCTCCTTAGGTATCTGCAGGGGCAGCCACTCCAACAGAGAATTTTGTTGAAAGTATTTTATCCAAGTTTTTCTGGCTCTGGTTTTCACATAGCAGCACCTGGCATGGTAATGGGTGTATAGTAAATGTCTGATAAATGCTTATTGAGTAAAGATACAAAGTGCTGGGTTATGGTAGAAGCATATCGGGTTTCTTGGGAGATCTGAAAAGATCTGGAACAATCCCTGAGCATGGATTGTTCCTCCTCTACTAGGATTATACAAGAAAAAGATTTGTCCTTAATGACTAGAGGTGTTTTGAAGAGAAGGCCTTTCTCCAACTGGCCACTACCATTTCTTTAACCAATAGCTTAAGTTTCAACTGATCAATGGAAAGAGTATTACTCCTCCTCATCCATGCTAAATAGTTACAAGATTTTGTTTCTCTTAACACTCATGCCTAAACTGTAAGGTAAGGTCATGGGTATTAAAGGAATCTTAAACCTTCACTGGTATCCAAGCAGTCTTGACTGTGCAGCCTCAGGGATAAACAATATAGCTAGGTTTTGCTCCCTCCATGTGGCAATTCAGATCATGTTTCTCTATCTTTCCTTTGTGACAGGCAAGAAAGTTGAAAGTTCACAGAACCCAGAGGACAAAGAGAGCCCATATTCGTTACAAGCTCAGCTCAAGAGAGATGCACACTCACTGGCTTATAAAGGAGTCGCCTAGAAAAGAAGACCATAATCTACAAAACGCGTCTGTAGGAGAGCTGTCTATTTATAACTAGAGTGGCTCAGCGGCAGAACACTGTAAAGTCAGTGCCCTTTGTGCTGAAGAGAGGACCAAATGAGGGGCAGGACTGCAGGCTCAGGGCAGGGCAGAAGGCTAGGCCAGGGTGTTCTTAGCAAAATATAGAGTATATACTCATCCTACCAAGTTTCTGGCACAAAAAAAATTGTATCATACATGTTTGGAATAGACTGGTGACACCTAAAATGGGCCCAAAATGAGAATTGGAAGATTAATATGTAGTTGGTATGGAGATCATCTTTTAATATTTGATACCTGTGTTTGCTAAAATATATAGAAAATTAATAATTACTAAATCAAAGCCACAATTTCATATACAGGTGGAAAGCAGCAAGGACTGCAGCAGATGTTTTAAAGCACGACTCCAAATGGTTTCCAAACATTGAGAACTAAATCTGTCACCCAACCACCAATTATATGGGTGTAGCAACGAGGGTCTGCATTGTCTTTCTGTGAACTGACACTCCATATTTACTGCCATGTGCTTCTTGGGGAAACAGGAATAGAGGGGCTTGGGTTATTTAAATATGATGGTGGTATGTGTAATAACCACATTTAGCACTAACACTAGGTTAGACAACCACTTGGTGGAGATGTTGCAGAAGAGATTCAAGAAGTAAATGAGATAAAATAGGTGTGATATACCATCTCTACAGGAGAATGAATAACCCTACCAAACTTGATGGAAAATAATTTACAAAGAAGGGATCACCTCCTTATCATTGCCATAATGATGGGTCCTGGCATTTTGTTGGTAGGGGACAAGTTTTAAACATTCTATAATGTGTAGGAGACCCATCCAAGGCACGACTCTGTGTGGCATCTCACATAATTTCCCATGACCTACTGGGCTATTGTCTAGGTTTAAAAAACAACAATGATAATGACAAACAACAACAAATTCATAGCTGGGTATTGATGACTGATGTTTGTAATCCTAGCTACTCAGAAACTGAGATTGAGAGGAAGATGGTTGGAGGCCAGGCTGGGACAAAAGAAAAAATGTTTGAGAGACTCCTTCATTTCAACATGTCATTGTCCTGCCAGCTACGGTGGGAAGTATAAATAGGAGAATCACAGTCGAGGAGGCCTTCTAGGCCAAAAGCAGGATTTCTATCTCAGAACTAACCAGGGAAAACAAGGGCTGGAGGCATTGCTCAAATGGTAGAATAGGGCCTAAGGCTTAAACTATGTTTGATATAAAACAGTACTTTTTATGGCTTTAGTATTCAGCCATTTTCTCAGAGGTGTGACTATTGTGTAATTTACAAGAACATCTCTTGAAAGATGGAAATCTATAGTGTTTACTATCAACTCCTTTTATTCAATTTTATCAGTATAATGACCTTATTCTTATGTTTTAGAAATTCTGTGTTTACTTGGGATATATATATATATATATATATATATATATATAATATAGATATATTATATAGATATATGTGGATTTCGTAAATGGTTCTGTTTCCCCAACTTTCACCTCCTTCCTAAGTTCTTTTCTCATTCACAGGATTTCTGTTCATTTCCCCCAAAGATCTGGTCCTGTGACCTGGTAAGAAAACTTATTTGGTTATAGAAATTCTAAATACTGGAATTTGCAGAAAACTTTAACTTGAAGTTCCATCACAGTCAAGCAGGCACTGGTGGCTCATGTCTGAAAATCTAGTTATTCAGGAGGCTGAAAGCAAGAGGATTACAATTTGAAGCCAGTCAAGCAGAAAAGTCCTCATGATTTTCCAGCATCATGAAAATATGCCTGAGATAAACCAACTTAAAAGGAGGAAACATTGGGGCTGGCAAGGTGGCTCAGTGGTAGAGCACTTGCCTTGCATGCCTGAGGCCCTGGGTTCGATTCCTCAGCACCACATAAGCAAAAAGAAAGAAGCCGGAAGTGGCGCTGTGGCTCAAGTGGTAAAGCACTAGCCTTAAGCTGAAGAGCTGAGGGACAGCGCCCAGGCCCAGAGTTCAGGCCCCACGACCGGACCCCCCCCCCCCCCAAAAAAAGGAGGAAACATTGATTTCAGTTCACAGTTTCTGAGGTTTCAGTCTGTGCTTATGTGGGTTGCTTTGGGGCCAGTGGTGAAGGAGTATGTCATGGGGGTGGGAACAGAAGGTGGAGGAAGCTACTGTCCCTATTTCAGACAGAATGCAAAAAGAAAAAAGGGAAGGAGAGAGTTGCAATGTCCTCTCAATGATCTAATTTCCTTCCGTGAGGCTCCACCTCCTGAAGGGTAGCAGAGCCTAATATGATCAAGCCTTTAACACACTGGCCTAACGGCAACATTTCAAATCTAAAACATTACACTGGCTCTAGACCAAGCAATCCAAAACAAGAGGATACTTTTACACCTATTGAGCAGGATATAAAATGAAGACTATCAAGTACGTCCATTCTTTCTGTGTTGAAAAACATATGAAGTTACTTTCTGTGTATGGAACAACTCAGGCCTCCTGTGATCAAACTTTCTTTTCTGTTTCCAGAGTTGTGTAATATAACAAATGTCCAAAGCTTTCAGCCAAGAGAATCCTTGTAACTGTCTGACAGACCTTTCAACCAGTGTGGTACTGTATGAACATGTCTACCTGTGTGACTGTTTTATTACCCTCAACACTTAATTGTGAAATGTGGTCTCAACCTTCTGCTTCTTATAGACTTTCTTGGCTGCTCTGTGTACTCAAATGCTTTGGCAATATAGTTGGCTACCTTTCCTTAAGTTTTTCTTGTTTATTCTGGAGAAAATTCAAAAGAAATTGAGTTTTAGTTTTAGTTAGGTGAGTAGCTAGTTTTAACATGCTGAGACAAGCCAGTCATGTTTATTAGCTTCTTTATAGATACAATAAAGAGATCAAGTTAAGTAACTGTCATCACTACTACGACTCTCAGTCTAGAAAATTGAACACAGCTTAGAAGTGGTTTGAAGATCTGCCTTTTGAGACTTAATTCCTCTCAGGTGAATGCCCAGGCCGACAGAGGTATAAACAAGTAATTATTGAGTAATAAGACAGGTAGAGAAACTCACAAACTGTTCAGCAGTTTCAGAAATAGGACTTTGCCCAAATCAATTATTTTTTGAAGTGTTGCATCTTTAAAAATGAAGTGAATGTGTCCAAACAGCATTGATTTTCTTGAATCCACATAGAAATGACTTTTTAATGGCCTGTCTTTAGAATGAGCTTTGTGTAGCTTGCCTTCAACTTTGGTGATAGTGTTAAGATGTGATGGAGGCATTCCACACATCAGTGAAAGATATTCCAATACTAAGTCAACACCAAAGCCCATGTCATTACAATTTTGAACTAAGAGGTTTCCTAATGCCTAGTCCTAGAACAGTTGTACAGAGTGAGTGCTCAAGGAATGCTTGTCACATAGTCTTGGAAATCGAGTATGGATTGTAATTGGATAGAATAAGAATAAAGGATATCTAAACAGTTAACTCATTGGCTAGCTATCTTGTGCCAGCTATCCCAAATATACTTTAGGGACTCATGAAATGCTCGCTAAAATCAGATTTGGTACGGAATGCTTTATATTTATCTCTTTGCAACATATAAAATTATAACATAGTTCTTATCATTATCTTATAGACAATAAAAGCTAACTTATTGCTATTGATTCAGCCAGAGTCTTCTGTACTTTGTAGCTTTCTGCTATGATTCTGAAGCAACACATTACTTTTCTAACTTCAGGGCTATGTTTAGAAAGAGAAATGTGTGATGTTCTTAGAAATAAATAAGCAGATAACTCAATATTGGCTTTCTTCCCTCTACATTGTTGTTCTGAAATTCTTGCAGCAAAAGCACCTGTACAAATTTCTTCTTTGAGGGAGACCCTTGACTAACTCCATTTCAGCTTTCCACGGATTCACTCTCATCCTGGGTGGGTATACTGGATCCCGCTGCCCTAACAACTACCCATATATCTGAGGCTTTAGAGTCCAGAAAGATTGGCTTCCTTTGGGTCAAATCTGAAGCCTTTCTTATTTCTCCATTACTCTCTTTTTCTGGAAATGTCAGCGTGGCCTGTTGGGCTCCTTTAGCCCCTGTTCTTGAGGATTTGTCGGTCTCTCCCACCACACAAGCTGAGGTCTCTTCTGCTCTGCTCTGGCCCCTCCCAAGGCCGCAGAAGTGCCTTGGTGTATTCTCACTTCCACCTGCCAATCAGTAGCTTGAGAAGGGATGTCTAATTAGGTCTCTGCTGAAACCCTTTTCCTGCCAGCCACGGAAGCATTCCTTTCTAGGGAAACAACCTGCAGCTATGCTTTCACACCCTCATCTTGCAGAAAGAAATCCAAGGCTAATAGCTTTAGATTTGTGTCAAAGGCATTATTTATGCTCATTAGACACAGTGTGAATGCACGTGGCTTGTACACATGGGGTGTTTTGCTTTCCTACTTGCCACTTCATCGCTATCTTGTTAAGTGTTAATTTGAAGTTCATATAATTGATTATAAAAATGCAAATAATGATATCTAATGTCGCAGTGCATGCAAAGATGTATAGACTTTGGCTCTGCATATTTGTAATGCTTTAAGAGTGTTTTTCTAAAAATGGGGTGGTAAATAATGAGTCTAATCAAAACTAAGTTCTTGAATCCAAATTTAAACATTGTACACTTCCCTGAGAAATGACATCCATAGTTCTGACATTTAAGATTAATAGTCTAAGAGGACCATGAGAACAAATTACAAATGCGTAAAATATGAATCACATTGTTCTTTTTTCATTCAATAGCAGTTATTAAGCATTATATCAAATCACTTCTTTATTTAAAATATACTTTTTGAGAGCCACTTAACCAGCAGGCAGTGTGGAACACTTTGTAAGTAGTGTGAGACAAGAACATGAGGCCCTAAGTAGTCCAGGATATTGATGATTGTTTGAGTGCTGTGTTCTTCAAATAACGATCCAGAAAATTTAAAGTTAGATAATAAGATACTATGAGAAAAAAATGAAAGGAGGTCTTGGTCATTTCTTTGGGTCTTCTGTAGGTGTGCCAGTACAAGAACAATAGATGTACCATTCGATTTTCAGTGTGATTCAGAAAATGATGAATTAATAGGTGACAGCCTAGTGTATGCTAAAAGACTCACTCTGTATGGAAAAACCCAAGGACGGCTCTTAGAGGAGGTGACACATCAGGGCAGTACTGGATTATCTCAATGGTCAAAGGTCATGCTGCACTGAGCACCTCTAGTTGGCATAGATGACTTCCTTTCAGTAGCTGCGGAAGAAAATGAGGATCCCACCGGTCCACAGGACAGTGGGGGAAATAAAGGTGTTTGAATATTGCGTTGAAGATTTTTGTTTGTTTCGTTGCTAAGTCCCACAGTTCATGTAGCTGAACTTTCCTTTAACTTTATAGGAGAAAAGATAATGATGTTTGGAAGGACCATTTCTTTAAGGTATGTGCCATGGGAATAGTCTCCTTTTCTTCAATGTCTGTTAATGCGCTGGGGTCCTCTCATCTGTCACTGCATCTGTCTGTCTTCCACATGCTAAGTGTGTTCTTTATTCCAATACTCCTCTTGCTTTTCCTTCACTTCCCCTTGATAGCTAATACTCAACTGTGGGGAAAGTTCTGTAACGTCCTTTCTGTGTTTCTCAAGATGATGTTAGCACCTTCCTCACTCAGGAGCTCACCCAGTATCATCTATATGATCTCCTGTCATATCTTTTGTCACATTATATTGTTTGGCTAATTATTTTTCTCCACCAGTACACTGGATGTGATTATTTAGGGAATGTGTTACCAACTTCCATTCTTCCAGAACCTACCTACTCCAGTATCCATTAAATACATGCTTAGTAAATATTTGGTAAATAAAAAAACACAACAACAACAAAGAATCATCTGTAGACTCAAACCATCTGAGAAGACACTGTATCTTAACTAACCAATGTCTTAAAGAATATCCTAGCTAAAAGGTGGATTATTTAGTAGATTGGCAACTGGCATTACTCCAACCTCAGTCTCAGACTTCTGTTAGTTGAATGGGGCTGCTCTTCTCTGAAGGTTTGAGTGTGACTAGAATATCCATTTCCAAGGTGACTCACTCCTATGCTGGTAAGTTCATTCCTGTCTACTTATACTTCTTCCTGGAAATTCTTCAATATTCTTGCCAGTAGGAGTTGACTTTCAATCAAGTAAGCAAGTCAAATGGCTTCTAAGGTTGAAACTACAAGGCCTTGATAACCTGATCTTGAAAACTTATCATATTTGATTGGATAGAAGTTTTGGCTAAAGGGAAACAAGAATGGAAAGCATCCTTAAAATGACTAACTTGCAATTGGCAAGGAGATACAATATGAAAATTATAGCTTTCCCATTTTGAAGATGGGAGCCTCAGTTCTTACTCTGAAAATATCCCCTGGGGGGCCCCTATTGGCACAAGAGAGGTTGTCATGAACTAGCTGTCTGGGTTTTCAGAAGACATGGGGAAAGGGTGAGGTGAACTCAAAAGGGGTTATCCATAATTCCTCATGTGGAAGAGAACAAAATGAGGGAGAGAAAACTAGAAGGTAAAGATCAATGGAACCACATCTTGGAGGTCTGTGATTACACTACGGTAAGGAAATTCTTCCCTGATTTTTGTAGAGAGGAATCCAAGTCTCTTTTGCTTGGTCATACCCCACAGGGGTGTTTGTAAAGAGGAGATTGACCCTTTGGAAAACTACACATAAGTGACACATGAGTTGGCAGAGTTGACAGAGTCTTTGACTTATCTTCAACCTTTCACCTATGGTCCTTTATGTCCTTTGGCAACATAAATAAATTTCCACAATATTCCTCTTCAGTGGGTGTTATTTTCCTCATTACAAATGATAAATTAGGGTCAAAACACAATCAGGAGAATTGCCTCAGGACACCTATATGTCACTGTCAGAATAGGAATTACAACTCAAGGTACCTGAATTCTAAGCTTATGTTTAGGCTTGATCACCTCCAGTGCATAATGAACTATGGCATATGCTAACTTCTCTGAATTTTCTTTTAATTCTTCATGACTTCTTTTGAGTTTGCCCCTTGACCACCACTAAACACTCCAACATGTGCATGCATGTGCACGTATGCTCGCCGGCACACCTCACCCTTTCCACATGTCTTCTGAAAACCCAGACAGCTAGTTCATGACAACCTCTCTTGTGCCAATAGGGGGCCCTCAGGGGATGTTTTCAGAGTAAAAACTGAGGCTCCCACCTTCAAAATGGGAAAGCTATAATTTTCATATTGTATCTCCTTGCCAATTGTAAATCAGTCATTTTAAGGATGCTCCCCATTCTTGTTTCCCTTCAGGCAGCTCTTATTCCTCTCCGGAAAAAGAAAAGATTTGCTTTATAGCTAACTGCAGGACTGAAATGACATATAAAATAGCAACAGCAGGGAACAAATGTGTCCCTAAAGTGGCAATATGGTGCCTTTTTGTGTGTTTTAAGGCTTTGCAGGGAGAGGCAATTTTTCTTTCCTGGCTTCTATTTGAATACTTGTTGAAAATTTAGAAAACAATATTAGGTATGTTCAGTAATGGGGCTTGACCCAAGCTGCCGTTTTACACTATCCTTAGTGAGATATATATATGTATACATATATACATATGTATACATATACATATGTATACATATGTATATATGTATACATATACATATATATGTACACAATATATGTGTGTATATATGTGTATATATACACACACACATGTGTGTACATAGACATAGACATGAATAGATATGTGTAGATATAGATATAGTTATATAAATATAGATCTCCATCACATTCTGGTATCATGTTCCGGTGTTACTCAGACCAGCTGCTCTGACGCTATTTCCAGGGCAAAAGTATTATGCTAATAATGAAGACTGTTCCATTATTAGGTATCAGTAGTTTTGTTTATTACATGATATACTTCACATTGCTATTCTTTATTATTAATTGAAAAACTGTTGAATAAATACAATTTTACCCCCTCTTTTATCTTTCCTCTTTCTTGTTCTCAGTGTGAGAAATAGCCATTCTGACTGTCAAGTCAATTTTCTTTTATTTTTGTCAGATAGGACAATTCAAACATTTCCTTGGAAACAAAGAACCCAAAGCCATCATAATGTCTATATTTCTCCAAACTCCCAACAGTATCAATAAATCCAAAGGGCTGACAGCATAGGAAAAAGTTCTACACTGAGAGCAAAGCAAATTGGATCAGCAGTGCTGTTCATTATCCTCCATATTAGAGAGCAGCGCCGTGAAGAAGGGAGGCTATTTCCTGCAGGGCAGACCCCTGTGTGACCTGCTTTCTCACCATGCAGCCTGTATGAGTTCTCCCTCAGGCCCACACTTGCAAGCATCATTTCTGATGAGCCAAGGACTGTGTGTCCTTTTTGGTTTCTTTCTCTGCTCTTTCTCTCCACCTTATTTTATGTTGCAAAACTGGACTCTTCCACATCTTCTACACTTTGGATGTGTTTGGAAGGACTCATTTCTAAAGGTCACTCCTCTTCAGGAGCAGTAGGAAGAAAAGGCATGGCCACCCAGTCATTTGTGCTGTCAGCCCTATATGATGTAGGGGAACTTCCCATAATACCCAGAAGCATGGCTCCTGAATCCCATGTTTTGTTAGCCACACACAACCTGGATGAATTTTAGCTTCTGCTAGGTCTTATCTGAAAGGTTATCTATTAGCTCCTATTCATGTATAAGAGCTTTTCAGACTATAGGACTACAGGTCCAGATGGTAGGCATGAGGAGTGGAGATTTCCAAGAATGGCAATCACTCCTATATACATTAGAGTGGGATTGGAGAAGAGACAAATTGAAGCTTACACTGGGCTTTGGTTGGGGAATCATTAATCATATGCTTTCCTCTCACAGATTCAAACATCATATGATAAATAGATACAGGAGCCAACAATCAAAAAGTCAACAGGAAAACCTGGCTAAGGCCAAAGTCTCTAATGGCATTCCTTCTCATTCCTTCCTCTCTGTTTACAGCTCCAGCCCCACCCCCATTCATAGTATGTTATTCTTAGCACTTACTATGTATCAAAAGCCCTTGACATGGTTAATTCTTGACACTAACTCTTAGAGGCAGATACGATTATAAACCTAATTTTATGGGCAAGGACACTGAAGCACAGATAGCTGACCGTGATCATGCAGCTTCCATCCACAACTAGACAGCCTTCCTGCTGCTGCTACTGCTCTAGGCTCCAGCTGACAGAGGGGAGATGCCCTTGCTTGCAGAGTCAGCGTGAGAGAGGACCAGGAGATAGGGCTGGAGGGTCTGGATGGGGGCCTGCACACATACCTATATGAAGCTTCGCCAAATTTCGCCAAGGTGGTCATCACCTCCTTAGGACCAATGAATGAACATGAGCTCAGTGGCAGCATTATTCCCAGAGGATGGATGGTTTCATTTTATAGTCTGAGAAACAAGCATAGAGGAATGAGGGAGTTCACCCTCCAGAACGATCCACTTCCCAATGGAGAGAAAGAAAAGCCAGTGTTTTGATGACATCAGCATCCAAGAGGTAAGACCTGCTGCCTTTTGTGGAAATGCAGTCAAGAATGGGGTACACAGGAGAGGGCCCAGCACAAAGTGAAAATGTAGAGTCTTCGGGATAATAGGAACAAAAACTGTACACCATGTGTACAGCCCTTCTAAGCAAGGGAGCCTGTGCTGCATGCTCACGAAGTCAACCCCTGCAGCAAGACCAGAACCTGAGGTCTCAGATGTGTTATATGGGAGAATTTTCCTGGAGTCCCAACCAACAAGTCATTGCACCACGCGGACAGCGTGAAGCTGCAGCAGTGTGGCTCTGTTTTAAACAATATTGGCACTCCCTTACAGTAAGCCAATCAGTCTTTAGGCGTGGGCTACAGGAATTGGTGCATTCAAAATGTTCCCCAGGTAGTTCTAAGTGAGCAGCAGCAAAGCAAGATGGGGGGATGGGAGGGGCTTAATTTCCAATCAGTTCTTGGGGCCTTAAAGTTGCGGTGCTAAAATTCTCAGGGGGGAGAGGGAGTCCTACACCTGCTTCTACTCACAGTAGGCAACAGGAACAAGTAAAGAATAGTGAAAATAAGGCAAGCATCCTGGGAAGGGGATTCTTAGGAGACAAAGGGAGAAATCAATGACTGAAATAGTGTCTGAGTAACTCTGAAGGGAATGGCTGCTACTTGGTTTTTGATTATTATTTTGAGAAAGCTGTGCAGATATATCATTGAATCCAACTATTTCTATTTGAAGCATGAAAACACAGATCAATAAAAATAAGAACATGAACAACAAACAGCATATGGCCTGCATGGGCCCCACACAATGATAGTGGGCCTTCCCAGCTGGCCAGTTCAAAGTTAAATTAGAAGCCCAGAATGAAACTCTCACATGCATCCCAACTGGAAAACAGCCTCATCTCATGAGGAATTGCTGAAAACGGAGTAAGAAGGGCATTGATGAACTTTGAAATGACCCTCAACAAAGCCTTGACACAGTGCTTGAGATCTGTATCACTTGTATCACTTGCCATCCACTGCATGCCATTTGGAGGAGAAATACACAGCTTCGGAATTCAACAATTTCCCACCAATGACCTGAGACTCCGAGGGTTAGTAGAATTTGTCTCATGTTGAATTCATCCTCTTGATGATTTGGATGAATAAATATGGTGTGAATTAGGAGCTCAATATTTTGCTCTTTGGATTTTTGTTTTGCTTTCTTTTATTTTCATGGTTATATCCCTAGAACCTATCACAGGTATCAAACTCATGGGAGATTCTCAATAATTATTTGTTGAATGAGTAAATGAACGAAAGGACAAATGAGTACCTGTCACAGAGATCCAACCTTCCTGAGTGTTTGTTTTCTTTTTCTAAAAACAAAACAAAACTAAGGAATTCCCTGATAACCATAGCTTCATTATTAGACCACATTTTAAGCTATTTGTTTATAGTCACTAAGAACATGAATCAATGCCATTTTTCCTAAATAAAAAGGAATTGCTCATTACAGAAATGGAAATATTGGTCTAATTTAAAAGCAGTTAATAATCAATATTCCTTGCTTCTTTTTTATTCTCCTGTTTCAAAATGCCAAGTAGTAGATGTGGTGACAAAAATAGTGGCTTGATAACATCAGACATTTTGAACCACTGGTCCAGACTCTGACTCCAAGAGCCTGTGTAGTACCATGTACCCCCTTATAACATGTGGTCCCTCTCTGCAGTCCTGACTCTTTCTCACTTGCCATATGTTCTTTGTGTTTCTAAATTGACCTTCACAAAAGAGATTAGTTCTCAGAGTTTCCTTGGGTTAGAAGATAGGGGAATTCTAGTATTAGTTTGCATGCCCAGGTATGAGTGATAATAACTTTTTGTCAGACAATTGACAGTTTTCCAACTATTTTTTTTATGTATGTGTCGTGTCAGTTAGTCCTAGAGCTTGAACTCAGGGCCTATGTGCTGTCACTGAGCTTTTTGCTTAAGGCTAGCTCTCTACCACCTTGAGTCGCAGCACCACTTTCAGTTTTTGAGTGTTTTCTTGGAGATAGGAGTCTCCTGAACTTTCCTGCCCAAACTGGCTTTAGACCGTGATCCTTAGATCTCAGCCACCTGATTAACTAGGATTAGAGATGTGAGCCACCAGCACTTGGCTCGAACTGTTTTTATGTAAGGTAAGATTTGAACCTTGTACCAGCCCACTTAGGGAGAGTACTGCTTTCATCTGAACCAGCTTCTTAGAGTGTTCTCCACTAACAGAGAATCAATTACAAGGCTGAAAATAGTGGAGTAAATATGCATGGATTCCATCCTGTGGCTCGTGAATCTCTCCACACCAGGAAACATATGGAGAAAGAATCTGTGAGCACCCACATCCTGTGTGGCTTGGAAACCATTATCAAGGCAATGTCAGACAAAGTCACCTGGATTTTCAGTTGCACATTGTCAGAGACAAAAATGCTAGGGTGCTTATATCTGGAGAAAGGGGTTTTCCTGGTAAGGTTTTACCAACCATGGCTCTTTGTGTCTCTGAAATGACTGTGATAAGGAAGGGAAACATAAACATGACCAGCCACTTAGTTATTTTAATAAATGAACACTAATTAAAATAACAAATTTACTGACTCATTCTGACTTACTCTGCTTTGACTAGCCACTAGGCTTCATTGGACTACTTTATTAGCCAAGCAAGTCAAATATTGACCTATGAAAATAGCAACTTCATAATTTCCCCCTAATGATTTTAGCACAGTATGAATTTCATTATAGAAGAATGAATTTTTTTTACCTACTCCTTGGGGATAAGTAACTTAAAGGAACTGTGTCTTCCCAAGCCAGCAACTGATTAAGAAGGAAATCAGGAGGCAATGGCTAGGTGAGGCTGAGGGATTGAGCTACTGGCAGCCTTTGCAACTCTGCAGGAGCCTGAGAAAGGAGCTTCTATTCATATTAAGGCCAATTTTTATGCTGCCTTTATCTATGGCGCAAGTAAATATAAGGACTTTACAGCCTCTGCTTCCTACAGGGGTAAGCTGAGCACCTTCCCAGAGATCATATTATGAGGGATGAACAGCTGAACAGTGTTCGTGGTGAAAAGGGGGTGAGGCTCCTATATCCTTGTCTCATTCGCTCCTTAAAAGATCTACAAAATGGGTCCCCTCCCCCCGTTTTAATGAAAAATTAGGCTTCAGAGAAGTTTGTTAATTTGCCCAGAGTTCCACAGTTTGTAAGTAGAAGAGTGGTGTTGGAATCTTGAAGTTGGTCTTTGTCATTACACGACGCAGACTCCCAAAGACAGCATTCAAATGAGAATTAACAGAGACCCTCTGTGGACTATATCTGGCATCAGGTGTTGGAAAGAAGAGGCTATAACCACTTTTTGTGCGTGTCCATACAGTTGATGTTGCTAAGATGGATCATAACCAACTATATGGTCTTCCTAATGGCACAGTGTAAACAACTCTGTCAGCCCACAGCAGAGACACAAGTGGACAGGAAGCAAAGATTGTAGAGAAATGGAGGAGGAGAGAAGGTCAGAGACTAGCATTCTTCAGATTCTCGATGAGACTCCTGTGTTCCCCTAGAAGACAGCTCTGAAGGAGCAGAGGACATTGGAGGGTCAGATGAATAGGTGCAAGCGTGAATCATTAAGTCCTTAAGCACCAGACCAGAGACCTTTCCCAGAGCTGGATGTGGATTGGAAATTAGCTGGGCTTCTCACTAATTGAGCTATTTAATCCTCAGTGCTGTTCAATGGTAGTGTCATTTTGGACTTATGAGTGTCATAAGGCTGGTTGCCTTTTGATGATAATGATAATGAGTAAACATTAGATCCACATTCCATTACTGCATCTCTGGTAATCATAATAACAACCAGCACTTACTGGGCAGCCACTATATTCTAGGCCTATGTATTATATGTCTCCATGCTCCTGCCTGGAGAGAGGAATCATTATCCCTTTTATAATGTAAAAAATAAAGGTAGGAATGATAGAAGCTTAGGAAAATTTAGTGGTTTGTTCAGTTCTCTCAGGGGCAAGACCAGCCTTTGATCTACCTGAATCTCAGGCCTGTGTTATTTGCCCAGTGAGGCTTGTGTTCAGGAACAAAAGAGGTAGCAACAGGAAAATATACTATATAGCTTGATCCCACAATGTTAGCAAAATTATTGAAGTGAAAGGCAGAGTGCTCAAGTCCTATCTCTGTAGTGAGGCTTATTAAATGTAGATTTGGGGTCTAGAGACTTATATGAACAGTAGAGCAGCTGCCTAGTAAGTGTGAGGCCTTGAGTGCAAACCCCAGTAGTACATACACAAAGAGAAATAAAGTCACCTGTGTTGTTTAGCTTACCCAAAGTCTCAGTTTCCTTCTAGACAAGCAATGAACATTGAATAGGAAATTCCTCATAGTCTCACATACCCAAAGCCCCACTAGGGCATGAGCCAGCTTCTGCCCATATCTCTACTGACCTTAATATTCAATGTGTTCCAGACCCCTGGCCCTTGGGTTGGGAGACTAAGCACTGCTCCCTCTTCCTCTCTAACTAACTTGTTTTTCATCAGAGTCTTTCTTTCCCGATAGCTGGATTAGATAAACCCCTCTTCTAAGTTCTATGATTTCCCTTCCTAGCCCTCATATACTTTTCCAATATTTATCAGGTGATTTCACTAATACCTTATTCCAACCAGGCTTCACACTGGTAATGTCTGGGCTACTGTCTCTTTTGCTCATGACTATATCTGGCATGCAGCACAGTGCTTAGTACACAGCAGTGTTAAATGTATATTTGCTCAATGAATGGATGAATGAGTTAATAAAATACACTCTCTGTGCCTGGAATATAGAAATCATTCAATAACTATAAGATATTATTACCACTATTATATAAAGTGCCAATAGAAGAGTTATAGAGAAACAGCAGTTGACAACACAAATAACAGCATAAAGGCAGTACATTCCATTGTTTTCACAGTAATGGTGACAACAAAACTCAGTGGCTCATATTCATTTATTTAAAATCTGCCTTCCATTTGAGTGGTTCATCTGGTCCCACGGTACACCCTCATGGCCAGTGGCTTTGTTGATTTCAGTTGAGCTCTTTTGGTATCTGGCAGGCAGAAGTCAAAAGAGTTAGTCACAACCCAAGCAAATGCAGCTGGAAAGTTCAGTATTGCTTTATGAGTTCACCCTCCAGCTTGAATGTGTGCTTCAACCAAACTGTCCCACGCATGCTCCATCTTGAATGCATTGCATTTGCCTGGGAAGAAAATTGTTGGAAACAGATTTCTTCTATTTGTTTCAAGACTATTTAATCACAAGCTCTGATGAGAAATAAAAGAATAAATAAAAATTGACTTCTGCTATTCTAAGTAAGTCATGTTTTGTTGTCCCACTTTTCCATTTGCATTTCTTCCTTGAAGCAACTCTTCCTTGAATTAATGGGAGGCTACTGGGCTTACAGTAGCCCCCTTTGAGCTGCTGGCAGAGTCTGAGATGTGACGGATATATGTGTTTATTGAAAACACGGAGGGTCATTTCATAATAGCTGGTGGACTGTTAGAGCCACACCTCAGCTGAGCTAATGTATTACCTTTGACAGATTTCTAGCACTTTGTTGACCAGTGGGAGATTCACATAGAAACCTGCTCTTTAATGTATTTTGCTCTCTCTCTTCTCTTCCTTTACATTCCTTCCATACTCCATATTTTTCATTTTTTGTTTTCACAATCAAATACCCATTCTTTAGCTAATAGTTAAGCTTCTGTTCCATTTGCTGCTAGGAATGTAGATAATATCCTCCTTTTTTCTATACAAATAATTTTTTCCCAGAGTATTTCCTAAAAATTCTCATGCTCTATAAACATTTCGACTCAAATTCATTAAAGCAAGGCGGATAGCTATTAATCCTTGTATATCAGTTAATTATCCCAAACTTCCCCATGTTTGAATAAGTGTTAAATAGAAAAAAATTTGTTGTATTTTTATATCTGAATATTTCAAAAGATTATTAGTTACAGAAAACCATAACAAAATTTAAAAAGTATTAGACATCAATTCCCTTGATTTTACACTTAAAAATACTGTCATTGAAAAATGAATGTGATTAAAATGAGTAAAATATTTATCTAAGTCATAGATATGTTTTGACTTTAGAGTAGGGAGCCAGGCTCTGGCAATACTTTAGTATTTTTGACACTTCTGGTAGATCAGTGAGTTTCAAGGACAAGAGTGATGAAATCAGTCTTGCTTATAACACAACTTCAATCATGTCTGGTGGTAGTTGGAAGAGATGACCTTTTATCTCTGCCATTTAGGAAATCGCTCTTATCCTCCTTAAGCCCTGGCTACTTGATTGAACAATGTACAAATACTGATAGTAAGGAGTGAGAAAAGCTCATATCCTAACACAAAAATGCATGAATTGACTAATTGCATTGGTAGAACATACTCTAGACTCAGCAATGAAAAATCTAGTTGCTAAATATGATGGTTAGTTTACTGTATTAACTTGTCTGTGTCTCTGGGACCCAGACATTTGGTAAACACTAGGTCTGTTTATAAGGGTTCTTCGGAGAGGATGTATCTGGATGATATTAACATTTGAATCAAGAGATTAAATAAGGCAGATGTCTCCAGGATGTGGTGAGCCCCATGCAACCAACTGGGGGCCAGGACAGAACCAGCATCTCTCTCTCTCATGAGTAGGAGAATTCCTCCTTTCTGATTACCTTTGAGCTGAAACATCTGTTTTGCTTTGCCTTTGAATTTGAACTGAAATATTGGCTCTTGCATCTCAAGCTCATCTGTCTTTGGACTAGAGCTCCATTACTGGGTCTACTGGTTCTCTAACTTGCTAACTGATGACTTGTCAATTTCCATAATTATATGAGCCAATTTCTTATAATAAATTCATGCACATGCATGTGCATGCACACACACATTTATAACTAGTTGTATTTCTCTGGAGAACCCTATATTATAGATATACATGACTGAAAAAATTAGTGATTTAAATGTATCTGTTTGAGCATGCAATAAATTCCTTTCAAACTATTTATCTTAAAATATAAGTGTCATCTCGATTGGATTTTTCTAAGTTCTTAAAAATGTTGAGAAGTCAGTGCTGATGGCTCATGCTTATAATCTGAGCTACACAGGAGACTGAGATCTGAGGATCATGGTCTGAAGCTGGCCAGGGAATAAAAGTCCCTGTAACATTCATATCTCCAATTAACCACTCATAAACTGAAAGTGGTGCTGTGGCTGAAGGTGGTAGAGCACTGACGTTAAGCACCAAGAGACTCAGGGACTGTAGCCCAGGCCCTGAGTTAAAGCTCTACAATCCCCCACCCCCACCACACACACATAAAATATTGAATAATATTACCCAGAAAGTATATCATTTTTAATTGATGTTTTCAGAATTGTGAATCCATTAACCACTGATTTATTTTCTAGCAACTATGTAGTGTTGTTCCTTACAAAATAAAGTAGACATTCATTGCTTAACATAAAAATGCAGCTATGAACCTAAAAAAGTAATTTTTGGATTATCACATTAAGCAAAGCACTTCTAATTTATGAATAATCAGGAGACAACATCCCCTACAAAATCAGAGTAAGGTCTCAATTCATCTTTAATCAATGAACCCAAAAGGCCAAAATATCATGGTTAAGTTGCATCTTGATAACTCTACAACTGTTTTTGTGTCAATTTGATTCATTATGAGTGACCCAGTGGATGGATGGGTGAGGTTTTATTGAATTATCAAATGGGCAAGCAGTTAGCTTAAGACTGTTACATATTCAGCTGAGTGATTCCATTGAGCTGAAAGCTCAGCAATACATAAGACAATGAGGAAAAGGTAACAATCTGTCTCTATTTTAACCCCCAATCTTGAATTACGGGCCATGAGCTATTCTTTGAATCTCATCCCATCATTGAGTTCTTCTTCCCTATAGCCAAATATTACTATTTCTTCTACAATTGTCCATCTTATTTTTTCTTGTGGAAGAGTCATGATTTCTACTACACTCTGCTTCCCTGCTCTAGGTTTCTGGACCTAGTCTCCTTGAGGAGTGCACATCATTGTCCAAAACAGTCTATAACACCATTTCTCATGTAGTTGATCCCTGCCTGCCGTCCCTCTATCACTTTACGAAGGCCTGTAACCCTAATCATAGTCTTACTGCCTAGAAAAGACTATAGTAATGGTAGACAGCCAGGCCCTGAATTGCCATTATGTCCTTCTGTCAATATAACTGGCACTGTCTGATGGTTGGAACAGCCTGTTATTTCTCTCTGGCTTCTTTGAGGACAGGCCTTCCAATTACCCTTAAATGGTCAATGTTGAGTATTTTGCTCTTTTATGACTGATCTGTCCATATTTTCTCCTATTGCTTTGAGCCAGCCCTTCACCAGCATCTTTTCTGCCCTAACTTCAGATTAAGTTGCTTCTCATTTTGCCTATGTGATGATACCTAACAGATTCTTACAAGAACATTTTATGGATTGTGCTAGAAAAGATCATGGTTTGAAAAAATTACCAGTATCATTTGAAGTAGAATGGTTAAATGGTCAGCATGTTGTTGTTGTTAATTCCATCAGACTTTTATTTCTTGAAAGCCAACATAATATTGCTTATGAGCCAGATGATGGTGTCTCGTACATGTAGTCCTAAGTACTCAGGAGGCTGAGATCTGAGGATCCCAGTTCTAACCCAGCCCAAATAAAAAAGTCCATGAGACTCTTATGCCAATTAACTACCTAAAAAGCCAGAAGTGGAGCTATGGCTCAAGTAGTAGAGCGCTAGCCTTGAGCAATAAAGGTTAGGGACAGCTCCCATGTCGTGTGTGTGTGTATGTGTGTGTGTATCTGTTATTGTAACAGAATGTCCAATGTCAGAATTAAACCTGTTACTAAATTCAGTATTACAGGTTGCTCAAATTCTTAAGAAAATGATGTATTCAACTAAAAATCTGTTGGAACCATTGATTTTTATTATGCTTTAAGTTGGTCCATGAGCATGTGGAAATCATGGAAAAACTGATGGAAAAATGTAAGACTTCAGAAACCACCCTTACAAATATGCCTTTCCACTCTTCTATTTTTTGAGCTATGCAACAGATAAGATCACTGCTTATTGTTTAGCAAATCTCAAAATGAGATTTAGAGAGATTAAATTTTTAGAGTCACATCATGTATCTTCAGTAGCAGAGCCAGGACCAGATCATAACTATTCTTTGATATTGCAGGGTAAATTAATTTCATATTTGATTAACTTGCTACTAATCTTTGCTATTAAGAGATACGGCCTTGGTTGGCTATGATAGATAGATAGATAGATAGATAGATAGATAGATAGATAGATAGATAGATAGATAGATAGATAGATAGATAGATAGATAGATAGAGAGGGAGGGAATAAATGTCAATAGTACCTATATCCTGTACTAAAACTAGAAACAAAAATAAATGCCAAAATATAAGGTAAACCTGTACCTACAGTATTTGCAAAACTTCTATGCAAGATGGAGGAAAATCTTTACATTTCTTGTTTTTAGCTTACCCCTTTGAGATAAATCAATGCATGTTTTAAAGGGGACATTTAAAGCATTTCCTTGAATTATTTACAGAAAGGTAAATTAATAACACATATTCCTATCCAATAACCCCCAATGACTTGATGTGCATCTACCTCTAACCTACTCTTTTATATAAAGAATCATCTACACATTACCATACACCTGCCATCTACCCATTAGCATATCATCCCTGCATTAAGAGGCTTTCAATACCCAATCTTTCTAATGTTGTTAGACAACCTTGACCTTCAATTTCTTGCAACATGAATAATATCACATCATATCTACCGAGAGCAGTGTAATCATCTTTTCTATTTGCAGCACTAAGACAGTCAACAGTATTTGATACAATCAGCATGTGTCTTGATACGAAAGGCACATGGTGACATTCCTAACTGAATGTAGTTATTCGGCTGTCATGAAATGCACCTTATGGTGATAAACTCCCGCCATAAAATTGGAAGACTATCACATAAACATGTTTCACGAAGAAATACACTAGCAGAATTCACTGCCGGGTTATTGTTGGAAAACAGTGTTCTATTTATTGTGCTGCATTTTTTACAGTATGTGTCAGGGTTTGAATGCTCATTACGTTTTACAATGAAGTAATTACCGGGTGGTGATTTTTTTTTTTATTCTGGACAACAATTCTATCTAATTAGTGGACAATAAATTGAAGCAATTAGATTAGAGAATTTGAATGAACATAGCAAGACAGGCTGATTTTCAGCTTGTAGAAACATCGGGTTATTTAAATTTAGGTTCCCTATGACACACACATTTTTCAACTTCATGATAAACTATATTTTCCTCTCCACTAGCCCTTCTTTTACCTCAGTCTCTGCTTCTCTGTTTCTTGCGTCCCTTTCTCTTTCCCTAATAATATTATATTACTAATTGAATAGTGAATGTATTAATGATGTGGCTAAGGTATTTGAAAGACATTTTTACATCAACTGTGGTACTCGCAAAACCCTTAAACTAAGAATATAAAGCATATTTGAGGACATTCACCTTAACTTTTATTATCATCCTGGGACTGATACTCACAATCTAATACCTGCTCTCCAGCTATGGAGACTAGGAGGACCTACTCGAGGGAACTCCAGGACAAAATCAGCTTCACTGGTTTTGCTGAGAAAGGGTTTTATCTTAGATGTCACTTTTCATTCACAGACCTGAGCCTGTCTGTGCTCATCTATTACAACTGATGTCATGTATTTGTGCTGAATTATTTTTTAGGTTTTTGTAAATTTATGCTTTGAAAAATAACCACATCTGCCTCTAAATTCCAGGCCTAATCATGAGAGAAATATCTTTTTGAAGAGAAAATTTTGTAAAGAGAAGATCATAGTCAAATCCAAATCATGACTAGTCTCTTACGGGGCTCTGGGAAGGCAACACAGCCTTTCTACCATACCTACCCATGCTCTTCACTGGTCATATGCCTAGCTGTCACATTCTGTTAACCACATCTTTGGAGGTCATCCTAGAATGCTGACCTGAGACCTGATTCTTGAGGACTTAGGGCTTCGATGGGACTTAAAGGAAGGAACAGGATGAGAATGGAAAGGATACAACTATTAAACACTGAACAAAAGAGCACTGATTTAACTATCCTAACTCTAAAAAAAATAGATTTCAAAGCAAAACAGTGGCTTGAAACTTTAAAGGACACTAAATCATAGTAAATGAACAATTAACTATCATCAAGAATGCATGTAAACCTAGAAATACAGTTTTACAATATCAAATAATTACTGACAGTTACATAGAAGAAGTGAAAATCTTGTGATTATTGTAAGAGATTTAACATTTGACTAAGAATTGGGATGATTTGATAAGATCTATTCCTAGATGTGTGACAGGTTAAGAAGCATGATAAAGACAGCAGATGTTCTGGAAGGCTCAGTATGTGAGTGATCTAGAGTTTCTTATACTGCAAGAAGTTGTGAGTTTCGTTAGATGAGGGGCTTCATCCTTTTTCCTTGACTCTGCGTTCAGTGGTGCTTTGAGGGTTAAATGAGACATGTTCAGTGCGATCCTGAATACATGAATTAACTGGTGATCGTGCAAACCATTTTGATTTAAACAGAGGTATGGGTTAGACGTTCTGGTAGTGCAATCCCAAGTCTTTCTAATATCATGGAGTGGATCTTATTCTTTCTTGCTCCTTCAGTGTTTATCTATCAGTACACAGATGGATTGCCAGCATACTGTTTATGCTGGTAGTTCTACTTCATGAACATCATAGATCTCTTGACACTGGCTTGGCACCTACCATGTATCAGGCACTGTGCTTGTGTCTCACATTTTACTTATTATCTTCCACCATCATAATGATGACCATTTCACAGCTGCAGACATACAATCTTAGAATATAAGAAAGGTTGCATAGCTTATTGAGGCTCCTGCAACATGCAAATGGTAAAGCTGACATAAAATGCTTTCTTATAAAAGCCTTTTAACACATCATATATTTTATAAGGGTCTTTACAGTTAATGAAAATTGGCAATATTGATTACAAGGAATCTTATGAAGATGGTATGCATAGTGACTCACATCTCTAATCCTAGCTACTATGGAGTCTGCCATTAGGAGGATCATAGTTAAAGGCCAGATTGGGAGGAAATTTTACAAGACTACATCTCAATGGAGAAAGCTGGACAAGGTGGTGTGCAACTATCATCCTCACTATGGCAGGAAGCATGAACAGGAGGATCCTGCTCCATTCTGGCCTGGGCAAAAAAAGATGAGATTCTATCTTCACACTTGAGATGATCCATTAAGCTCTTTCCAGAAAAGTTCTCCTTTAACAAATACACAGACTATTTCCTACCATTCCAGACTCTTTTTCATATTCATGAATGGGCCTCACTTTGAGAACCCACAAATCTATCTTTTTTTTTCCCAATCAGGGGAGAAAACCAAGTCTTGGGACTTATGCAATCAAATTGAGTGGATACTCATAGTTTAGAATTTAGACTTTCAGGTGGAGCTAGTGAGCAGTGTATTTGCTGAGGTGTACTCTTGGGATCCACCTCCACACAAAAGTGAGGAAAGCAGCAGAATGGGGCCAAGGGAGAAATGAGCAATGGTGTATTGATAACAAAGGACTCTGTTGGCCCAATGCAAACCTCTGCAGATAAAATGTCTTTTCAGAATTGCTTCAAATTGGTGCCAGAAGGCCTGGATTGTTCACTAAATATTTGGCAGGAATCTTTCTTGGTAGAATGGTGTCTTCAGCTGAGACAATTTCTGAAGGATTGAGGCTGTCTTTGGGGACACTCACAGTGACTGGAGAATGCATTCATTTTTTTTTGGGGGGTCCGGTGGTGGGGCCTGAACTCTGGGCCTGGGCGCTGTCCCTCAGCTCTTCAGCTCAAGGCTAGTGCTCTACCACTTGAGCCACAGTGCCACCTCCGGCTTTTTTCTTTTTTTTTTTTTTTTTTTGCTTATGTGGTGCTGAGGAATCGAATCCAGGACCTCATGCATGCAAGGCAAACGCTCTACCACTGAGCCACCTTCCCAGCCTGGAGAATGCATTCTTTAATCTTAAAGGAAAAATCTACATGGAACATTCCAGAATTTCCCTCATAAAATGACTTGTTGAAGTTAAGAAATTATTTGGAACAACAGCAGAAACTTAGACTCAGACTGCAGATTCTTGATTCAGGCTCTTTAAATTCTCACTTAGCTATTGTTTCTAGGACATTCCATCACACAATGGGACATATTCAAAGTCATTTCTCCATCCTCTTTTGGAGCAACTCTTTCATAATATAATATGAAACAGCATTTCCTTGAACATTATCTAAGTCTTTTTGTTAGAGTGTTAAAATCCAGCTAGACTAAATATCACCTTCAATTGGGAAAAAAAGAATCTGATATTACATTCCATTATGCACTTCAGGAACATAACAGGCAAAGGAAAGTTCAAGAAGGGGCAAGGAATAGGAATTGAGTCATAATAGAAGGGTAGGTATACAGTAATGAGTTTAATTCCCCAAGTTTTCAATTCTTATACTTAGAGTCTAAGCATATTTTCTTTTGTGCCAGTTAGCTATAAATTCAGGGTAGCCTTACAGTGTACCAAGACTAATTAATATATCCAAGCATTTACTATGTCTGATTAATGAATTTTAACTTTTGGAGTTTTTCCTTTCTATGAAATTTGACCAACAGCAAAACCATCTTTTGATGGTTTCCTCAATGTTACCCTTGAGAATAATGTCCTGTTAAAAGAGGTCTCATGGATTTCTGATGGAAGTGAAGAAGTAAAATGAATAGTTCTCTCTGTGTATTTTATTTGACAAGGATCATTTCTCAAGAAGAACTATGCTGTCTAGCTGTGACAGTTCTGGCTACGTCGTTTTGTGTTCTTGTTATGTCATGGTTGTGTTCTTCTTATCAGTATCTGGTTTACTTTTCTACTCTGATTTTCTTTGGTACTTTGAATAACATATTCTCCCCATCAAAAACAGAGATATTATAAGTAATAGTGTTGTTACTGTAGAAAGCTATAATCTCATAAGTAGCCAGTTAGTGTACGTTTGTTCCTGAGTAACATAGTGGGCATTGCTATGTCAACACATATAGATAGCCTTCTCTTCTTGGTATCTTTGTAGCTGAATATCATACAACCAATTCTACTTAGTAAAAACATTTACAGAAATATGCATCCTTCTTTGATGCTGGCCAGTAAAAACACCATGTTCTATTCTCATTTATTCTTTGCCCTGGTCTTATGTGGAATAATGAAATATTTCTTACTCTCTTTAAACAAAAACAAAAAACATGCTGACTTGCCCCTTATGTCACCATTAGGAGAATATTTTTTGGGGTGTGGTTATCCAGATTCATGGTGGCTTAGTATAAAATGAATCTTGCTTTAGGAAGTCACTAAGATTTTTCTTGTTATGGATGCTTATACTTAGTAAAATCTTTTGCCACATCCTTTTCTAGAAAGCAATCAGTCTCCTAGAAGGTCAGCAAATATTGAATCTCTTCTTTGCTTGTCTACAGTAGCATGATAAACCTTAACTTGTATTCTCAGAGTACAAACTTGGAATATCTTTCTTGGACTGTTGGTTTATCATGTAGAAAATCATCTTTCTTCACTTTAGTAATCTTGAACTTAGGTTAAGTTTGTGTTATGTTCAGTATTCAATAATGTCTCTTGGAGAACGAATTGATGACAGAACGTCTCTCTTGAGGACTGTATGCAAGTGTTTTGCACTCAGGACATATTTTCTTTTTTAGTTCTTAAGAAAAAGTTCATTCTGCATTCTAGTCTATCCTTCATTGAATCTCTTGCAAAGATGAGAAGAGAGGATGAAAACATGCCTCAGTAGGCATTGGCTTTGGAATTCTCATTCTCTCTCATCATTGATTCTCTGTGGTGTTAGACTTGGGAAAGATGAATGCCCACAGTGCCTATTTCGTAGGGTTACTGGACAAGCTATGAAACAATGTTTGTAAATAGCATACTATGATACCTTTCAAAATATTAGTGGCACATAGTCTATAATATAATTAACTTGGTTCCTTGCCTTTAGGTTTCTTTCTCTACTCTTCTTTTGACTGACATTTTTACCATTTGGTTTTCCTTCAGTAGTCAGAGGTTATCTCACAATCTCTTGATGATTCACCGAATTCTGTCCTCTTCAAATAACTACCCAACAAAGCCTCCCACTTCCTTCTCAAAACTATAGATAGTTGTTAAGATCATGTGTTAATCATCTACTTCCTCCTCCTTCTATGGGATTTAATATGTCAATAACTAATTTGAAATTGTTTTAATTTAGAAGACACCCGAAAATCCAGCATATTCTGAAACACAAAGATGGGTTCAGAGTGACAAAATTCAAAACAAAAGTGCTTAGCTTTGGGAAGAGCTGGGGAAAATGTCCTTGGAGCTTCTCTCCCATGGCCTGGTTCACATCACTTAAGTAGTCATTGATTTTTCCCATATATATTTTTATTGTAAAAATACTCTACAGAGGGTTTACAGTTACATGAGTAGGGTAATGAGTACATTTCCTATCGAGTATTGTTGCCTCCCTTCCCTCCCCACCTTCCCAACTCCCCCCCTCCTCCCCTGAAATTGCTAAATTCATTTTCAACATAGTATCTTGTACATCTTACTGTTACAATGGGTCAACCTGTGTCCTTATTTAAGCATTTTGTTATATCCCTTCCCCTCCCTAAATTATAAAAATGTAGGACACAAGATGTAGAACACGGGGTCTCTTGTTTTTGCATTTTATTTGAATATTTGGCATATGGGTTGACATGGTCAATTCTCAGATACGATCAATTTAAACACTTATTATTGCTGCCTTTAAATATATCAGTTAAAAAATGAATTCACAGATGGGCACCAGTGGCTCACGCCTATAATCCTAGCTACTCCAGAGGCTGAGATCTGAGGATCGTGGTTCAAAGCCAGCCCGGGCAAGAACTGGAAATTCTTATCTCTAATTAACCACTAGAAAACTGGAAGCCCCATTGTGGCTCAAGTGGTAGAGCACTCACCTTGAACTGAGGAGTTCAGGGACAGTGCCCAGGCCTAGAGTTCAAGCCCCACAACCGACAAAATCAAACCACAAACAACAGCAAAAAAAAAAAACCCCCAGTGAATTCACAGCATCTGTACAATGTTGATCTAAATTCTTAAAACCTTGATAATACCTAAAACAAAGAAGATATGACTCATTGAGGTCCTTAGGTTCAGTACACCTTGCCTTATTATACTATACCTACGCCACATAAATCTAAAGTTCCTTCCTTCAAGAGAAGTAAAGGAAATTCTCATTCAGTCCTCCATGCAGCCCTTAGGCTGGCAGTTTCTGTGTGATCTGGGAGCCTACCTCTGCATCCTCCCTTCTGGCAGCCCAGGAGGCTGACTTCTCTAGTCACTGACAATGGGCCCCCTGGCCTCCTGGCTTCAAGCCCAGTCCGAGGGGAAACACAGGCAAGACTTGGGAGCATGGGAAGGATGTGAAGCTGAGCATTTAAGGAGCATTAAGGAGCTGCTTCTGTGTTGAGTGGTGATAGTATGGTTGGGTCTCCTATGAAAAGCCATAGCCTGTTATGTGGTTGGTCCTGTTGGTACTTGGGGTACCAGTAGCTCTCTCACAGCAGGTAGCTCATGATGAAACACCACCCTTTGCTGGCTTCCCTAGGTCCTGTCTGTGCCTATGTAAGTTATTTCATTGAAATCTCCTTCTGACACACACCCAACAACCACAATCCTTTTTTCTACTCAGGACCTGGTATTATGTTGCCCACAAAACTAGGACCAGAAGTGGTGCTGTGGCTCAAGTGATAGAATGTTAGTCTTGAGCAAAAGAAACTCAGGAACAAGCCCTGAAGAAAAAACAAAAAAGAAAAGAAAGAAAAGAAAAAGTTCCTGGACTTGGCCAATACAGTGATTTTCCCCCTATTTTATGACAACATGCTGTCTTTCTTCTTCTTCTTAAGAAAGTCTTATCAGTAGAACAGCTTTCAGATTATCTCAGGTCCAGGCTTAGAGGCAGGCTTCCAGAAAGGATGACAAATGTACAAGCATGTCAAGCTGTGACAGTCTCAACAGGCGAAGATTTCAAAAATCTTATGAAAAGGAAACTTTGAAGTGTTTCATTCAAAGGCAGCCAAAGCTTTTATCATAAGAGGAGGAGATTCTAATGTGGCCAGATAATTAGTATGAAGTGGGGCCCCATCCTCTCTTTGGAATGAGATGCCATGTCTGGAATGTGCCCTGAACCCAAATGTGATTGCACAAAGAGTCTAGGTCTCATTCTTGAAATTTATAACCATATCAACTATAGTTTTATGAGATATGGCATCATTTTTTAAAAAGGCAGAACTCTTATAGAGCTATTCAAATAACCGTTGAGTCATTTGAACTGAAATAAGAGTTAGTTCAAAGTGGCAGTTCATAAATTAGAAGTGCTGGTGTTTCAAGGAGAGGATATAAATGCTGAGCAGAAATCTGAAACAGTAGTTTGCTAATAGTTATTGTTATATGCAGAACTGTAGAGGAGCAAAGGACAAAGCAGGAGGAATTTGACATTGAATTTGACTTTAGAGGACAATTTGAGACCATCAGACATACATAGAACACACTTCATGAACATAACTGTGCCTGTTTATTCATTTTGTCACTGAGTTTTTTGTTTGACTTCAACCGTATGAAAGGGATAAACAAGTAAATAACAAGGTAGACCTTTAAGGAGGGTCTCGGTTAATGAGGAAGGCCTGAGACACAGGATCATGATACAGTATACTAAGTAAATGCTTTGTGGCAGTAAAAGCAAAGGAATTATACATTGCAAAGGGAAGGATTCTGACTGTTGGATTTGGGAGAGTTATTTGAGCGAATTCTGAGGATGTATCACAGTGATTCATTATGGCACAAGTTGTAGTGCCTCAAGTATGAGATCAGATGGAGGCTACCAAGCAGAATACAGCAGCTTCTCAACTTGAAGACCAAAAGCCTAGGAAACTTCAAATAGTTTTGTGGGTTAGAAAGTGACATTTGTGAGTTTGCTTGGCAGAAGGTAATGACTGATTCTAGTGTCAAGTACAGTGATTTATGACTATAATCCTAGTCACTTGGAAGGCAGAAATAGGGAAGGTCATGGATTTTTTAAATTTATTGTAAAGGTGATGAACAGGGGGTTATAGTTACATAAGTAAGGTAATGAATACATTTCTTTTTAAACACTGCTATCCCCTCCCTTATTTTCTCTCACTAACCACTCCCCTCTCAAAAGCCAGTCTAGGCAACAATTTCAAAATCATCTCAATCAATAAGCTGGACATGATGACAGGCATCTGTTATTGAAGCTACACAGGAAGTATGACTAGGAAGATTCCAGTCTATGCCAGCTCAAGCATTCAAACAACAACCAAAGCAAAAAGCACCGGGAGGGGGTGACATTTCAAGTGGTAGAGGGCCTGCTTAGCAAGTACAAAGCCCTGAGCTCTTTCTTCCAGAGAGAGAGAGAGAGAGAGAGAGAGAGAAGAGAGAGAGAGGTCTGAACTTAATCTGAACAATAATGGGTAATCTTTGATAGACATTCATATTTCCCTAAGAACTGGTAAAAATACTGACTACTTACTGAATCCTACTTTTTGCCATTCTGATTCAGTATATCTGGTATAGGATTAAAAATATGCATTTAAAAATCTGGAGCGAGGCATCAGTGGCTCACACCTGTAATCATAGCTACTCAGGAAGCTGACATCTGAGGATCATGATTCAAAGCCAGCCCTGGCAGGAAAGTCCACGAGACTCCTATATCCACTTAACCACCAAAAAGGTTAAAGTGGAGCTGTGGTTCAAATGGCAGAGTGCTAATCTTGAGCAAAAAGTTTAAGGTCAGTACTCAGGCCCTGAGTTCAAGCCCCAGGACTGGCACACACACAAAATAGCTGGAACCATTTTGTTATGGTTTGGAAAGGAAGAATCCCCTAAAAGTCTAAAGAGTCCCTGAAAGGCTTGGTTTTTAGTTGGTTCTGTTGAGGTGACTGAATTACAAAGACTCTGACCTCATCAAGGAATTAATCCATTCACAAAGTCATAGCTTAATGGATGATTAGGTGGTGAGAATTGGTTGGAAGGAGCAGGGCACTGACAGCATGTGTTTAAAGGGTTGTGTCCCTGGATGCTTCCTCTCTTTTTTGTACTTCCCACCATGAAGTGATCAGTTTTTCTCCTCTAGGTCCTTCTGCCATTATATTTCTGCCTTGCCATGAACTTACAAAAGATGGACCCAGCTAACCACACACTGAAACTCATGAAACAATAAGTCCAAATAAATCTCTCCTTCAAGCTGTTTCTCAGATATTTGTCAATGACCAAATAAACAGAAAAGCTGACTCACACATATATGAAGACAACACCTAGCAGTTGTTTGTCCTGGACGTTGCTAATTGAGCAGGTCTCAACAGAGACAGTTATTCTGTATATTATAGTATAAGCCTAGGAAGATCACCCAGTTTGGATGATCCACTTCCATGGTGGCCTCTGTCATAGCCGGCAAGTTGGGCTATATCCCAGTAAGGAGCTCAGCCTCAATTCATTTGCACAAGGGCCTCATGGCTTCTGGAGCCTCCCCCAGCATGACAGCTGGATTCCAAGAGGGCCATAGCAGCAGATGCCTATCTTTTCAAAAGTCTAGGTCAGGAACAAGCATAGGATCACCTTCACAGAGTTTGGCCATGATTATCTTCAATTCATCAAAAGAACTAAGAAGAAGAGGTACACTGGCCTAAACAGATGGATTCTGGTAACTCTTTCTATGACTCAGTCTTTTGCAAATGATAGAAATATAGTTTAGCTTATAGTGATAACCACATTAAAAAGGTTAGAACTACAGGCTTTGATATGCAATGGCCAGGAGTTCAAACTCAAGCTGCATTTTAACAAGTGTTTTTTTTTTTTTTTAACAATTCTGCACTGGTTTTATTATTTGTACTATGCATATGATAATAGTAACCATAGCAGAGTTTTGAGAATTCATTTAGATAATGAACCCAGAATACTCAGTGCAAAAATCGAACAAATAGCAAATTCTTAGTTAATGTACTCTTATCTTTTCCATTGGAAAGTTTATAATATAGTATTCTGAAAAGCACCAAACTCATTAAACCCTGAGCTCCCTACCTTGAGCTACTTAAGTCATAGCCTTCCATTCCTATGAGCCTTATACTCAAGATCTGGCCAAACAAGTTCAAAATAGACCAAAACTTTGGCTGCCATGTTTCCAATGACAATATTTCACATGACTGAGAAGCTAGAGTGAGGATATTACATGGCTGGATATATATAAATGGAATATTTGTGAGCAGGGGCTGCAAAGACTAGCATTTTCCACCTGTTATCATTATTTAAACATATTTTCTATTTATTTCCCATAACTAAGTGCCTCAGATTTGCTATTCATCAGCTAATGCATATTCATATGCGTGCATGCATATCTGATGTATATATTGAAAGAGTATTTTCACCCTCACCAAACCAGTGCCCTCACATAGGGGCAATATTGTCACCAAAACCAATACATGGCCTAGACTCTGTACCCTAAGAAAACTCCTGAAATTAACCAAATAACCAAAACCTGTCTTTACTGGCTTCTACAGAGAAATGTCTCAGTGTATGTGCAAGGGGCATGTTCAAGATGAATCTACTAGACAAAATTCATTGTTATCTTTATAAGAAAATTTAAAAAATCACCATGTAATTATTGCTTAATATATTTTCTCTTTTGTAAAAATAAGTAACTTTAGTACAAATATTTATTCATTTCTTGACTAAGTCCATGACTTAGTCCAGTATACTGAATATATTCCATTTTACACATCTTTCTTAATGTATTATCTGTAATGGCAAAATAGTTTTTGGTCATTCTTGAGCAGATTCTGATGCAAAGTAGGCAATCATTACATCGTGAATATATTTAAAATGAACTTTAGCATCTGTAAGGATTAACAGGACAACAGATGTAAAAACAAAGGTATTTGTAAGCTTATTTAGTTAGTGTTGGGAAATGAGAAGTAGCAGGTTGCAAGAAAAATTGAGATAACTAAAGTCATTTTCTTTTACTCTGAGGGATTAAATCTTTCCTTTATAGAGCTTCCTAAAGCTTTTATTGTTCATTGTTAAAGGCTACAGAGGCCTTAACACAATTCTTTTTAAATGGTGATTGGATATGATCTGAATTATGAATTAATCATTAAGATAGAAAGAAAATCTGTAGGAGAAAGATGTCTTCTTATTCTTTTCTTCATTTATTTAAACATACATTTAAGAATGATCTATATTTAGATTATTTTAAGGAAGTCATATCAAAAGACATATATTTGAGGAAAAACATTTTTGCTAATAACTTATTCTTGGATGTAATGTTAGTGTGATATCTTTGTCTTTCTCTCAGTTCACTTAAAACATTACAATCCTTTTATCTTAAGTAGACTCCACTAACTCCATCCTAACCCTTTTGGAAAGTAAAGGGACTGCAGGGGATAAAAACACAAGACAGCTTTGGTTTTATCAGGTTTTTTGTTGTTGCTGTTGTTGTTATCTTTTTGTGACTGCCATGGGAAGCCCATAAAAGCTTCAAGTCTGATTTTGCTGAATAAATTCCAATAAGCTTTCCTTTGAAGAAGTGATCAGTATTAGGTACAAAAGGGGGCATTTCTTCAATATGTCCATTTGATTTTATTTGTACAACAACTACCTTTGTAAACCACACTAACATGTCAGAAATATGGAACTGTCTTCAGTTCACTGCCCTGTAAAAGATGTGTGTGGGGTGGGGGTAGAGGGAGAGAAAATAAATAAATAAATAAACCTAGGAATGCCTGAGTAAGTAATTTTATTTTTTATGATTCAAGCCCCAAAAGGTCTTGAACTGTCAGATTTATTGTCTCTGCAATTTTATGACTTTTAGTTGTATTTATTCTTTGATGTTTACCATCAACTCTGCCTATGTGTGCCATGGTCTGTGGGCTTTCCCATTGCTAAATCATTTTTTTTAAAGCTTTAGTTGTAGCTTCTATTTAGCATCAATCCCCCGAGACATGCCATTAACATGAATCATTTTTGAAAGTGTTCAGTGCAATATGAACTCCTTGTTGAGTCGATCACTCATTGTGATGGAAAGAAATGATGACCTTCTGAAAAAAATACCCATGGGTAAATATTACCAGGGATGGGGCTCACTGGTCAGGAATTTAGGATTAGAGTGCTCCCAGTACTTTCACCTTTGCCCCCAGAGAGGCAGATAGGTCAAGCAGCTTCTAGAGGGAAAAGGAAATGAAGGATTCAGGGAGAAGAAGGAGAAATGGTGACTTGAAGGGAGTGCTCTTTTGTCACAGGGTTGGCTTCTTCCTGTGTGGAGGTAAAGTTCACAGCGGGAAGGTCTGAGGCTACCTCAGTATGTGGACTGTAAGCTATATTGAATAGGCAGGTTTAATTAGGTACCTGATGAAGAGAACATCAGGGGCTATTCAGGCAGGAAAAGAAGTTTATTTACCGAATTGCTGAATGGTGGGGGGAGGACTTATCTGGCCCAGCTACCGGAAGAGGTGTGGCCAGGTGGGGGAAAGGTGTGGCCACACTGGATCCAGATGCCTGGGATCCTCCTAGGGTCTGATGCGAGGTGTGACCAGGGGTGGCCCAGGATGTGATCTAGCAGGAGGGGGAGGTGACTGCTTCGAGGTATGCCAGTTACCTAGGTAACACAGATACTGGGTGGAAACTTAGCCAAGAGGTAGGGAAGTGTCTGCACAAGGCCTGCATGGCCAGGGGCAGACCTTATGTGAACAAAATGCATTCTTCTCTAACACTAGTGTTAACATTTCCAGCCACATTTTCTTTACCAAGAAAAATTGTATGGTTACAGTCTCTGATTTCTTTAACCTCTCTTAGCTACTCAGATCAGATGTGAGAATTCTGATGTCTAAAGAGTTTCTGAAAGAACCAAGTGGAATTATCATCAGTGACCACTGTTAAAAGCTTTGTTATTACATTTTCCAGATATTTTAACATTTCCAGGCTTGTGTAGCCAATTCTGCAAAGACTGGGTCACTCATAACATACACAGATTATTCCAATAGGTTGCCATTCTTTCTCTACTTATATTTTTATTAAAGTTGGCCTCCAAATATTCTCCTGTCTTTTACCCGGGTATCTCCAGTTATCTCAGCACCTTCCTCAAATGAAAACATATAAATATACTCTATGCTCTCATTAGAGGTATATGTATACTCAGTGGTATCCAAGAGGTTATAAATGACTTAACTGAAGTATAATAGACTCTATGGAAAATGCAAATAGCATAATTATTTAGAAAGATTAAGTCAAACCCAACCAAATAAGTACCAGGAAATGGTTACTTGCAAGGAGGGGGTTAAGGAAAGAGGGGTAGAAGAATGAATGGAGGAAATGAATAGAATGTAGGCACAAAACAGAAAAATAAGGGAAGGGTTGTCTGGAAGGGGATGTGAAGATGTTGAATGGATGACACAGATCAAGATGCATTATCTTTATAAATTGCTTTGTTAAATGGAAAAAATCAATACATAATCTAAAAATTAAGAAAAGTGAGGAAAGGGGCAAGGTGGGGGGGTGGGAATGTTGAAAGGGGTGACATTGATCTAGAGGCACTCTGTGTTCATAAACTGCTGTGTTGAATGGCAACTCCTTTGTACAACTACTTAAAGAAAACAATTTTTATAAGTTTTTTGTTGAGAAAATACTGTACAGAGGGGTTACAGTTACATGAACAAGCTAATGAGTACATTTCTTTTTTTTGAGGAGGTGGGTCCGGTCGTGGGGCCTGGACTCTGGGCCTGGGCGCTGTCCCTCAGCACTTCAGCTCAAGGCTAGTGCTCTACCCCTTGAGCCACAGCACCACTTCTGGCTTTTTTCTTTTTGCTTATGTGGTGCTAAGGAATTGAACCCAGGGCCTCATGCATGCAAGGCAAGTGCTCTACCTCTGAGCCACCTCCCAGCCCCATGAGTACATTTCTTATCAAGCATTGTTGCCTCCTCTTTTGTTTTCTCCTACTATCCCTTCCCTCCCACTTCCACAATGACAATCCTCCCCAGAAAATATTTTTTTAAAAAAGGAAGTACACAAAGATTAAAAAATTATTGCCAAGGTGATGTACAGAGGCGTTAAAGTTACACAAGTAAGGTAATCAGTACATTTCTTGTCAAACTTTTTAGCCCCTTCCCTCATTTTTCTCCTACTTTCCCTCCCCCAATGCTCCCCTAGTTGTACAGATCATTTCCAACATATTGCCTTGTGAATATCACTGTTGCATTGGTTCCTAAGCAAGGCTCAGGTAACTAACTGCAGCCCACAGGTCCATTGTAGCCTGCTGACAGTTTTCGTACATAAATGTTATTGGAAGTAGTCATTCCCATTCCTTTCTGTGTTGTCTAGGGTGGTTTTCAATGCAAGGAGGTGGTTGAGAACTTGAAACAGAGCCTTGCTAGCTCTAGGATAAAATGGTAACAATCTGGCCTTTCAGAGAAAAAGTGTGGCTATCCCTTTTCTAAGACAGAGCTGTTTACACATGATCACATTTGCTAAGTGAACAATATTAGTGATAATATTGCTGCAACCTTCCCATACTCGAAGACTAGATTGTTGAGTAAAATACCAGCCAATTTTAAGGGAAAAGTGAAGGAAGAAGCGTTGAAACTCACTGGAATTATCTGATTCAATACTTTCAAGAACTGTATCAGCTGTTACATTTTTTCCTGCCTAAATAGACTTTCTCCAAATTTCAAAGAAAAATTTTTGTCCTAAGTATTTATTTTGAACTTTTGGAGACAGCCTCATTTACAAAGTGTTGTCTGATTAGTCTTGTATTTGCTCTTAACATTAATATAATTAATTTAATTGGAAATTTTCTATTCCTCAGGGAAAATGGAGTATGTTTTGCATTCAATCTACTGTTTTGATGTTGTAATGTTTGACATTTTTCCTATCTTCATTAATTGCCTGTATTTTTTCCATTTACATCTCAAAATAAGGTTTTGTTAAAAGTCGTGACAAATTGCTCATAGTCTAGCCGATCAAGCTTTCTTGACGAGAATTTGTGGAAAATTTGAGAACATGGTACAATATCTTCCAGAAGTTTCTTGAGTTTAAAATATAATAAAGAACCTATGACAACAAAATTACAACACAAAGGGAAAGTTAACATTTTAGAAAAGAAACTACTTCTGCTGGGCGCCAGTGGCTCACGTCTATAATCCTAGCTACTCAGGAGACTGAGATCTGAAGACTGCAGTTCAAAACCAGCTTGGACAGGAAAGACTGTGAGACTCCTATCTCCAATAAACCACTAGAAAACAGGAAGTGGCACTGTAGCTCAAGTGGTAGAGCACTCACCTTGAGCTGAAGAGCTGAGGGACAGAGCCTAGGCCCAGAGTTCAAGCCCCATGACTGACAGGAAAAAAAAGAGAAAAGAAAAGAAACTATTTCTATTAAGTATTTAAATTTAATATCAGTGTCAACTATTCTAACTCACCAAAGCAACTCTATGCTTCTCTAAACAATCTTAAGTTTCTTACAGTATTTCCTAAGGTTGTATCTTATTTTTCTCCTTTTTATCTGAAGTTCATGTGGTTTTTATTTACCACAAAGCACTATAATTTAGATAGTTTCACATGATCAATATCTATGATTAAGAAAAGACATTATTGCCTTATAAAGATGAATGGTCTGTTAGTGTAAGTAGTTTTATATCTATTTAACTTTTGAGTCTAAGATTAGCTGGATATGATTGCATGTGCTTGTAATTCCAACACTCAAGAGACTGAGGCAAAGGATGGCAAACTCCAAGACACCCTGAGATATATCGTAAGATCTTATTTTATAAACAAAACAAAGAAAAATAGACAAGCTAACAATTTTAGAATAAAAATGTGGAGGAACACAGGAGAAGTCTATGTGTTATTTGTGAAAACATATGCATGTGTGGGCACACACACACACACACACACACACACACACACACACAGATATACACACATAGTTTAGATTGCATTGCTCCAAGATAAAATGCATAAAAATACCCCACTGATATAATGGTGTCTTTGATTTTTAACAACCAAAAATAAACCTGGAGGGCAAAGGCAAATCTCATTTCTTTTGCTGTGTAAAAGCATAGTTAGTAATTTGCATTTATGGAAATTATAGAATTATTTTATGTTGACATGCATCAGAAAGCATGGATAACTCCCAAAGTTAAGCAAAAATGAAATTCACTTTCCAATGGTCACGTTCTTGGTTCTCCTCAGTGGTGTCTCCTTCTTGTATGCAAGAGAAGGTGAGGAGGGACAGAGAAAGAGAGAGGAAGGTTCTTATTTTATTTTATGTGTGTATCCTGGGACCTGAGAGCATTTTGTTTTATTTTATTTTATGTATAGTCCTGGAGCTTCAACTTAGGGCCTGCTGTCCTGGAGCTTTTTTGCTCAAGGCGCAAATAATAAAAATAATTCTACCACTTGAGCTACAGTTCTATTTCTGGCTTTTTGATGGTTAATTGGAAATAACTGTCTCAAGGACTTCTGCTCAGGCTGGCTTTGAACTTAGATTCTCAGACCTGAGCCTCCTGAGTAATAAGCATTATAAGTATGAGCCACTGGTTCTGGCAATGCACTCTTTTTAACTATCTTTTATTGACATGACAGATTTGCATTATGTAATAATCATAAAGTTGAAAAATGGTCAAAAAGGACTGAGGACTACATTATGATTTTTATTTCATTGTTATGAGAGAAAAAGTATATATTGCAAATAAAATTAATAAAATATATTACAATAAAAAGGGAAAGAGTAATGGATCTATACTGCTGGGCAATACTACTTTTGTAAGCGACAAAGTGGTTGTACCATATATTTATTTCTTGAATTAATGAAGTTTTTAGTGTCAATTTCTGCAAACTTGTCAATAACTGACAAAATTCTCTTCATATATTCATGTTTAATAGAGTAGAGGCAGGGTTGTCAATCTCCTTCCATATGGAAGAAAGAATACGCTTTATGAATTTAAATTAGATGAATTAATAAGTGCATAAATAGTCATAAAAGTCTTACTAGTAAGAGTTTCACTTCACAAAATACCCAGAAAGTGAAAATGCAAATAAAAGCTCCAAGCTGTCTTATCAAGTGACAGAATTGCACTAATTTAAGTTCAGATTCTTCAGCTTTATAATTGTCATGACATTGTTTGTTTCGAATTTGCAGTTTAATTGTAGAAGGAGGTGGTACCATCTGGGCTGTGCCTTGAAATGGGCACCAGAGATGCCAAAGGAGTCAAAGTCCCACTGTGCAGCAAGGCTCTCAAATAACTTCATCTGGTATGTAATGTTTATTACAGATAAGAAATAAAAAAAATTTCATAGGCTATCTATTTGTTATTACATTTCAGCAGAAACGGTAGCAATTGTTTAGAACTTAGACCATCAAACACTTTGTTTTCAGAAGAGTATTTGATCACTGACTGACATAGTTTCAAACTGCAGGTTCATGGTGATAATAAAAATCAGACCCACTTTTCATTAGTCATAACACCGTTTAAAAATATTTGATGGACAGTTCCCTGTCTTACTGCCTATACCTGGAGTAGAGGGCTTTCACAGTGCCATTCTAGTGTGCTAATAGAAATTACAGCTAAGTTAATTTTCTCTGCCCTGACTGCTACTTACATGATCCTGGAAATCATTTAAGTTACTGTGGCTACTTCATAATATGATGGCTTAATTCATTGGTTAAACCTTTTTCTTGTTCCCCTCTTCCTCCTCCTCGTCCTCCTCCTCCTCCTCCTCCTCCTCCTCCGCCTCCTCCTCCGCCTCCTCCTCCTCCTCTTCTTCTACTTCTTCTTCCTCCTCCTCTTCTTCCTCTTCTTCTTCATCTGCAAGTAGTTGTACAAAAAGGGTTTCAATTCAACATGTCAATTTATGAGTACCAGGCATCTTGATCAATGCCATGACTTCCATCCTTCTCCCCTTTCTCAATCCTGCCCGTTCTCTCAAGTGACCTGGTTTCATTCTCATCTATATACATTCAATATTCTAACTGTATTCATAACCCATCAGCTATTGTAATCTTTTAAATGAAAGTTAGATAATCAAATCTCTTCTGATCACCCTCAGGCAGCATCTCATCCTTGTCTTTTGGATTAAAAAACAATAGTCAGAGGGTGAACAAATACAGCAGTGGTACTCACTAGACACTATGTTGAAAATGAACTATATATCTTGTGGGTGGGGTTGGGAAGGAAAAGTGAGGGAAGGAGTGACACTGTCCAAAAAGAAATGTTCTCATTACCTAACTTATGTAACTGTAACCCCTCTGTACGTTATCTTTATAATAATAATTAAAAATAAAAATGAAGATAATTTTAAAAAGCCAATGGAAAAACAAATATTTGTAATTCACAAAGCGGATGAAGGATTTGTATCCAGAATATATAAGGGTTTCTGAAAGTTCAATCACAAGCAAATGAACAATACAGTAAAAAAAAATATAATGACTAACAGCTCTGACACAGATATACAGATGGAACATGATCACATGAAATAATGCTAAACATCATAGCTTTTAAGACAGTATAAATTGTAGTTATAATGTGATACCCTTTGATACCCATTGGAATCTGGGTGACCAATGTCAGAGTCAAAAGGATATAAAGCACCTGGAACTCTCATATAGGAGTGGCAGAAAAATATATAATGTTAAGGTGTTTCAGAAAAGTTAAGCATGCACCTGCCACATGCTCTTGGCATTCCACTCCCAGCCATTTACCTAAGAAACAGAAAATACATGAGCAGTGTTACTTATAATAGCTCCAAACTGGAAGCCAATATAATGTCTACCTAGAAGTGGAATGGAAAAATGTTGTTCATCTATACAATGGAATACAATAAAAGAGAATGAGCTATTAAAACATACAACAGAATGAGTGAATCTCAACATAATTATGTTTATTGAAAAAAGCCAGGTTAAAAAATAGAGAATATAGAATTATAATTCCATTTGTATAAAATTCTGGAAACAAAAATTATCTGTGGAGACAGAAAGAAATGATCATATTTCATGGCTGTCTGGGGCTAGGATAGAGGTCTCATGAAGATTTTTTTCTCTCTGCTGAGGCTAGAACAGCAGCCATAACACTGCCACCAATAAGGACCCAGATGACCTTTAGGGATCCCAAATAACCTCAGCTTCTCAAGCAAGCTGTTACGTGTTCTCCATGGACAACCAAACAGCTCTATTCTGGTCAGGGGAACCTGCTCTGGCCACCCACATGGCTCCAGTGTCATTTCTTACTTTTCTTATAAAGCAAAAATGTTCCTCAGTGAAATTAATAGGAATTTCAAGATGGCTTCTCAATCAGAAAGTACATGCTGTGGATTTTGTAAAGTGAGGATATAGTCTTCAGCATGCACCCTCATGGAAAAGCCAAGTATTGTGTACATCTAGAGCAGGACCTGGCCCTCTTTGATCAGTTGTATAGACTCAACAACCCAGTAATTCAATTCTGTACATATAACCCTCAAACCCTCAGTATATCTTTTCTAGGCCCATACATAACATGTAGGAGTCTGTTTATTAAAATAGTACATCTAGTGCTGAGTGCTTGTGGCTCATGCCTGCAATCCTAGCTACTCAGGAGGCTGAGATCTGAGAATCCAGCCCTGGAAACAAAGTTTGTGAGATTCTCATCTCCAAGTGGTAGAGCACTAGCCTTGAGCAAAAAAAAAAAGCTCAGGGATGGCACCCAGGCCCTGAGTTCAAGCCCCAAGATCAGTGTGCGCATGCACACACATACACACATACACATATATACACATCTAGTAATGGGGAACAAGAGGAAAACAAGGCATCTCCCACTAATGAATGAATGAACACATGATTGTAGAAGCTTTCTGTGGAGCAATTAGCAGGAATGAACCTGATTAGTTGTTCTCACCTGAGGATATTTTTGAACTGTTAATGTCTAAATCTCCATTGTAAATTACAATCAACAACTGCTTAAAGCAGCTATTAGGCAGACCCTTAACCTCACATTGCCTCTTCTTCCCTGCAGTGACAGAGCTCTGAACTTTAAGATCTAAAGTTGGAATTGGTATCATGTAAAAGGTCTGTATGTAGTTTCAGAGTTGAAAACAAATAAACAAGATGAGTATAAAGCAATGTATATCCATATTTAAACAATTAAAATATAAGTTACATATTTGACAGTTTTTAAAACTGTCTAAAATTATTTTTTTTAATTTTTATTTATTTTTTATTGTGAAAGTACTGTACAGAGGGGTTACAATTACATGGGCAAGATAATGAGTACATTTCTTATCAAGCATTGTAGCCTCCTCCTTTGTTTCCCCTTCCCATCCCTTCCCATCCTCCCCCCGCCTCCCACCCAAAACTGTCTAAAATTATAACGGTACGTGTAAGTTAAAGACATATGTCATATGGATATGTACATATATACTCCATAATATATAGTTTTTAGCAAATATATCTAAAGCCACATGTTAAATAAGTGGTTGTCAAAGAGGAGTTCTGAATCACGAGGAAGTACTAAGTATCAAAGGAGGAAATTTAGACAAGCTGATCATCATTTATCAGTTTATATAAATTCATAATGATGGAGCTTGATTCTCTGAACCTTGGTGTAATTAATGATAAGCAATGATAGTCACTAAGAACTGGTTGTGTTCCAGTCATTCTTCTATTTTCCTTAATTGTATTGTTTTAGTCTTCAAAAGAGCTCTGTGAAGTAGGTAATACTATATAGTTATCTCCATTTTATAGATTGAGGAAATGGAAAGATAAAATTGAATAATTTGTACAGGACAAGACAGTGTCAGAGTTCTGTTGCCCCAGAGGGCGCTAGAGCGCTGCTCTTAACTTGTTTACCTACAGCTTCTAACAAAACTGGAAAAGATGGGGAGAGAAGGAGAGAGTAGGGGAGGATAGGAAAGAGTAGAAGATGGAAAAGGAAAAGAGGAAAGGAGAGAAACAGAGACACATATTGACAAAGAAAAGCCAAGAGAGGAATCTATACAATAGCTATTTTAAGCAGTTGTTCCTAATTTACAACTGAATTAGCACTTGTTACAGGTAATCATTAAAGACAGAGCATTTATCAATAGTCACCTTTTATTTACTACTAAAAAGAGGAATGACTGGGCAAACCTATGTTAAGTACTTAGCTTAACCATAGCTTCAATTTAGGAATTTGCAACCCAAAGGTGGATGTTAAAAATATACATGTTCAAGAACAAAGAACAAATATGATAAAGGGCAATAATATGTATAAAATTATTGATGAGAAAGACTAATGTGTCCTAAGGATCTACATTGGAAAAACTAAAAAGGAAGGAAGTAGTTTTCTTTCACATGAACCCTGCAGACATGCTGAGCTCTTCTCAGCACATCTTCAATGAAATACGTGGTGTCAATATGGTTTATTATAGGCTATGTGAACTTGAATCACTAGATTAGAGTTATGTCTGCTAGTTTCTCCACTAGAAAGTTCCTGTTTTGCCCTCTGACATTAATTACTACCCTAGAGAAATATTGTGTGAGAGACTATGAAAACATCTTGGTTTTGTTGAAATTTGTTGAAATTTTATATCATTTGTTGAATGTCTGTAATAATTATCATTCCTATAGTGACTCAGTGTCTTCTAATTCCCCATTCCTGCTAAAATTATAAAGTCGAATTCTTTTGTGAGAAGGGAATATTCCATTTATTTTGTTATTGATATGATTATGGATTTATGAAGCGTTATTCTATGGTCCAACACTGTGGTTTATTTTGTTTCAGATTATTCTCGCTTGGTCTTAAGAAACCTCCCTGGTTGCTCTTGCCTTTCCTGCGTGTCATACACTTCTGTGAGCACTCATTCACTTCTGAGTATCACATTAAGCAACTAGATCAGCCATTGTCTTCTGAGCCCTGGATAGAGTATCACCTGTATTGCTATGGGGCCCAAGATCCTTTTCTTTAAAGATCAAAGTCTGAAAGCAGAATGTACTCAATACTACTTGTGTGCGCACGCGCACACACAGGTATATGAATCCATGAAGATTCACACATCTATATGAATTCCAATTCCGATCTACATATGCAAAATAACTATAGATAAGAATTTATTACTCATATTTCCTATTCCAATCCAGCACTACAGGGTTTATTTAATTTTATTTTTGTATTTTTTTATTGTAAAAATGCTGTACAGAGGGGTTACAGTTACATGAGCAAGGTAATGAGTACATTTCCTAGTGAACATTGTTGCCTCCTCCTTTGTTTTCCCCTACCATCCCTTCCCTCCCACCTCCACAACTCCCCTGCACTGCTCCGAAGTTGTAAAGTTTGTATTCAAAGAAATGAACCCCAAGATAGGGACACAAGTAACTTTTTTCTTTCTTGCTATTGTTTCTAATTTGTTTATAATGTACCATGTGAATTTTTTGTTTCTCTGCATATTCCTCCCCCATGCTATAACCCCTACATTCACTGTATTTGATGTTGGTGTCCTGCATCTTGTATATACACTTTCCTAATTTGGGGAGGGGAAGGGAAAAAACAAACAGGTTGACCCATTGTAACAATGATATGTACAAAACACGGGGTTTATTTTAGACTTTCTTTGTTCTTAATTTTAACTTCTTTCTCTAACAGTGAGAAGCCTATGGTATATTCAATTATTTGATCAGCTTTGATATATTCCTAAAATAGTTTCAGGAATTTTAGGCCATACCCACATCATAAAATGTCACTATCTAGGTTAGGTGACTACATTTATGGTTCTTTTGTATTAACCCTATTCCTGACTAACTTGGCTTCTTTTACGCAGTAAAACATATAGAAGACTCATCTCTGGTTTTACATTAAGATCATTGAACTAATACTGGTACCAGCTGAGAGATAGGATTCCACTTTCAGTCTTCTGCATGTAGTTATCCAATTTTCTCATAAATGTTTGTTGAAAAGTCTATTTTTTCTTCAATTTACACATTAGGCTCCTTTGTAAAAAACAAAACAAAACAAACAAACAAACAAAAAAACAAATCCCAAGCCAAACAGCTATAGATGCATGTATTTATTTCAGGATCTTCTACCTTGGTCTTCCAAGGATCTTCCATCGGTTTTCATATTTGTTTTTGTGTCATTACCATGGTATTTTGGTAGTATAGCCATTTTCATGATATTGAACTTGCTAAACCATGATTATGGAAGGTCTTTCCACTTCTTCAACTTCCTTCCATAGGTTTTGTAGTTTTCTTTGTAGAAATCCTTCTCAACCTTGGTTAGGTTTATTTCTAGGTATTTTTAGAGCTATTTTGAATGGAATTGTTCTCCTAGCATTCCTTTAATTCTGTGGATTGTTGGTATATTAAAAAAACTAACTGATTTGTATGTATCAGTTTTGTATTCTACTATGATGCTGAAGATGTTTATCAAATTTACAAGTTGGGGGGAATGCAATCTTTAGTGTCCTTAAGTATAAGATCATACAAATAGGGATACTTTTGTTTTTTCCCTATTCTATTTGGATCCTTTTTATATTTTTGTCTAGCCTTATTGCTGTGGTGAATTGTTGCAGTATTATATTGAAAAGGAATAACAGAGTGGATACCATTGTCTTGTTCCTGATTTTAGGAAAAACAATTCAGTTTTCCCCTGATTAGTATGATGGTAGCTATAATTTTTCACATATAATCTTTATTAGGTTGAGGTACATTTCTTCTATTCCTAGTTTCTTCAGTATTTTATCATTAAAGGATGCTGGATTTTGTCAGAGGCTTATCCTGAATCAGTTGGGTGATCACATGATTCTTGTTATTAATTTTGTTTTTGTATGTATTATGTTCATTTATTTGCTGATTCAAACTTGCATACCTGGAGTGATCAGAACATGTGATGTGTTGTTGAATTCGGTTTGTAAGTATCTTATTGTGAATGTTTGCATCTGTAGAGACTTCTGAAAATCAGTCTGATAGTATCCTTTTCCTCTCTATTGCAGAAATATTTGAAGATCAATATTAGTTCTTTTTTAAATGACTAGTAGAATTTGGTAGCAAATTCATCTGGTCTCAGGGTTTTCTTTTGGGAAAATTTTAGTATTGGTTTAATGTTGTAATTTATTACAGATTTATGCAAGTGGTTCATATGTTCTTGGTTTAATTTTGGTAGGTCAAATGAATCTAGAAAAGTATCCATTTCTTCTAGATATTTGTTTATTTGAAAATTGTTTTCTTTTTTCAAATTCGCTCATGATTTTCTGAATTTCACTTGGATTTGTTGTGATATCCCAGTTTTCATGTCTAACTGTATTTATTGGGTCTTTTTTTTCTCTTCCTTTTGTCAGATAGGATAAGGGTTTATCCATCGCATGTATCTCTTTTCTTAAATTGATTTCTGTCCTAATCTTTGTTATTTGTTTTCATCTACTAATTTTGTCTTTGGCTAATTTTTGTTTTACTAGGAGTTTGAGCGCTCTCTCTCTCTCTCTCTCTCTCCCTCTCTCTCTCTCTCTCTCTCTCTCTCTCTCTCTCTCTCTCTCTCTCTATATATATATATATATATATATATATATATATATATATATATATATATATAGGTACTCATAGCTATAAACTTTCATATTAGCACTACCTTTGCTATGTTCCAAAGGAACTAGTAGGTTGCATTCTCATTTTCATTAGTTTCTAGGTACTTTTGGACTTTCCTGCCTGAGCTGGCTCTGAACTGTGAGCCTCAGATCTCAGCCTCCCAGAGAGCTAGGATTATAGGCATGAACTACAAGCACCCATTTTATTAAAAAAAATTGACTAGTGATTTTGGAACTTCATCTAAAGAAACTTACTTTATAGTCTCAATTACTTTCTTCTATGGATTTTATTGGGAGGGAAGGGTAGATATTTAATGTTTTCTTTTAGAACTACCTTGATTATTCTAGTTTCTTTGCCGTACTTCTATACAAATTTGAAAATTGACTTCTTAGTTTCTATAAAATGCCTGCAGGTTTAACTTGAGACTGTGTTGAATCTATAGATTAATTTGATATGATTTATATTTTACTAAACTCTTTCTTCTATCCAGTCTGAAGACATGAAATACTTCTTCATATAATTTGTTCTTTTTAATTTATTCTATCAGTATTTTGTTTATTTCAACACACCAATTGTGCAATGGTATTAAAAATTGTAGCTCCACTGCTGTTGCTTGTATGGAAAATAAAATTGATTTTTATTATTGATTTTGTATCATGAACTATGCTGTCTATATTCAATTACTTACTCTAGTTTTATAACTTACTTGGGATTTTCTATGTGGCCAGTTATATCATGTGTAAGTAGAGACAGTTTCATGAATTATTTTCTTGCTCTTGCAAGAAAAAAATTTCTATTAGAAATTTGTTGAATGCAATTAACAAAATAAAGATAGGTAGGTAGATAGATAGATAGATAGATAGATGGATAGATGGTATTATTGTCCTTTTGCTCACCTTAGGGTGAAAGCATTTAGTTATTCATTGAAATTAGGAACCAAATTTCTGTAGAGTTTCCTCATCTGGTCAAGAAACTCTCTCGTATTCGTAGTTTGCTGAAAGGTTTTGATCATGAATTGTTGCAATTTATCCAATGCCTCTTCTGAATTACTGAGCTAATCACTAAGTTTTCCTCTTAGCCTATTTATATAACAGCTTACATGACTAATTAAAATTGTATTTATATATATATATTATACAAAGGGCTTCATTATGATATGTCTATACATGCATATAATGTACTGTGGTCAGTTTGCTCCTCTATTACTTCCTAATTCCCCTTTTTTTGTAATTTTAATGAATTACTGTATTCATACATAAAATAAAATTACTTTAGTCAAGTGTGGTGATTTAACCCTGTAGTCCTAGATATTTTAGAGATAAAAGATCATAATTTGAAGCCAGCTGGGGCATTTTGTTTTGGCCAGAATAGGCCGGTTCTATAGTTCTTCCCTTTATTGCTTGGATAACAAACCCTACTATTGAAGCAATTGTGCTTTCCTCATAGCTTGGTATGGCAGACATTACTTGAGACAAAGTCTCATAAACCTTTATGCCCTTGCAACTAACCTTGAAGGGCAGTCCCTCAATCTCCATGTCCAGTTTAACTATGATTACAGGTTTGAGCCAATGAGCCTGTTTTCATCAGAGATGTTTTAATTCCATGTCATATCTAAGTCTAATTCTATTGATGGTTTTGTATCTTAGCAGTATGGTGTTTTGTCCTGCCATTTTTAATGCCTTACGATTTTGTTGCTGTGGTGGAAAATAGATCACTTCATGGTGGAGACTCAAAAGCCCTATAGAGCTATAACCATATTTAGGAGATACGATTGATTGTATATGTGTAGAAAGCTTGATGCCAGTGAGAAATTGCTGATTTGTGTGTTTGCCTTGTCCTGTTTGCACAGAATTCTGAGTGATTGACATTACACAGTGATCCTGTCTTTGGGTGCGATGAGTGCCTGTAGGCACCTAATATTTGTTTCTTCCTTACATCCTGTTATCTACCTCTTGGAATGTACCCTTTGATCTGTAAACCCAAACCACCCCAAGCTAACATGTATTATCTATCTCGTTAAAAGAGGATGATGGAGGAAATTTTGGAGTTTATGGTGTCTGTCCATTAAACTCTTCATCAGTTCCCTGGGCAACATGAGTAATTCTCATGAGTAATCTCTTTTCTCCATTGCAATGTCTGGTGGATGGAACTGACTGGCTAATAAACTACATGGCTAGTAGATTTTATGACTACATATGGCTAGTTATGCCTTTTCTTTTGTGAGACTCCCTTTTCAATCCTGCTACTACTTAATTTGCACACAGTGAATCCTTCCAAAAGTTGAGAATTGATGTAGTTTCCTTGTGACTAGTGTTTTCTTTAGGGTGTCACATTCTTTTAGTGGCACCTTGTATTCCAAGTTGGACTGTTTGATTGGTAGGTTTTTCTAAATGATGCTTCTTACTCAGCCTTTTACTCTGTATTTTTTTTTGTTCATATTGTTTGTTTTATTTTTTTTATTGTGAAAATACTGTACAGAGGGGTTACAATTACATGGACAAGATAATGAGTACATTTCTTATCAAGCATTGTAGCCTCCTCCTTTGTTTCCCCTTCCCATCCCTTCCCATCCTACCCCCCCCCTCCCCCGCCCAATCCTCCCCGCACCAAAGTTGTAAAGTTCGTTTTCGACATAAGGACTTGTACATCTCATTGTTGCAATGGGTCCACCTGTATCCCTATTTAAACGATTTGTTTTTCCCCTTCCCCTCCACAAATTATACCGACATCAAATACAGTGAAAGCAGGGATTATACCGTGGGGGAGGGACATACAAAGCAACAAAGAAATAATCTTATAAATGTGTTAGAAACAATCGCATGAAAGAAAAAAACATATTGAGATACCACCTCACCCCAGTTAGAATGGCTAAAATCAAGAACTCTAAAAACAACAGATGCTGGAGGGGATGTGGACAGAAGGGAACCTTACTGCATTGTTGGTGGGAATGTAAACTTGTTCAACCACTTTGGAAAGTAGTATGGAGGTTTCTCCAAAGACTCCACATAGAACTCCCCTATGACCCAGCAATTCCACTTTTGGGCATTTACCCAAATGATCACAAACAAGACCACACTAAAGCTACCAGCACGACTATGTTTATTGCAGCATTATTTACCATAGCTAAGATATGGAACCAACCAAGATGCCCCTCAGTAGATGAATGGATCAAGAAAATGTATATATACACAATGGAATTCTATGCCTCCATCAGAAAGAATGTCATTGCCCCATTTGTTAGGAAATGGAAAGACTTGGAAAAAATTATATTAAGTGAAGTAAGCCAGGCCCAAAGAAACATAGGTTCCATGGTTTCCCTTATCTGCAATATCTAGTATATGTCTGAGTCAAGCAGAAAAGGTCAGATAAGGTGATGTTAGGGAAATGAACCCTAAGATATGTACTAAATGTTTTTTTAATCTGTTTTAAATGGTGCTTAACTCCAGATTCTTTCAGCTAGTTCAGAACTATTCTGTCATTACTAAGTCTTAAATAGTTGCTGTGTCTGTTGGTTTCAGTCATAATTGTCTCAGTTTTTGTCTCCAACTCTCAACATAATCACATTTAACACATAATTCCCGTTTTTCCCAAAACGTAAAGTGTTGTTTTTTTTTCTATTCCTTCCCCAGGCTACAATGGTTTTTAACTAGGCCTTTGTGGTAAGAGCCTGGTTGCCTTTAGCTTCAGAGATTCAGACCTTCATGATTGTAAAGGAGATAGAAGAAGGCAAAGGCTGGACATGTACTTATAGCACAATGGCTCCTATTTTCCTTGCTTAAAACTATTTGTTTCCTGGGATATTCACCACCAATCATTAGAGGAGGTTGGTGATATCACTAGAAAGTTAGCACAATCATCTTGACTACTGAATCTGGATACAGAATATTTCAGGTAAGATGGAAAGCAAAGTACTAAAAAGTATAGATTATTTTTAAGAATTACAAAGTTTAGTAGAATAGAAAGGCACTTTCAGAGGTGAAAGTCAGCTGTCTCAGAAAAGGAGATTGAAAATTGGCAATCAACTCTTCATCTGTGATTACCCATGACCACCTAAAGAAAGCCTACGTGAAGTTGATGTCAAGCAAAATGAACTCCAAGATATGGAAACAAGAAATTTTCCTTTGTTGTTGTTGCTTTTAATGTACTATGTGATTTCTTTTTTCTTTTGTATTTTTCTAGCTATGATTTATCTCCTGTTGTCTCTGTATTTGACTTTGGTACCCTGGGTACTGTATGTTTATCTGAATTAAGAAATGGAAGAGGAACAATGAAATTGTGAGACAAAGGACAAAGGACAAACCAATGTGACAGCAATACCCACAAGACAATGTGTTGGAAATGAACTGTACAACTTGGGAGGGGGGGAAGTGGGAAAAAATGAGGAAGAGGGTAACAAGTCGACAAGAAATGTACTCAATACCTTAAGTATGTATCTGTACATCACCTTGACAATAAAATTAAATTTAAAAAATAAAATAAAATAATCCAGCATTTTGCAAATGCCAAAAAGAAGAAAAAAATCTACTATGAAAATTTGCAGCTCAACTAGAATAAAACTTCCTGTTAATCTCCCAACGGTAATTCTTACTCACTCCAACTAGTTTGAGCTGGAGCCTGGTGGTTGGCATGCAAACCCTTTCATTCTTCTCTGTAATTGGACAGGGTGATGTATATAATTGCTCTGTCGCTTAATTTTTGAGCTCATCATGATCAATAGGCTGCTATGTAATGATCAAAAACTCCCTTGTATTTCTTTGATTAACTGTTGCCAAACATTTCTCTTTATCAAAGACTGGAGATCCTCTATTTTAGGACCCCTTTTCATATCTCCATTTCTCATTTCTAACTTCTCCATTAGTGGGGTCTGTGTTTGTAACTGAGTATGTCTTCTGTATAGCCACTTCCTACAGCTCTACAATCTCTTACCAGTGCATTTTCAGTTTCTTCTACTCATTTGTTTTGGAATCTTACTACTTAGCAAGGCTTAGCCTTTTCTTATTTAAAAAATGCTTTATTCATAATTTCTATTATTTTCATACATTGCTAGAAATAAAAATTAGGAAAAGGGTTGTAAACATTCTTAGTTATTTTCCCCCTTGAAACAGTGTTTTCAGAAGTTTCCTCTTAACCTGTTTACATTCCCAGGTGCACTTAATTTTTTCTCATACTAAAAAAGGGTGTTTAGAATTTTTATTAGGGTTACATTAAAACTATAAATTCAAATAAAAAATGGCAGTTTTTATACCTTTGAGAAACCTCATTGGTAGGTCCTTTAATCGAATATTCTCTATATCCCTCAATAAACTTCTATAGTTGCTTCCATATTGTTCTTGCACATTCCTTGTATTATTAAATTATCAGTATTACAGATATAATCTTCTTGTCATTGTATTGTTTCATCAAATATCTTGGACATGAATTATAGGATATTTATATTCTAATACGTTAATTTATTACACTACTTAGAACAAACTTGCAGTTGGCTATGTATTTTTATAAAATGTTCTTATCTTTTCCACTGGCCACAGCTTTCAGGAATATCACTTTCGACTTGTTTCTGATAATAGTGAAAATAATTTCCCTACTTATTATGTCAGTATCTTTTTGATCTTTATTGAAAAGATGATGAGGCAAGGGGATTACAGTTACATAAGTAAGGCAATGAGTACATTTGTTTTTAAAGACTGTTACCCCCATGCCTCAAAATTCACAGACCTCTTATTTCAGGTTCCCAAGTAGTCGGGATTAAAGCTGTCTGCCATTACACCCAGCTTACCAATTGGGTTGTTCTGGCTATTGTCCAGCTGCACCTACCTTACATAAGTGATACTACATCACTTCTGTTCTATCAGGTCTCTCTCTGTCTTCTTAGACTTTAGCTGAATGGTTTAGAGACACATCAGTTTTTGATGCATTCAAGAAATTAATGCCAAGAAATGTGGCACTTGATGGATGAGACAGACTACTTCAAAATTCATCCTAATTGCCATTTTTATAAAGGGTGGCTTGCTTTTACAGCTTTCACACTGATTCACAACCCCCTTTCCAGCCAATACCCCACCTCCTCCCCGCAATTTGGAATGGAGAGAGGTCCTATGTACTCTTTTGTATAAGGTTCTTTTGCTCTATGTAATAAAAATGTTACAAATATGCAAGATAAAAATAGCTTAGGTAACATTGACATTCAAGGTTTAACAGCTCTAACATCTTGCAAAAGATATAACACTGCATCATTGGCTCAGTGACATACCCCAAAGCATTTGAATCTTTTAAAGGGGGTCTTGAGATAAAAGAAAAGTCATTCTGCATCATCACCTGGGACTGTGGTATTTAAAGGTCATCAGGAAAAACATCTTCCTGACACATAACATCAATGGCAACCTCTCAGTATATGGGCTGATGATCATACATTGTTAAAAAGCATTGTGTGACAAATGGAAGTAAGAATGTTTATCATCAAATATTTTCTGCTGCTTGTACAAATAGAAAAGATAAGGCTGGTGATATTTATTCTTCTGTCTCCTAGTACATGTGCATATTTCTATCAGTGGTTTATCTTTATAGAGGCATTTCCTATAGAGATAAAGCAAACAACCTTGCATTGAGTTTTTAGCCACTAGTAAAGTAAATTTTAGTGTTGGCTGCCAACATCCATAATTATACAAAAATACACTTCTGCAAAGAAAAAAAACTCTAATTATTCACTAACCAATAAATCAGTATCATGGACTCATTCAAAATTATGTCGTTTTATAGCTTCTGGATGACATAGGATTGCTTTATAAACCATCTGTGATTTATTTTATATAATGTGATAAATAATACAAAATTTTAGATGATTTTTGAAATACACACATATAGAAATTCTTAAACATATCTGAAAGGAAAGGATCAGTTGCTATAGAAGAACAATTGAAAAGACAGAAATTTTCAGAGTATCTTTCTAGATAAAAATTAAGATTTTGTTCAATGGGCTTTTGTGTGCAAAAGCCCTGTATAAAATTAGTATATACTAGAGAAAAGAATGTGAGGTATGTGTGACAGTTTCTGTTGGGGTGGGTACCAGTGAAAGGGGGAGGGTCAACTGAGAGGAGGAGGAGGATAAAAATGATGGAAGTTCTTCATTGAAACACCCTTTAGGCCACCAATGTATCTTAATAGAAATAAATTATAATATTTTCAATTCTGCAAATTCTATTTTACAAATACTATTAGTGAGCCACATAAAATTAGATTGTAAAGAGGAAGGTTGCTATTTGTTTCACAAAGGGCATTTGGAAAATTAAAGTAGTATTTATCTTCATAATACATTTTCATTTGACCTCTGTATCAAAAATGAAATTAGTTGTAATTTGCAGCCCTTAAATGGTTTTGATTGTTAAGGACAGTTTCAGTTTTGAACCTTCTGCAGTTCAATTGTCATTCAAATGTTGTTTTAATATCTTATAGTTTAACAATAGCAATCAAAATATTTAGCATATTTCTTAATAGTGTGTTTTTTTGTTGATAACTAATCTACAAATACTGTTTATGAAATTGTCTGACATAGTCTAAAACCTAGAGGAGGATATACAACAAAATCATGCAGTTTCATTGAAGAAAGTTAAATGAAAAAAAATGTTCCGTTTGTTGGCAATTACAAATGGACTGTCTGAAACTAGGCAATTTGTAAGAATACGACTTCATTTGGCTCATAATTCTGGTAGTCAGGAAGTCTAAGAATTGGGTGCTAGCCTCTGGTGAGAGCCTCTGTGCTATATCATCCCATAGCAGAAGGAGGAACGGGTAGCAAGTATTCAAAAAGGGGAGAAGCTGGGGGTCACACTCAACCTTTTTAATCAGGAGCTCATTTCCATGATAACTTACCTAAGTCCTCAGTGATAGCATTAATCCACTCACTGCCCTTACAATCTAATCACCTCTTAAAGATCCCACCTTTCAATCCCATTGGGAGTGGCAGTTAGACTTCAACTTGAATCTTGAAGAAGACATTCATACTACACAGGTATATTTGCGGGGGGGGGGGGGGGGGGGGGGGCGGTGAGCAGGGATTATGAGAATGAATGAGGAATGAACACGAACACGAATCTTGTACAAATCCACTCCTAGGAAGGAATGCACCATGGTGAGGAAGTGTGATAGGAGCCTGGCTCCTATTTGGAACTGCAATTAGGGATGATTGTGTCCATCAGGACCTGTAACCCTAGTACTGAACCACTGCCCAAACCATAGTAAGAAATGTGTGGAGGAAGAGGGATACTAGGCTTGTTTTCAAACCTAGTTGAACCTAAATGACAACACTTGAGATCAACGTGACCTCTTTGGGTTTTTATCTATGTTTCCTGAAATCACTTGCTCTGGCTCATTAAGCCTACCACTTCTGGAATCATGTAATTTGTCATTATCAGTAACCTTACCCTTCTTACTCTACAAGCATCCCAGTATCTAAGCCTCTCTCTCTCTCTTTCTCTCTCTCTCTCTCTCTCTCTCCCTCTCTCCCTCGTTCCCCTTCCCCCCCCCCCCCCCGTCTTTTTTTCTCTCTTTTTCCCTTCCTCTCTCTCTCCCTCCCTCTCTCTCTCTGTCTTGCGCTTGAACTCTGGGCCTGGGCACTGTCCCCTGCGTTCTTCAGCTCAAGGCAAGCGCTCTACCCTCTTGAGCCAAAGTGCCACTTCTGGTTTTCTAGTAGTTTATTGGAGATAAGAGTCTCAGGGACTTTCCTGCGAGAGTTGGCTTTGGACCGCGATCCTCAGATCTCAGCCTCCTGAGTAGCTGGGATTCCAGGCATGAGCCATCGGAGCCCGGCTGCCCCCTTCTCTTATATTTGTAATCCATTTATTCTCACGTGACCTCTGCAAGAGTTCTCAGACACTAAAACTTCAGCTGACCCCTCTCCATGTTCCTCTTTATTATACTTAGATTCCATAATTATCGCTATGATCTCTTTTATTTGCAAATATCCTTAACTCTGTTGTAGTCCCCTCTCCATTGCTCTTCCTGCTAAGACTAATCTAGTTAAGATTGCTTCCTATTAAGGAAAGATAACCAGAAGCAGTCTTTAAGACTAGTCTTAACAGGAAGAATTAGTGTGCACAACTAGAAGAATATGTACGCATCATTCCAAATTTAATGTCTAAAATTATATTTATTCATTAGTATTATTCGTTGTGGAGTGTAGCTAAAAACTAGTATTTTGCTACATTGCACATACCATTTTATTTATCTATAGTAATAATTAAGAATACAGAATACTTTGTTAAAATTGATTATATCTGGGAAAGATAGCAGAATCTCCTTAAATCTTATTGAACCCTAACTTCTCTATTCCTCGCATCTGTGCTGCTTTATTTGAACATTGCTGGGAGAATCCTCACATGATTCTCATGATTGGTTTCAACTTGCAGAAATCAACTTCAAATGGAAACTCAAAGGGCAACAACAAAAATAGCAGCAACAACAAAACTATGGATAATTGAGAAGGGTTTTTTACTTGTCTCATATATTAAAAACAAACACCCCCCCCCCCAAAAAAAAAAAAAAAAAGATGTAGGAAGCTTCTGGCCAACCTTGAAATGTCATGAAACTGGGCTGCAATCTCTTGGTATTTCTGACACAGTTTCAAGATGGCCCCAGCAATCATGACCACTAATTCTATTTGACAGGATCACATCACTGGAGGCTGTTTTGCAACAAGTATTCTTCTTCATGTAATCTCTCTCTTTTTTTTTCTCAAATGACAGTGTTTTGTCCTATGTTATCCAGATTAGGTTCCTTCTTGTCCCTGGACCAGGAACTGAGTTTACCTTTCCTGAAATCCTATCTTCACTGTCTAGTTCCTAGCATAATGAAGTGTTCTGCTAGTAAGGGTCAAGAGGCTGAAATGGCTTATGTGGACAAGGATGTAATTAAAGGAGACACTTCCAGTATAAAAGTTTCTATGAGGCACACCTACATGTGAGCCTCATATTCATGCTACAGGGCCAATGTTTTGGTAGTGGGTAAATGATGCAGTAGGGATAAGAATGGGAAATTCTGAGGAATCATGACAGAAACTTTTTAGTTTAGGATAAATGAGAAATTCTGTCCTAGTTACACTCTGACTTTAATAAACAATCTTTAAATATAATCTATAGCTTATAAATCAATTTTTTACCTAAACCTTTCTTACATCCTTCAAAATATGTAAAGTTTAGTTACTAATAAACATTTTCAATGAATTTTGGTTAATTCTTTAAGGCAGAATTAGTATTTATCCAGAAATTCCAAATCTAATGTCTACGAATGTATTTACTAATTATTATTGTTCATTATAGAGAGTAGTTAGCTAGGTTTTCGATACAGTGTCCATATCGATCTAGAGTAGTTTCTAGACTATAAAATACTTGGTTAAAATTAATGAAATCTGGAAAGATAGCAGAAGCTCCTTAAATCTTGGTGGTGAAGTATTACTCATGCATTTCTAGAGGCATGTGGCTTGTCAAAGCAGTATTCTATCCCAAATATTTCCCAAACCACCATCTGCTATTGAATTAAAGGGAAATTGAAAACAAATTCTAATTTCATAAAAAGCACCTCAGGTGAGGGGAATAGATCAGGTGTCAGAGTGTTTAGCATCCAAGTACATTATTTGTTTTCAATTCTTTCAATAAGTGAATATCAAATAAATGTTATTTCCTCTCTTGGCAAAGATTTGTAACTCGTAATTACATTGATACATGTGCTATGTCAGTGGCAGCAGTGAAATTCATAGTATTTTTATGTGAAATGCACTGTTTTATTACATTAATTCACATTTAATGTGTACACAGTAATAACCATAAAGTATGATAACCAAAGTTATATATTTTCTTCAGAACATTCATTTAGAGAGCTTTCAAAAGAGTCTGAGGAAATTAAAATATCAGTCAGTTTACCTCCAGGATATAGAGCAAAAGCAGAAAGCAGTATAATATCTTTTACAAGCCACCCATTCCTCCCCTCGTAATGTCCTTACTTCTGGCTGATAAAATACAATTGCCATAACTGTGTACACATATTTTTAACTATGATACACAAAACAAAGGTTTCTGAAGTGAATAAAATATACCTCCATCAGTAAAATTGCATTTCTCACATGATTACAAGCAAGAGGTTGAACAAGAGAAAGCAGTCAAGGTGCAAGTCTCAAAAGCCCCTTTCTGGGTAATGGACCATGGAAAGATGGTGCCCATAAAAGCAGCAAGTCTCCTATAAGAGGTATAGTGGAGACCCAGGGGAGTGTGAGAAATAACAAATGAGCACATACCCAGAAAACAGAACAAGAATGAAAAATCTCGGTTCTATTGAGGACTGAGAAAATAAAACAACAGAAAAGGATATAATGTTCTAAGATCTATAAAAGAGGAAAAGCGAGTGATGGCTCATTTGAACTTGGTAAGCACAAAATGGTTCTAGAAATAGAGGGAGCTGTCATCTTTTCCCTTTTCTTTCTTAAAAAAAAAATTCATCTGCTCTAGGATTCATACAAAGCTCACTATACCAAAGTAAGGCAAGCTTCAACTCAATTCATATTCCATATGCTTTAGGAAGGCCTACACTTTCTTCCTTTCGTTGAATTCCTTCTTCCTTCATACCATCAACAATTTATTCTGTGATTCATGCTTTTATCCATTCAGTATTTATAAAGTGCTTCCTCCCTAAATATGATTTCTCAATGAATCATGTTCCAATTAAATAATATACAGTAGCAGTGTAGATATTTTTGATGTTTTGGAAATGCAAATCGTGCACACATAATTTTTATATACTTAACCCAGAAGAAATGTGTGATACAAGACCAAAACCTCCATTACAACCTTAGTCTTCTTCACCAAAATAATCACTCATTCTTTCTTTGAATATTTATGTAGGAAAACAGGATTATATGCTCACATAGCTTTCTTTAGAAACATGTTTTAAAACCTAAAGCATTCTCTACAGTTATACATATTCACACAAGTACTCACATGTACGTGTACACACAAACACATATGCTGGGCTTTGTTGTTATTGTTTGTTGGCTGGTTGGTGGCAGACCTGGAGATGAAACTCAGGGCGTGGGCAATGTCCTCGAGTTTTTTGTTTTTTGTTTTGTTTTGTTTGCTAAAGCTAGTGCTCTATCACTGAAGCTACCACTCTACTTCTGGCTTTTTGGTAGGTAATTGGAGATAAGAGTCCCACAGACTTTCCTTCCCAGGCTGGCTTCAAACCATAATCTTCAGATTGCAGTCTCCTACATAGCTAGGATTACAAGCCTGTGCCACCGGTGCCCAGTGCTTATACTGCTTTTCGTGTTGCATTTTCTCTTAATTCTTTATTTGGAAGTTTTCTGTCACAAAACACCATGGTCAACCTTAGGAGCTGGTCTTTTCTTTTCTTTTCTTTTTTGCATTTTGTATTGCTATTGTAAAGATGATGTACAGAGGGGTTATACTTATGTCAGATAAAGAGTAAATTTCTTTTTGAACAATGTCATCCCTTTCCTTGCTCATGAAAAGCATCTCCCCTCCTTTCTAGCTTCAGAGCAGGAGGCATGAGCAGTTGGGTCTGGCCACTTGAATGAATTCTTGCCAGAAGGACGAAGTTATGTGTGCTACTCCCCAATCTGGTCCATAACAATATTTATGCTGGTCCTTCTCCCCATAACCTATTGGTCAGCAGCCTGTTGATGAACATGGTGACTGTGGAAGCCAGATGTGGAGATCATTTGAATCAATTTCATAGCAAAATTGTTTTCTTGCTTATGTTATAGCCTAATATAGATACTCGAGTTAGTTGCATTTTCGGACATTCCAGAGAATGTGCTCTCTGCAGGACTTGGCACATCTATCTTCAATTTGTTGCTTTTGTTATTAATAATACTTTGGATAACCACACACACACACACACACACACACACACACACACACACACACACACACACACACACACACACACACACCCCTTTTCTGAGTTCTCCATGAGATAAACTCCTCAGTCAGATTGACGAACCAAGATCTTCAAAAACTCTGGTGCCTTATCAGCTCAACAAACTTTCCTTTCAAGTTATTTGTATTGCTTTTATGTCTTGAAGTAGTGTTCAAGTACCCCTTCTTTCTGCATTTTTGTAGTCACTTAGTTATTATAAAATTGTAAATTCTCCCCAATCTAATCAGTGAAAAATAGTTTTTGTTTGAATTTGCATTTTTATTTTTACTTTTTATTGTACAGAGGGGTCACAGTTGCATAAGTAAGGTAATGAGTACATTTCTTATTAAACTTGTTACCCTTTCCCTCATTTTTCTCCTACTTTCCCTCCCCTCCAACTCTCCCAAGTTGTATAGATCATTACTTTTAGAACACTGAGTGAGATTGTATGTCTTTTTATGCATTTTTGATCCTTTATATTTCTTTTTTCTGCAACTGAATGTTTGTGTCATTTGAATATTTTCTAAAGTTATTTATCATTTTTGTTTTATATTTATCATTTTGTTTTATAACAGAACTATAAGCTACTTGAGAGAGGTTATGTCAGATATTCCTTAGCTTAACTCCTAGCATGGAAGCTAAACACATTTGACCAGTTTTAGCGAAGTTAAAATATATTTGCAGTTTTACAACTCTTACTTCAACTGGATAAGCTATTATTCTTTGCATTTTGTGGGGCAAAAATAGAGCTGAAGGGACTGAAATGACTTGCCATGGTATTTAGTGGCAGAGCTGGGTGAGGATCACCTACCTACCTACTACATTGCTACAAAAAAAATCTCCAAAATAATATCATCATCTATCCATTCATCCGTTCATTCATGTATCCTTGACCATCCATTATCAATTAGCAAATATCCAAGGTGAATGGGTGCTAGCAATCAAGTAAAACAGCATGTGAAGATCATTGTTTACAGACACCTAGAGGGATTTAAAAATGCAAAGTGTTGAGCCCTGGTGGCGTAGGCATCATCCTAGCTACTCAGGAGGCTGAGATTTGAGGATCACAGTTTGAAGCCTGCCTGGACAAGAAAGTCTGTGAGACTTTCATTTTCAATTAGTTATCCAAAAAAGCCAGAAGTAAAGCTGTAGCTCAAGTAGTAGAGCATAAGCCTTGAGTAAAAAAGCTTAGGGAGGATGCACAAACCCTGAGTTCAGCCCCAGAACCCGATCAAAGAACAACAACAATAACAAAAAGCACTACACTCTAGGTAAATTTCCAACCATGACCACTGGTTCATTGCAGATGTACAACTTGAAAAACGTGAAGAATCGTACCCTATTCATCCATGATCTGTATTAGAAAAATAATTAAATCTCTGTCCTAGAGGATCTGAAAGTGTATAGAGAAAAATTGGAGGCAAAAAGTATAATAAAAATACAAGCCTGAGCTGCTTTTCTGTGGTTGTCCATAGAACCACATAATACCTATAAAAGAGTCAGTAATTGCATTTGAAATTTCTAGAATCTGGTTTACCCAAGACATGACATTATTTCTGGGTATCCAACAGGTAACTATTTTTCTGCACAGGAGATTTTAGATATTTTGCTGAAAGTTAATGTATTCTCATTAGCAATCATCATTATCTGACAAAAATACCCTGAGATACAAGAAGCTAGATACAACATAGCACCTGTATTGAATGCTACGGGCATTTTTAGTTCCTAGTACTTTGAAGGTAAAAATTGACAAAGTATCCTATTTATCATTGTATTTACAGAGTCTACAGCAAAGAAGCTCCATAAATACCAGTGAAATTAAATTTGATGGAATCCTGTGGGCTCAGGTTCAATCTTTTTGAGGCTAAAATGAACTGATAACAAATGATATGTCATTTAAAAAATATTTTCTGATAAAGCAATCAATTTAGAAGGAAAATAAAACTAAGAACCAGAATGATATGTCAAACCTTGTTCTTTATTAGTGGCTGTTAGAAAGAAAAGGAAGAAATCAGTTGTTTCAGAAGAAAATTGTTTTCCAATGATTGACGACCTTGTCCCTCCTTAATTACTCATTATGTAATTGCTTTGGTGGGAGTGCAATCCTGGCTCTTTTGCCAGGACTACATCCTTTGTGTCTAGATGTGCCAGGATGGCTGTTTGTCATCATAGAATACGATATGTTGGTGCACTTGCCTGTTGTACACATCTGTTCGATTCCCAAATGCCAGTTCCTGCATTTCTCTTCATGAGAACTTTCTTTGTCCACTAGGATCTGCCATATTCAACCACACAAGTAGTTAGTCAATGCGTAGCAATTAATACCTACTCTGGAAACAGCTCTAAAGAATAACAGTATGGATGCACATAAACCTACCTTCCCCTTCCTTCTACTGGGATGATCTGAGGCATGTAATCTACACACTTTTCCAGAACTTTACAAGCTCTGATTGCTATGGTGCCTCCTTGTCCTTCATGGTTTTAGGTGGGGTTTTTGTTGTTGTTGTTTTTTACCCCCTCTGTCAACTTCCTCCTTGTCTACAGACTGCTCTGGACCATCCAAACTAAGACAACACATTACTCCCTTGATCCCATGTTTCTTTCTTTTATTTCACTCTTTTTAAAATTAGAGCACAGCTCTCACACCTTTCTAAAGAAGATGAGTGGAAGGAAAATATTTTTTTAGAAACCATGCATTAAAAAACTCTCACACTGAGTTTATACTTTCTACCTTCACACTGGGTTTATAATTTAGTTATGTGGAGAAAATTATAAACATTTAATAATCATAATAAAAATTAGTTTCCCTTCCATTCTGCCACTGCTTTCCAGCTTCCTGGGGCACTTGAGAAATTCAATGTCATTATACTCTTCCATACTCATTTGTGAACATCATGATGCCCTTTTTCTTTGAAAGATTTCAGAATCTTCTCTTAGTTGGATTTCTTGTCATATAATAATAATGTGACTTGGTATTGTTTATACCATTTTTTCCTCATTTACTGACCTGGGTACTTTAAGTTCTTTTAATTTAGATATTAGTGCCTTTTGGGTTCTCCAAATCATTTTCACATCATTCTCCATACAGTTCAGAACTCCTTATTTGATGTCAAATTGCTGTCATACCTTTTAAAATTTTATATCTTTCTGTACAATTCTGCAGTGCTGTTTGCTGATGTTTCTCTCCTATCTGCCCTTAGAATGAAAGGCCCTGGAATTGCATCATCTAGACATATGTGGGTTTTCAGGGAGGGCTAGCAAAGGTAAGAGATGAAAGGTGGTTTCTGAGTGCAAACTTCAAGAGCTACTTTCTTGTTGATCTTGCCACAACCTAACAAAACTGTTAATGACTATTGGCATTTAGCCAACAACAACAACAACCCACCACAGCAATCTCTTTCAAACAGAGTATATTTTAAAAAAGGGTATTTTTTGCGTACCAAAGTGTTGGAAGAACTAGGGAATCAAGAAGAGAAAAGAGGGACTGGAGTAGACCCCACACTTCTACATTGGGAAAGAGAAAAGTGTTTCATGACACTATGCTGCTTAGAAGACTGAAACATCATTACTGTCTTAGCGACCACCACTGCTTATCTGCAGGTGCCTGGAGCCCAGTCCTGCTGATGCTGCTGAATTACAGCCTATGATCTTTTGCTGCTGCACTGGGGCTACCATAACCGCTGCATCCATGTAGCACCTGACAGTCATCTCCAGTGGTTTCCATCGTCCCTGCCACCACAGCTGCTACCATCGGAGTCGATGCATTCGTGGTTCTGAGGCTTTGGGGACTCTGTTGCTGCCACTTCCAGTGCCAGGAGAAAAAAAATGCTTCTGTTTATTTTTTTTTTCTTCTCAGCAATATGTTTTGATTGTAGAAGTTCATCAGAATCCACCTGGCAGGAAAGTCTGAGTAATCTTATTTTCGGGCTTAAGGAAGAAGCTGAGTGCAAATTGATGCACTTACATTTCTTGTGCACTAAGTAGGTACCAGGACTGTACCCAGCTTCATAACAACTACTGATAGTAGGAATGATTATTTCCACATTCAATAAATGGTGAAAATAAGTCCCACCACTATTGAGCAGCTTGCCTAAGATTATATAGCCAGGAAGATAGACTGCCTCCAAGATCATTCGGATCACATGCCTTGAGCTCTTATCCATTTGAAACCATAAAGGTATCTAGTGAGCTCTTTACATACTCCCAGCTGACGTAAATGGTTCAACCCTCATCTGCATTAATAATCATATCATTCTTCACCCACTAACACAAGGAAAGTTCCCTCTGCTTGTATGATGTTTTTCTTTCACAGTAGAATGATTATCCTAAGTGATCTAGCAATATCAGTCCTTCTCTCCCCTTCCCCCGTCCTTCCAAATCAGAATCTCTCTTTTGCTGTAGATGATTCCTCTGCTCCTGAAAGTTTGAATATGGTGACACTATATCCTGTCTCCCTCCTGCACAGTGTACCCATGCTTTCTGAGAGAAGGAAGAAAAAGGTTGTGGGTAGGAGTTAAGTCTTACACTGCACTTGGAATTACTGCTTTCTTGTAAAATCTACCTTGAACTCTTAGATCATATGTCTCTGATTTCTACTCCATGATGTCTGATTTGACTCATTATTTTGTTGATTTTCATATATCTATATATAATCTATTTCTTTCTTTTTTTTGGGGGGGGGAGTTCCGTGGTGGGGCCTGAACTCTGGGCCTGGGCGCTGTCCCTCAGCTCTTCAGCTCAAAGCTAGTGCTCTACCACTTGAGCCACAGCACCACTTCTGGCTTTTTTCTTTTTGCTTATGTGGTGCTGAGGAATCGAACTCAAGGCCTCATGAATGCAAGGCAAGCGCTCTACCACTGAGCCACCTTCCCAGCCCCTATATAATCTATTTCTAATAAAGGTATTTATCATTCTCGGCCATCCTTCCCAAACAAGCTCTTTCCTTCTCTTATTTTTCATTTTGTAGGATATGCATTGGATTTATTTTCACTGCATTCTCACCCTTGTCCTATTGATTTTTCTTTCAGAAGAAACATTGTTTTTCTTCATTCTGGTATGCTTGGTAATCCCAGTTCATTAAATGGGTCTGACTCTGAGTATGAACTAGGTTTAAACATTTGTAATCATTGAACCTTACATAGATTTGTCCAGGTTCTGGAAATTTGATTGAATTGTCTGGAGATGCGATGATCATAGTAGAAAACAACTCCTTCTCAGAGTGAAGGAAAGTTTTCCCTTTACCTACCTGAACGTCCACTCTAATTACAGGATTAATTCCCTGTCGATGGTAAAAGATGGTCAGATACCAACAAGCCAAGAAAAAATAAGGAAATGTGTTCCTTACTGCTCTTATTTTCTTCTATTTCTTGTCCTTTTCCTTATGTGATTATAATATGAGACTACTCACCCCTGCCTGTTTCTCTACCAAGAGGAAGGAGATGAGCATATTCAACTCATGTGATCACTTTCAATTGGTTTCTGGGAGCTGTTGCCAAATCCAGGCATCTAATGAGCATTATATGAATAGATTTTTCAAGGGAAATGATAGTTACATTTTCATGTAATGCATCAACATCTATTCAGCCTGTGAACAGCTCCTGAGTTCTCATTGGAGCTGATTAGTCATCCTTGTTCTCACTTGATTAAATTTGTTTGCAGTTGCCTCTAAGATTATATTGACAGATATTCCACCTTACAATTTAATAGAAACATTTTTGCAGGGTCTGAGCTGACACGGTAAGACAAATGGAAAAAGTGAATGTATCACACTCAATAGATCTGATTCATCACCCTATCTTCTTATTTATTTTTCCATGACTGGGAGCCAAATGAACAGGGTAACATTTGGGTTCAGTGATATGACTTTATCATTTGTGAGTTGTGGTTTCATGTTTTGAAAATAAACACAATAAAAGTAAAAATGGAAGTTGGTGTGATTTGTAGTCAGTATATTTTATGAGTTAATTGTTTTAGGGTACATTGTGATTGGCACAACTTAAAATGATAGGGAAAGAAAATATAAGATTTTTCTAAAGTCTCTTTATGGTTGAATGTAATTGAATCCTTTAAAACGTGGCCATTTCTGAGAAGTAAGGAAATATGTCAAACCTGAGGCATAAGCAAGGCGAGTTTGTTGAACGATTCTGATTTAATTTGCAAACACAGAATCACTGATAATCTCTGTCAGCTTGCAAAGATGAGATAAAATCAAATAATCTTTGGTAGGACAACAAAGAATGGGGGGGGGGGGAGTGGAGGAGCAGGGCTACTTTTTGTGAAGTACATCTTTATAGTACTCCATGATTAGGTTATGTATGAGGCCCTGTGGAGAACCAGATCATCAAGTAAGTAATACCAAAGTCATTTTGTTCTCAGTTTTTCTTGCAAGTAGACATCCTCAAAGTGATTACAGAGAGGTTGATTGGTTCCTATACATAGCACCCCACACACAAACATACACACACCAAAGAATGGAGCATGTAGACACTGCCATCTCCTTCAGTATTTCCCTTTACTCTGAGGTATAGATCCAGTGCCCACATGAGGAGTGCTGTTGTCTGTTCTACCCAAGTAATAACCACCTATGGTGAATTCATTTAGAAAACCCAACAATTTGCGATCACATATAAGACATATTTAATAGTTTTATATGTTCTTTTCTGTTTAAGAATCAATGAATCCCTTTTCTTCTAAAGTTAAAAATTTGAAAAAAAATGAGCTTTTAAAAAAATAAATAAAAAGCTGCCATTTTGGTATTGCATGGATCACTTATATCCATACTCAGTATATACTTCAACAAGTACAGAGTGTCTTCTGTTTTATTCATTACTTTATTCTCAATGCCCATGGTGGTAATAAGCTCACGATATGGATTCTGTAAACATATGCAGAGGAAATCGATGCACATTCTGCCTGTTTTTAGTATGTAAGATGAGAGCATTAATAATTCCCTGACTTATAGGTGAGCTGAGGGGCATTTTAAGTGCTATAGAATTGGGAAGTGCTTTACAGAACTGAATTCTGCTTAATCAGTGTTTACAGTCTCCTAACTTCTTAGGGGTGGAGAGACATACATAATTTCTTGACACCCTTAAGGAGATGATAATCACATTATAATGTTGTTATGTTTATCCCTCTATTCCACTGATTCACTTTTTCCTCAGTTTCCTCTCAAGGGGCCAGACAGATGAGTTAGAGTGCCACCCAGATCAGTTTGTGTGTGCTGGGCAGCTGTGAAGAAGGTAAATTCAGAGGAGTCTTAGGCTGTATAACACAACTTACTGTATTTTAATAGTTCACAAAACAAAACCAGAGAACTGTGACATATTTATCTGAGTGCTGGACAAAAAAAAATAAGAAAACAAACTGCAGATAAACGTTCGTGAAGTCTCAAAAAGGGTGGAGGAGGGTTGGGAAGGTGGCTCAGTGGTAAAGCGCTTGCCTTGCATGCATGAGGCCCTGAGTTCAATTCCTCAGCGCCACATAAGCAAGAAGAAAAAAGCTGGAAGTGGCGCTGTGGCTCAAGTGGTAGAGCGCTAGCCTTGAGCTGAAGAGCTGAGGGACAGCGCCCAGGCCCAGAGTTCAGTCCCCACGACCAGACCCCCCCCCAAAAAAAATGGGTGAAGGAGACAGACATGATGGGCTACATCATCTAACCTCAGCACTCAGACACAAGGCTGAAACAGAAAGATTCTTAGATTGAGTTTAGCCTACGCTACATAACTAGACCTTGTGCTGAAATTATATAAATAAAACAATAAAAAGCTTCAGAAGCTCCATAAAAATGGTCCAAAAACAATGGTTATAAGAACATTTGTTAATGATTTCAGCTGATATGTAGAAACAAAGCCTTCACAAAGATGAAGGCTTACAGTTGGCTCTCATAGGTAAGCACTTTTAACCACAGATTCTTTTTTCAATCATATTTTTATTATCTAAGTAGTTATGCAAAGGAGTAGCCATTCAACAGATCATGATTGATGTCACTCATCATCCTCTTATTCTATCCCCCCCCCCTCAATTTCTTAATTTCATAGGATACGCATTGGATGTCATGAATGCCTTCTTCACGTTTCCTCTCTTTACTTGTCTACCTTCCCTCCCTTTGGCCTCACTTCTTCACTTTTCAAGTTCCAGATTCCTGGTATTCATTTTGTGGGACTACTAGTCTTTCTAAAAAATTAAACTGAATTCTCCCCTGAAAATAGCGTATTTTGTCCAATATATTTGTGCACACTTGCATACAAGGCTGATATACTTAAGTATATATCTATAAATTAGTTCTAGACTCTATACATGAAAACTTGCATCCTTACTCTTCCTGGCTTGACTTATTTTACTTAATGAGTTCTTTTTCTTCTATTCTCATCAATACAAATAAATTGTTCTTCCATATACTTCCAGTGACATACCTAATGAAGTGGCAGGTTTTTCCTTGTGTACCAGGTCTCTGATTTAAAAAGAAATGTTAAGGCAATTTTGAGAATAAAAGACAAAATTTTTTCCAAGTCTTTCCATTTCCTAACAAATGGGGCAATGTCATTCTTTCTGATGGAGGCATAGAATTCCATTGTGTATATATACCACATGTTCTTGATCCATTCATCTGCTGAGGGGCATCTGGGTTGGTTCCATATCTTAGCTATGGTAAATAATGCTGCAGTAAATATAGTTGTGCTGGTAGCTTTAGGGTGGTCTTCTTTGTGATCATTTGGGTAAATGCCCAAAAGTGGGATTGCTGGGTCATAGGGGAGCTCTATGTGGAGTCTTTTGAGGAACCTCCATACTACTTTCCAAAAGGGTTGAACAAGTTTACACTTCCACCAACAATGTAGTAGGGTTCCCTTCTGTCCACATCCCCTCCAACATCTGTTGTTATTAGAGTTCTTGATTATAGCCATTCTAACTGGGGTGAGGTGGTATCTCAATGTTGTTTTGATTTGCATTTCTTTTATGGCTAGAGAGGTTGAGCATTTTTTCATGTGTCTATTGGCCATCCTTCTTTCCTGTTCAGAGAAGTTTCTCTTTAAGTCTTTAGCCCACTTATTTATTGGGCAGTTGTTTCTTTGAAGATTTGTTGTTGGGGGATTTGATTTTTTGAGTTCCAGGTATATTTTAGATATGAGATCCTTGTCTGTTGTATAGCTTGTGATTAAGTGAAGTAAGCCAGGCCCAAAGAAACATAGGTCCCATGGTTTCCCTTATTTGTAATAACCAGTGTATGTCTGAGTCAAGCAGAAAAGGAAATGTTAGGGAAATGAACCCCAAGATAAGAATTCAATTTTTTTTCTTTCATGCAATTGTTTCTAAAATATTTATAAGATGATTTTTTTGTTGCTTTGTATGTCCCTCCCCCACGGTATAACCCCTGCTTTCACTGTATTTGATGTTGGTATAATTTGTGGAGGGGAAGGGAAAAAACAAATCATTTAAATAGGGATACAGGTGGACCCATTGCAACAATGAGATGTACAAGTCGTTATGTCGAAAACGAACTTTACAACTTTGGTGAGGGGGGGGGAGGATCGAGTGTGGGGAGGGGGGATATGGGAAGGGGAAACAAAGGAGGAGGCAACAATGCTTGATAAGAAATGTACTCGTGGGGCTGGGAAGGTAGCTCAGCGGTAGAGTGCATACCTTGCAAGCAGGAGGCCCTGGGTTCGATTCCTCAGCACCACATAAACAGAAAAAGCCAGAAGTGGTGTTGTAGCTCAAGTGGTAGAGCGCTAGCCTTGAGCTGAAGAGCTGAGGGACAGCGCTCAGGCCCAGAGTTCAGGCCCCATGACCGGCAAAAAAAAAAAAGAAAAAAAAGAAATGTACTCGTTATCTTGCCCATGTAATTGTAACCCCTCTGTACGGTATTTTCACAGTGATAAAAAAAGAAGAAAAAACTATGTGTATGTTAAGAAAGCACCCTAACACTGTCATATCTTCAGTCCCTCAAATCCTTTTTTATATTTTTTCCCATGTATCTTTCTCTACCACATAATTATAATAGCTAAAATAACAGCTAACTCTTCTTTAAGCAAAGAAGCGTTCTTAGTTCTTGAGATTTAAATTACTTGAGAAAAAGTACCTATATTTCATGACTTTATATTAAAGTTACATTGGCAAAAAGCTGAGATCAAGTGGTGAAGTGAATGGAGGTGTGTTCTCACAGTTGAAAACACCTGCATATCCCCCAACTAAAACATTCAAGTGATGAGAAATGAAACCAAGAGGAAGAAACTACACCCTATAAGACATAACACTTAGAAATGAGTCACTATGGAGGGAAGAAGTGAGATTTGGAGCTAGATGGGGATATTAATTCAATATCTAACCATGAACTCTCCACTTCTCTCTGCAACCTCCAGTGGAAGAGCCTGGGCATCCTAATAATTACCTCCAGATTAACAAAATGCTAGGAATATTGTCTTTAAAGAAATGAGAACTTGAAAGGACAAAGAGTAAACAAATGCAGCAGTGGTGCTCACTGGACACTACGCTGAAAATGAACTATACAACTTGTGGGTGGGGATGGGAGGGAAAAATTGGGAAAGAGCAAGCAAAGGGGTAACATTATCAAAAAGAAATGTACTCTTCACTTGATTTATGTAACAGTAACCCTTTTTGTACATCACCTTTATAATAACAATAAAAATATTAGAAAAGGAAATGAGAATGGACTCTGAGCCTGGGCAGTGGGAATGAGTGGAAGCTGACAATATTACTGTCATCCATCCAGAATTTATGAGATGGGTATCAGAGAGCAGTGGATGATGCCTCCATACTGCTGCCTCTGATCAGCCTGCCACTGACAAGATCTACTCAGATCCACCCAACCACCCGTCAGGCTTTGCCATTTGTACCTATGAATGGAGCCTTAACAGTCACTAAATATTTGAGAAGAGCCTGCGTTATTGAACAGAAAAAGTCACAGACTGAATATTTGATCCACAAAAGCATCCTTATTGCTAATTAATAGTCTCAAAGATAATCTCATAATTTATCCAAAACACTAGATTAGAATTATCTTTATAAAGTAAAACAAAACAAAACAAAATGCTGGTGGTTCACGCCTCTAATCCTAGCTACTCAAGAGGCTGAGATCTTAGGATTAGGATTCCAAGCCAGCCCAGGCAGGAAACTGGAAATGGAGCTGTGACTGAAAGTGGTAGAGAGATAGTCTTGAGCAAAACAGCTCAGGGACAGTGGCAGGCCTTGAGTTCAAGCCCATGACTGACAAAAAAAGAGCAAAAAACAAAAAAGCATAACTTCACCATATACATGTATATATAAATATGCATATGTATGTATACATATATACCTATATGTTTATATATGTAATTCACTAAAAATCTGTCATACTGAATACATTTATGGACCGTACTTTAATTTCTCTTGTTTGATTTTATTTAACATGGTTTAGGAATCTTTCGTGTTAATGCAACCATACTCTTATCAATGACTAAATAATATTCCATCATGTCATGCTTTTTATTAGTAATGTGAGTTGTTCATCTACTAAAAATGCAAGACATTTGTCAGATTACACATATGCAACATTTTATATTACAGAACATGTGTTGTTTATTATATTTTCATATGGAATAATTTACCATTTTATGGCATGTCTTTTTGTTTTGTTATTAGTATATTTTGAAGAGCAAACTTTAATTTCACTGATTCTAATAATTTCAATTCAACTAATGAGCTTTTTGTTTCAGATACCTAATATCTGAAAATAGCTAGTAATTCCAATATTTGGATCAAAATTGGGGATTTCTTTTTTGGTTGTATTTTCCTAAACGAAATAAGCTCCAAGATAGGGATTCAAGAGGTTTTAACTTTGTTGCTGTTCTTTTTAATGCACTTATAATGTCCTATGTGATTTTTTTTTCTTTGTATGTTCTTCCCCCATGGTACAACCCCTGTTGTCACTGTATTTGATTCCAGTGTCCTGCATCTTATATATACATTTTTCTAATTTGGGGAGGGGAAGGCAAATAACAAAATTATGAAATAAGGATTCAGGATGACTCATTGTAATAATGAGATGTACAAGACAGTATGTTGAAAATGAACTTTACAACTTTGCAGGGGCGGTGGGGAGGGGAGGGAGGAGTTGGGAGGTGTGGAGGGAAGGGATGGTAGGGGAGAAACAAAGGAGGGTGTAACAATGCTCAATGGGAAATGTACTCATTACCTTGCTCTTGTAACTGTAATTCTTCTGTACAGTATCTTTACAATAATATATATGTTAAGAAAAAAGAATTAGTTACATTTCCTTGTTTCTGCATGTTTAAATTATTGATATCTGAACATTGTGAACATTATGTTGTAATAACTCTAAGTTTTGTCCAAAGAGTTGGTGATTGTGTTTTTTATTTTTCTCAGGTCATCTGATTACACTCAAAAGCAATCTGGAGTTTGGTCAATCTGAGTTCAGTTGATCTCAGTTCATTCCTTGTAAATTTGTTACTATCTGAGTTGAGACTCTGTCACACATACATGGCTCAGGGGTCAACCACTGACACAGATAGACTTTATACTTTGTTTGGGAATTGTTTTCTCTGTGATTAAATATTCAATTCCCTATAAGCTCTTGTTGTCCTAGACTCCATCTATTTCTTCTAGACAGAAAGATGGGCAGATTTTCTTTAAGAGTTTTAGTTACCCATGCCATATCTAAACTGTTCTCTACCCTTGGTGGAAATTTTAAAATATGAAAAATTTATCCTATGCCAGTAACTCCTTAAAAGTTTTATTTTCTCTATATAAACTTACTTTCTTGCTTCAGTCCTTGCTTCCTTCTTTCCTTCCTTATTGACACTGACGACTGAAGTTACTTGATTTAAATTCAGTTCAGAATTTAGAGTCATTAACTGTAGTTGAAACAATGTCTTCAAAACTTATATAAGACTAACTCACTAAACTATAGAGGCTTGCTATAACCTGTGTGTGTGAGCCTAACACCCCAACCATATCTTACACCTAGCAGTACTCTAGTGAGGATTGCTGAGCATGTAATCTAGATAATCTCATTTATCTATCAAGTGCTGAAGGAGGTACCACCTTCTGGTAGTTTTTTGTGTTTTTTTTTTGTTTGATTTTTGGGTTTTTTTGTGTGGGTTTTTTTTGTGTTGTACTGGGATTTGAACTCAGTCTTTTTAGGCTGGTGCTCTACCACTTGAGTCAGACCTTTAGCACTGTTTTATGCTGGTTAATCAGAGGCATTTTGTGAACTTTTCTGCCCAGCCTGGTCTTGAACTATAATCTTTCATATTTTAGCATCCCCAATAGCTAGGATTATGGGTATAAGCTACCAGCATATGTCTACATGGTAGGTTTTTAATTGTCAGCTACCTATAAGGTCTGGCAAGTTTCTTCTCAAAACCTATTCTGATATAACCAGAGTACAAGAGGTGTGTTATTCAGAGACTATAGCAAAAATTAAGAAGTAATTGTTATTAACATGCTCATTTCAAAATTACATGCAAATGGATCTGGAAAACTTCTTTGGAAATTCAAGCAGAGGAACATAGCTACGCATATACCCTTGACCAAAGAATGGACCTCCTCTAATGGGGATCCACTGAACATGCAGCTTCAGGAGGAACACATGTGGAATGGTGAAAGAAAAAGGAGAGAGCAGCCTAGCCAGGCAGATCAATTGAATCAACATTAATGATGAGTGGGGTGAGAGATGTTGCAGCCAGATCTTTTCACCCGCTTTGTACAACTACTGAAAAATATACATAATGGAATTCTATGCCTCCATCAGAAAGAATGACATTGCCCCATTTGTTAGGAAATGGAAAGACCTAAAAATAAATTTTTAAAAATTAAATGCAACCAAATGTATAAATGAGAAATCTTTCAAAAAATTATTCTGCCTTTAGAATCTTCTTTAGCACAACTGAGTGAATGGGTGTAATCTAGGAAGCAGTCACAGAAGAAACCATTTTTATGTTGCTCAGTCATTTCTAGTCATTGTGATTATGTTTTCTCTGACTCCAGCTCTCTCTCAGGGTGTCAGCAAAGTCTTGTAATAATTGCATCATTCTTTCTGTGTGTCTATAACTCAGGAAACACTGGAGAGTAATGAACCAAGTCCTCCTATTTCTTTTATTGCTATTTTCTTGTATTAGAGATTTCAAACCCAAGAAGTTTGGAAGATTTCCTCCTTAGGTGTGAAGTAGGGTGAGAAGGGGGAGCAATTTTGTTCCTTTGGTGTATTGATAGCTATAGAATTTACTTAAATACTGTGCCTGTAGAAATCTGTTCATCAGTTCCATTCAAGAACTCAGTACCTCCTACATACCCTCTGTGCTTTAGCAGTGCCATTTTGGTTTCTGTGCAAGGAGTCCATGTTGTTATTGCCTAGGTGGAGTCACTCACAGAAGTGGAGGTCCAAATGCTCTATTGGCACTCCATTGTAAAGGTCCACACAATGGTGCTTGGAGTTAATTTACACATATTAAGTAAAATGGAAACTACTCTGATTCCTTGGTGTTATGGAATTGCTTCATTTCTTAAGAAAGATGAGTGAGGAAAATAATGGCCTATCTGGTGATAGACCCTTATTTTTCTTTGTGTGGGTTTACTATGTGTCCAGAAATAGCATGTTATTGCACCTTTGGAGTCCACTTTTGGATTCAACAAAGCAGCTTATACATATAGTACCTGTTGATAAATGCCATCCCTTTTAACATTTACACTCACCCACCCTACTTTACCCCTTCCCTCACTTTTCTTAATTTTGGTTATGTATTATATTTTTTGTGATTTAACAAAGCAATTTAATGCTGCAATAAATATGGTTGTGCTAGTAGTTTTAGTGCAGTCTGAAGTGGTCATTTGGGTAAATGCCCAGGAGTGGAATTGATGGGTCATGAGAAAGCTCTATGTTTAGTCTTTTGAAGACCCTCCATATTGCTTTCCAGAGTAGTTGAACAAGTTTACATTTCCACCAACAGTGTAGTAGAGTTCTCTTTGGCCACATCCTGCCAGAATGTTATTATTAGTTTTCTTTATAATGGCTATTGTAACTAGGATGAGGTGGAATCTCAATGCTGTTTTGATTTATATTTCTTCTATGGCCAGAGATATTGAATATTCTTTATGTGTCTATTGGCCATTCTTATTTCTTCTTTGGGGAAGTCTCTCTTTAAGTCTATAACTCACTTATTAATGGGGTTGCTACTTCTTGAAGATTTTGTTTTGTGGTTTAATTTTTTGAGCTCTAAGTATATTTTAGATATGAAGCCCTTGTCTGATGCATAGCTAGTAAAGATCTTTTCCCATTCTGTGGACTAAGATATAGAATCAACCCAGATGTCCTTCAGTGAATGAATGGATCAAGAAAACGTGATACATATACATAATGGAATTTTATGCTTCTATCAGAAAGAATGATATTGCCAGCCTGGCACTGGTGGGTCACACCTGTAATCCTAGCTACTCAGAAGGATGAGATCTGAGGATTGTGTTTTGAAGGTAGCCTGGCAGAAGATTCCCCATGAGACTCTTACCTCCAATTAACTGCTCGAAACCAGAAGTGGCACTGTGGCTCAAGTGCTAGAGCTCTAGCCTTGTGCACAAAGGGTCTCAGCAACAGTGCTCAGGCCCTGTGTTCAAGCCACACAACAACAAAAGAATTTTTTTAAATGAGAATTACATTGCCATTCATAAGGAAATGGAAAGACTTGGGAAAAACTATATTAAGTAAAATAAGCCAGACCCAAAGAAATTTATGCTGCATGCTTTCCCTCATTTGTAAAAACTAGAATATGTCTATCAATCTCAAAGTTTATCCAATGGATAGTAAAAGACAAATAATTATGCTTGGATACGATTAATTAAACAGCACTTTAAACATTTACACAGTGAGACCAAAGGAGGATATTCTTAGGAGAGGATCACAAAGCCTCAATAGCTATGTGCCTATGACCATATAAAAGTTGCATATTAAAATAAACTCCAAGAAATCAAAACAGGAAGCTTTTTTTTTGTTGTATTGTTTGTATATATTTCTTTTTTCTTTCTTTTTTTTCCTTTGGTTTATTCCCTTTTGTCACTGTTTTTTATTTCTATACCCTTTGTTTCATATTTATTTATTTATTTATCTGATTTCAGGAGGAGGAGGGGAATCATACAGCAGCAGGACAAAAGGTCAACCAATTCAGCAGTGAAACTCACTAGACACTATGTTGGAAATGAACTTTATAATGTGGGAAGTCTGGAGTCTGGAGGGGAAAAAGTAGGAGAAATGAGGGAGGGGAGTGACACTGTTCAAAAAGAAAAGTACTCATTACTTGACTTATGTAACTGTAACTCCTCTGTATAAAATCTTTACAATAAAATTTAAATTAAAAAATCCCAACGCGATTTATGTATACAATGCATTTTGTTTGGTGTCATTCCTTCAACATCTTCAGCCCCCACCTTTGACCCGCCCCTTCCTTTATTTTTCTCAGTTCTGTGGCATATATAATGCATTCTAGCTTGTATTCTACTAATTTCCCCGTTTCATTTTTCTACCATTCTCTCCTTGCCTTGCCCCTGCAAGTACCAATTTCTTGGTGCTTATTTTATTGAATGGCATCTCCTTTGTACAACTACTTACAAATTAAAAATATGTTAAATTGTTTTTAAAATTTGTGCCAGTCTGGATAAAGTGAGATTAAATAGTTTTGTGATCTTTCTCACATATGCAATTCACAAATATAGTGAATCGTTATGGCTTCAAGATCTCTCTTTAGTTCACCAAAATAAGTCAGGAAAAATAGGCATCACTTTTGTGTGAGACTCAAATGGCAGGGTGTTTTTAGTTGGTAGTAAAAATTAAGTGGAAATAAGTTTGGACTTTTATAAAAATCAAAGTAAAGCAACAACACACTGATCAAGACACATTGTACTTATAAAATGCTTTGTTAAATGTTAGCTCTGTTGAATAAGTACTTAAAGATAATAAAAAATTAAAGCAAAACAACTGTTAAAAAAAGTGTTTGTATAGTTTTAGCTAAAAACTGATGATTGAGCTAGATGTGTTTATGTTTCTCCATGGGGGGACACTTGTCTACAGACATGTCTGGTTTTTTAATCCTGGCAAAAACAGCAGGTAAATCCTAGGCTGTCATCCAGCAGTAGTGGCCTGGGAAAAGATTCTGGAAACCTATAAGGGAGTGTTAACATCTGCTTGATAGAAGATGTTCCAGAAAGACATGTCTGGATTTTTTGTTTGTTTGTATATTATTTACCGGTACTACTAGGGCTTGAACTCAGGACCTGAGCATTTTTACTCAAGGCTGGCACTCTACCACTTGAGCGACAGTTCCAATTCAGTTCTTTGCTGGTTAATTGGAGATGAAAGTTTCATAGATTTTGCTGCCTCAGAGAGCTTCATACTCTGATTCTTAGATCTCAGCTTCTTCAGTACCTAAGATTACAGGCATGAGCCACTGGTGTTGGGCTGCATCTTCTTGCTAAGATGTAAATGGAGAAATCATCAAGAGAAATACTTATCACTGACAATAAAAGAAGTTCCCCAGTTCTAAAACAAACTAATCTTCCCAGCAGTGAAGAAATTGATTTCTCTAGCTTCAGCTTTTTGAAAGCTATGGGAACCAGTGTTCCTATGTATGATGGAAACAAGCATTCACCTGTGTCCAAAGCATATTGAGTATCCCCACCCTCTCCCACCCTGGTGTGATGTTGCCTGGCTTCCCAATAGGTTTGTGCTAGTACAATAAGACATATTACTTCTCCTAACCCTACATTTTCTTTTGCTGAAGTTATTTCTCACATCTGCTAAGATAGCTGGAAACTCTGAAGAGGACTTGGAAACAGGCCACTGAATTTCAGTTTTCCCTAACTCTGCCAGTGTGTGAAACAAAAAGACAGAGTTAGGGAAGATTGATGATGTTGCCCAGACCCTTTAACTGAGATCTATTGACAAGGAAATTATAAGTAATAGGCTTTACTAACTAAATAGATTGAGGGACTCAGAGGCAAATACAAAAGTGAAAACAGTTAAGATTAGCATACTAATTTCTACTAAGCCACTAACCTTGAATTCTTTTTTTAAATAAGTTTTTTTTATTGTAAAAATACTGTACAGAGGGTTTACAGTTACATGAGCAAGGTAATGAGTACATTTCTTATCCATCATTGTTGCCTCCTCCTTTGTTTTTCCCCTACCATCCCTTCCCTCCCATCTCCAAAACTACAACCCCCCCCCCCCCACCTAAATTGTTTTTTGACATAGCGCCTTGTACATCTCATTGTTGCAATGGGTCAACTTGTAACTCTATTTAAACACCTTGTTTTATCCCTTCTCCTCTCCAAATTATACCAACATCAAATACAGTGAAAACAGGGGTTATACCACGAGGGAGGGACATACAAAGCAACACACAAAAAAATCACATGGTACCTTATAAATACGTTAGAAACAATAGCAAGAAAGAAAAAAATCAACGTGTGTCCTTATTTTGGAGTTCATTTCACTTAACATCATCTTAAATTCTTTTGTACATAAAATGGTTACACAAATATGGTAAAGACGAATCCCAAAGCTTGATGACTCCACTTACAATTTTCAACTTTCAGTGAGATACCTACTCAATAGAAACTGTACTTTGAATTGTGCAATTTCCCCAGGGTAGCCTTACAAGGCACAATACTCTCAACTGCTGGGCTATGATAGTGAACTACAACTTCTAGTCAGCTGCACAATCAGAGGACAAACAAGCCCTGCTTTACAGTGAGCTATGTTGCTCAAGTGTAATGTTTGGTAAGTTAGACTGGTTAAATGCATCTTGACGTAGAATATTCCCAGATTGAGTTTAGTTTGTTTCATATAACCCCACTGAGGGGTTGAGGCAAATCTGTATTTCTCTATGTGTATCTACCTATTATCTTTATATCTATTACTCATGTTTGCAGTCATTGAAGGCATATTTCCTAATAAATTGTAAGGATCAGCCAGGAGCCAAGGGCTTATAACCTTAGCTACTTGGGAGGCTGAGATCTAAGGATCATGGTTCAAAGCCAGCCCAGGCTGAAAAGTCCCTGTGAGACACTTAACTCCAGTTAGTCACCAGAAAATTAGAAGTTGTGCTGTAGCTCAGAGTGGTAGAGCACTAGCCTTGAGCAAAATAGCTCAGGGACAGCACCCTGAGTTCAAGCTCCATGACTGACAAAACAAAACAAAAACAAAAAGTCTTGACTTAGGCTAAAGATTACTAGATATACTGTGTAGTATATGATCTGATAAACCAAAAGGAATAAAATTATGGTATTGCATTCACTAGCCATAATGTGACTAAGAGATGGATGTTGACCCTTCCCTGAGTGGGAATCTACAGTAAGAACATGTGGTTGAAAGTGGCAGAATATTCTAGCTTGCTATTTTTTATAAGAATCATTAACAATATGTGTATTTAAATTCTTGCTTGATTTCTATGCTTTTTTCCCCCTAAATTTGTGGTGCAAGTCTGGTCAGGAATTTGAGAGAGATTCTGTAAAGTCTAGAGTCGAATACTTAGACTCTAGAATCTTCACCAAAAAGTTACCTCAATCCCTTTAGCAGTCCTACAGAAACACACTGCTTCAGTTAGACTGCCCAGATAATATCCTCTGCTCCCCTCTGGGACATATGTATTTTTATTTATTTATTTGTTTGTTTATTGTTGTAAAGGTGATGTTTATTTATTATTGTAAAGGAATACAATTATGGAAATCAAGTAATGAGTACATTTCTTTTCAAAGTGTCATCTCTTCCTTCGTTTCCTCTAGTTTTCCCCCCTCCCAACATATCTGTAATTTTCTTGCTAGGGGAATCTACATTTTATGAGCAGCAGATGCTGCAGCATGGGAGTTGAACAAACCAGGTCTGATTCTAACTGCTACCTTCAGCCATAGGATTGAACGAGTCACTTAACTTGACAGGGTCTCAAATTTCTCATCTACAGAAAGAAATAATTATGATTAATAATACTGATGAGATCATGCATATAAAATGGCTAGTAAAGGGCCTGGCACATGGTGTTTAATAAATCCTAATTTGCCTTCTCTGTATATTCCTTTGATTTAGAATAAATTCTACCTTTACTGTGAAGAACACTCCCCTATCTCCCACCTTTACTTCAGATAGTGATAATTCTCCACTTAACGTCTTAGGGCACTTCTTGTCAGGCATATTCATTTCCCTCAAGACAATTTTAAAAAAAATTCTTGGGATTTTAAATGACAAAAAGCATGTAAAGTGCTTCACAGAAGACATGACAGCTAGTAAGTGCTCCATAAATATTTCTTTGGCTGCTGCTTCTATTGCAAAGACAGCGTCACTCATTCTAGAATGACAATGCCTGTTCTGATTAGTTATAAAAAGAACTCTGTTTGTCCCTAAAAAGAAGAGTTAATAAGGAGCTTGGTTAAGGGTATATACTATTGGACCCTAATTGCCTAGATCAAAATCCCAGCACTATCATTTCCTAGTTGTGCTAATTTTGGCAAGTTACTTCACCTCTTTTCACTTAGAATGATCATAGTAATCATTTAACCCAGGCAGCTACTGAAATTTTTAAAATTTTTATTTTATTATAAAGATGCTGTTCAGAGGGGTTACAGTTACATGAGTAAGGTAATGAGTACATTTCTTGTCAAGCATTGTTACTCTCTCCTTTGTTTTTCTCCTACTATCCCTTCTCTCTCCCACTCCCCTCCCCTCAAGTTGTAAAGTTCATTTTCAACAAAGTGTCTTGTGAGTATCATTGTTGCAATGGGTCATCCTGTGTCCTTGTTTCAGCATTTTGTTATTACCCTTCTCCTCCCCAAATCAGATAAGTGTATATACAAGATGCAGAATACCAAAATCAAGTACTGTAACAATAGGGACTATAGCATGGGGGAAGAACATACAAAAGAAAAAAATCACATAGTACATTAAAAACAACAACAACAACAAAGACCTCTAACTCCATATCTTGGGATTCATTTAACTTAGCATCATCTTATATGGTCATATGTACATAGCTTTTGAACCTTTCTGCTCATCTGATAAGATTATCCTAGATGTATACTAATTAGGGAAATAAGGGAAACCATGTGACATATATTTCTTTGGGTCTGACTTACTTCACTTAATATGATTTTTTCCAAGTCTTTCCACTGCCTAACAAATAGGGCATGCATTCTTTCTGATGAAAGCATAGAATTACATCATATACACCAAGCACTGGGAGGCTATGATCTAATGGTCAATATTCAAAGCTAGCATAGGAAGGAAATTTGGTGAGACTTATCTCCAATTAACCACCAAAAAGACAGAAGTGAAGCGCGCGTGCGCACACGCGCACACACACACACACACACACACACACACACACACACACACACATATACACAGTGCAAAGGTAAATAAAAGTTCTTTGCATACATTGGTTCTTGATGATTTTTCCCCCTTTTTTCCTTGTCATTGCTAATACTCTAAGTGGTTTGAAAGCTCCTGAGGGGGAAATTTGTGTATTTATATTGATCTTACCATTTAATTAGAACAACATGTAATAATGATAGCATGAGGATCCCTTCCCCTTAACTTTCCAACTACACCTAGGAAATAGTCCAGTAATTGTTCTTGAATGTTTTTGAAGGGAATATATGAATATTGATTTTTGTCTAGTTTGCCAAGGAGCAGCATTATTATACAGAAAGCATGATAATTGAATAAAAATCCTGACCTGACATTACATAGAAATCTTGTTTGGTTTGAAAAGGATAGAAGAGAAGGATGAAAGAGGTGCTATCAATCAGGATGCATTCAACTGACATGTTGAATGGTAACTCCTTTGTACAATTACTTAAAAATCATAAAATATTATTTTAATAACATTCTGGTTTGGTGAAATTGTGCCATCTTCAGTTCATTAATAACATTTGTTACATCCTGATGGGCCCAAGTTGCTATATTTTGTTCAGGAGCCCTGAATTACAACACACTATTTAAGTCAGATATTGTTTTAATTTCTTTTGGCATCAGTTTGATTTCCCTCCCTGTTTTCTCTTCTCCTCTTCTCTCTACTGCTGAGTTGCATTCACATTCAAATCACTGAACTGTCACTAAGTGGAAAAGTAGCTTTCCTTTACAAAAAAGGCCAGTTGGAAATTGTTCTCAGCTAATACCCTGTGCAACATTTTCAGTATTTCACAGACAGAACTGTGAAATTGTTATGGGGAAGCAACAACACTCTCCATGCTTTGATCATGAAGTTATCTCTAGTTTAACATGAGTATGTAAAGTAACTCCCTAAATCACTCTAGAACATGATAACAGGATGACTGAGAAAAGATTGTTGGGTTGAATCCATAGTCTTCTGTCAGCAAGATCTGGGCAGGTGCTGTGGCATTAAGTTTACACTTCGGATTTTATACCTGCCAACTATTTAATTACAGGAAATTCAAATCTCTTCTATTAATATAGGTATGAAATGGGCATAATAATGTTCATATTACATAAAGCCATCTTAGATTATATGAATTCATAATATGTCTTGAAGTTCTATAGAAATGAAAAAATCCCATTGTTGTGATTAAATGCTCAAATGTTCTCTTATAGTACAGTGGATTTTAGGTAGGTTTTTCTTCAGCCAGATTTCCTGCAACATAGGCTCTGAGATGGAGGTTTGCAAGCAGAAATATTATTAGATAGTTGCTTTGGGAGAGTGAAGGAGATGAGATTGCCTAAATTAGGATCTGTTGTGATCTCTACACTTACCACAAAATGATCTCACAGTGTTGCTCAGGCAGAGTCAGTAAGGTCCTAGCTGAACACAATATAAAAACAAAAAGCTGAGGATGTAGCTCAAATAATAGAGCACACCCTGGTTCAAGGTTCAACCACTACTATTGCAAAAAAAAAATAAAACACCAAACCAAACACTGTTTTAGAAAAAAATTAATAAATATGTCATGATTATTTGAAGCCAGTAGAGAAGCAATAACATGATTTCCTTACCCTAAATGAAAACGTTACCCGTATAACGCAGTTCTATTCTGTGTGTGTGTGTGTGTGTGTGTGTGTGTGTGTGTGTGTGTGTGTGTGTGTGTGTGTGTGTGTGTGTGTGTGTGTGTGTGTGTGTGCCAGTCCTGGGACTTGAACTTATGGCCTGAGTCCTGTCTCTGAGCTCTTTTTGCTCAGGGCTGGCATTCTAACACTGGAGTCACAGCCACAATTCTGGCTTTTTGGTGATTAATTGGAGATAAGAGTCTCAGTAATTTTTCTGCCTTGGGCTGGCTTCAAAACTCAATCTTCAGATCTCAGCCTCCTGCGTAGTTAGGCTTATAATTAGCCACCAGCACCCTTGGTCTATTCTTTCAGATAAGAGAAATTTAAATGTTAAATTTGAATAACTGACAGTGAACATATATGTTCAGATAAGGGTCACTGTTGGATCTGATGTGAAAATAAGCATCTCTTGCATCACAAATCTGAAAAGAGAACATTTTATTCCATCTTTGATTGTTAACCTCAGAACCTTGATTGTTATTATTATTTTCTATTTATAAGTTAAATCAGAAGTTTTAATTTTGGACTGTCAAATCACTGCTCTCCTCAGCTTTGTTTATCCATGTTTCATATCCTATTCCTCTTTGAAAAGATACTAGTAGATATTCTACTCCTTCTTATTATTTCAAAAATTATATGTGGTCTGTAAGATTGAAGATTACCTAAAATATTTTTTCTTTCTTTTAATATGTTTTTATTGTTAAAATACCTTACAGAGGGGTTACAGTTACATGAGTAAGGTAATGAGTACATGTCCTATCAAGCATTGTTACCTCCTCCTTTGTTTTTCCCCTACCATCCCTTCCCTCCCCACCTCCACAACTCCTGCCCCTAGAAGTTGTAAAGTTCATTTTCAACATAGTGTTAAAATATTTTCTTAAAGTCATTCTTCAAAAATAACTATTCAAGACCATAGAAAGTTCTTTATACACACACACACACGCACACACACACACACACACACACACACAATAACAGATTCTTGATGGGATAAATTAATTGTCAATTTTACTTTTTATTATAAAATTGCTGATGAGGCATCTGCTATATGTTTGGTATGGCCAAATTATTCTCACTTTTAAAGCTGGGATAACTTTTTCATGTGGAAATTCTGAGGAGTCCACTTGAGTGTTTTTATATCATGGTGGCCAATTCCTCCTAAAAGGAGAGATGGATAAAGGAATAGATATAGAGAGAGACGGAGAGAGGAGGAGATAAAAGAAAGGAAAATCTAGGTAAAATCTTGGGTTTGAATGCTGGATCCAAAGAAAGCAATGTTATAAAAATTTCTCATATCCTGAGAGGTTAACAGGTCAGTTCAGAAAGTATTTTGAGGAGATTTTATTTCTCTCTAAAGTAAGAACTATTTTATTGCTAGTAGACTTCATTTCAAGAGGTTGTAACAGAAAAATGCTATCACTAATTGAAATACAGTTGGGAAAGGAAGTGGTTTACTGAGCAGTTCTACCTTATTCTCAGAGAAAGTATTGAAGAATAGGAATCCATAGTTGTGTAAAATGGAAAATCTAGCTGTACTTGAGATTTTCTACTGAAAAGCAATCCAAGGCTTAAATTTTGTAAACTCTTTTATTGGTACTATGCTGGTCAAAACAATGCAGCAAGACATTGAGTCCTATTTAGGATAAACTTTCATTGTATTTAGAATTTTTGTATTATGGGAATCATTTGCAAATTTTCAGTTGCCATATGTTGTGAACTTTATTGTTTTTGAGAATACCTAATGTCAATATCACTGGCTTCCACTGTCAAAAATAATTAAACCCTTAGTTACTTTTAGGAAATGATCTATAATTTACATTATGTACAGATTTAGTAGCTATAGAGTAAAAATTTTTTGTCACTCCGTCACCAAAACATAACCATGAGCAAAATATGACAATTTAACTTTTCATTGACTTAACAAATGGAAGACTAGGAGAATAAAATAAATTTCTGGATCAGATTCATTCCCATGGCTTTGGTAATGTCTGAAAATCCTCTGACCTCTCTCCATTAAAAAAAATGGAATTTCATTCCTTTTGTCTTGAATTTGTCTTGAGTTTGGGCCATTCCTAGTGACTTAAGAGTAGAATGCATGATTTCTAGGTAACTCCCAAAGCTAGGATTTACAAGTCTGTAGCTTCAACCTAGCTTGTTTTCACATTCTCTCCTTCTCCCTTTTTCATATGTTTTCTTTTTCCTCCTTTCTTTCTCTTTTACATCTATCATTCTAAATGGAGTTAGCCACAACCAAGCAAAGGCACTTAAACAGACATGGAAGGGTCCAATATGAAGAAAAACTGAAGCTCTTGCTAAATGCCAGCACTTTTGACAACTCTTAGTATATGCTGAGCCAAAACCACTCAAATTGCTCCTGAATTATTGTCTTCTCAAACTGTGAGTCATGATGTTTATGACTGTTTTCAGCTGTTAAGTTTATAGGATAATCTATCAAAGAGCAATAGGTAATTAACACAATATGTATCAACTTATATTATCATGGAAGCAACTTTTTGTTATTTCCTGGCTTCTCTTTGCTTCTTCAAAGTCTTCAGCATTCTCTTTGAGTCCATAAACAAATTCCTGCCAAATCCTTTTCTTTTCTTTTTTTTTCCAAGTTTGAGCCCATTCTTCATTTGATAGGCCTCTTATTTATTTTAAGGTTTTTTTATTGTGAAAATACTGTACAGAGGGGTTGCAGTTACATGAGCAAGGTAATGAGTACATTTCTTATGAAGCATTGTTGCCTCCTCCTTTGATTTTCCCCTACAATCCCTTCCCTCCCACCTCCACAACTACACTCCTCTGTACCCTCACACCCCACCCCCGCCTAAATTGTAAAGTTTGTTTTTCAATATAGTGTCTTGTACATCTCATTTAAATAGGGATATAGGCTGACTTGCCAACTCCTTTTCTAAGGCCAACTACAATTGCTTGTTGTTAGATAACTTTAATTCAACAGAAGACATTACTAACTTTAGCCAAAATGTGGAAAGTACCATGAGTTGATTTGTTTTGCTTGTTTATAAAATTTTAATTGATAATATTGACATACTGTTGGTTTTATTTTTAAGTTGGAGTTTCTTTTACCTATACACTTCATGCGTAATTAGCTGAAATACTGCATTTCTTCTACTGACACTGTCGAAGTAAATATAGTTTAACACATAGATATATTTTGATGAATATTTTAAGGTTATGGAGCAATTATTTACCATGTGTTGTTTACAAAGGGTCATGTAATTATCCACTATAAAAGCCAAAAAAGTATTAGCTTATTAAATACAGCTAGATGTTTTATGTATGTTTTAAGTATATCCATTATTGACTTAATTGTTAAATAATTCAGCTCATTTTTCTCCCACAAGGAATATTTCAGATTTATAACTTGAAATACCCTGAATTTTAGCATGTTACCCTCAGGAGTATGTGCTGTTGTTTTTCCTTCACCTATTTGTTCAAACTATTAAAAAAATTAATGACAAGGGGCTGGGAAGATGGCTCAGTGGTAGAGCGCTTGCCTTGCATGCCTGAGGCCCTGGGTTAGATTCTTCAGCACCACATACGCAAAAAGAAAAAAGCCAGAAGTGGAGCTGTGGCTCAAGTGGTAGAGTGCTAGCCTTGAGCTGAAGAGCTGAGGGACAGCACCCAGGCCCAGAGTTCAGGCCCCACGACCGGACACCCCCCCCCCCCCAAAAAAAAATTAATGACAAAAGAACAGTAAATTGATGTAAAATTAACTTCTTTTATCAACTTGTTTTACTGTCCAATTTTTAATTATAACAAAACCAGAAAATAAAAGTCAATTTTATGCCCCATTTTTAATATTTTTAAATACCAAGATTATTCATTATTCCAATTCTAACTTTGATTGTAAGACAATTACTTGACAGATTTAAGGATCAGTTGAAATTTTCTGTAGATAAGGAAAGTGTTCTGCCTCAGTGATTTTTCTAGAACTTTATCTGGGCACCAACAGGAAGTGAATGGGATTCCTCTACAATGCTCTTTCTCCTATGTGGGCAAGCAACATAGCTTATCATATCTGCCTTTGTGTCTTGAGTTTCTATAAAGGATTTCAACTAACAAAAGGGTGTGCTTGGGAAAAGTGAAAACACATTTATACTGATGGCTTTAAGAATATGTATTCATAACATTGATATTCACTTGACACTAGGTGGGATAAGAACCTTATCACCTGGGGGAAGGAGTATAGGAAGGGGTGAGTGAGAGATAATGAGGATTGGGTAACCATGATTAAAAACAATTGTATTCATTACCTTACTTATGTAACTGTACTCCCCCCACCATTACCTTTTAAAAAATATACTCATAACCTGAGTTTTGTAACTGTAACTCCTCTACACCACCCCTTTGCAATAAATTTAAATTAAAAAAGAATATGTATGCATAATGTTAATAAAAACCCTATCTCCAATTTTCACTTACACTATTCTATAAATCAGATGTAGCCAATTCTATTTTCAAGGTTCTTTTACTTTTTCCACCTTTCATTCTGTCAATGTTTGTTTATATCAGTATCATATAGGTACCAAATGGTCAAGACTTGCTTATTAATCTAACTTACTATTCTATCATATTATTGGTTAGAGAATTGAGACATTAACAATGAACTTTAATATTAAAATGTACATAGTAATTATGATACAATATTGTTTTGTAGTGTTTGATTCTGTATGATTCTTTATTCTCTTTCTACTCAGCTGGTCACACTCATTTTTTCTATACTTTCAAGGTTGGGTTTATTTCCCTTTTTTGTGTGTAAGATTGCCTTGATTATCTTGTGCAGTGCAATTTTATTGCTCACAAATCGCTTTAGTTTTTGTTTATTATGGAAGGGTTATATTTCTTCTTTATAAATGATGTTTTAAAAAAACTACTTTTGTCCTTATCTTGGGGTTCATTTTGCCTAACATCATCTTATCTGACCTTTTCTGCTTGTCTCAGACATATACTAGTAATGGCAAATAAGTATATTTTTTCTTGCTATTGTTTCTAACATATTTATAAGATGATTTGTTTTTTATTGCTTTGAATGTCCCTCCCACATGGTATAATCCCTGTTTTCACTGTATTTGATGTTGGTATTATTTGAGGAGGGAAAGGGAAAAAAACAAATTGTTCACATTGCAACAATGAGATGTAGAAGATGCTTTGTCAAAAAAAGAACTTTACAATTTTGGTGGGGGGGGAGTATAGTCATGGAGATGGGAGGGCAGGGATGGTAGGGGAAAAACAAAGGAGGAGGCAACAATGCTTGATAAGAAATGTACTCATTACTTTGCTCATGTAATTGTAACTTCTTTGTACAGTATTTTCACAATAAAGACTTATTAAAAATAAATAAATGATATTGAATAGAGCCATCTATGTTTGCATTTATTTTATTTCAGTGCTTAAAATATATATATTGCATGCCCCTTGTTGATATTAAAGTTTTTGCTGAGAAGTATGCTGTTATTATGTTGGGCTTGCCTTTATATATAACTTGCTATTCTACTCTTGAAGCTTTCAGTATTCTTTCCTGGTTCTTGGTACTTACTGCATTATTAACTGCAATATCCCTTTAAGAGTTCTATTCTGATCCTTTCTGTAAAAAAAATCCTGTACATGAATTGTCGTCATCTCTTTTTCAATATTTGTGAGGTTTTCTGCTATTATTTTTTGAATATATTTCCTAGGCTATTAGCTTCTACCTCTTCTTTAATGTCATTGATTCATACATTTGATCTTATAAAGGAGTCCTAGATTTCCAGCATACTTCCTTTGTATTTCTTCATACTTTTAAAAATCTTCCTCTGGTTATTCGACTATATATACTCTTTCTTCAAGCTCTGGTCTTCTGTCTTTCATTTGCTGGAGGAATATTAAACTTAATTTTTTATTCAACTTAAGAAGCTCTTTATTTCCTCAGCTTCAATTTGATTTTTCCAAAAGAATTCTATATCACTATTAAATTTCCATTTCTTGTTTTGAATTTTTTCCTAATTTCGCTTAGTTGTTTATTTATACCCTTATTGAATTTAATTAACTGTTTATTTGTATTGTCTTTGATTTTGTTCAAGAATTAATAGATGTCTTCGTTAACTAATCATTCTTATCATTTTTTTTTCTTCTAAATATGTTTGTTATTGTAGAATACTGTACAGAGGGGTTACAGTTACATGAGCAAGGTAATGAGTACATTTCCTGTCAAGCATTGTCACCTCCTCCTTTGATTTTCCCCTACCATTCCTTCCCTCCCATCTCCACTACTCTCTCCCTTTCCCTCTACCCCTTCCCCACCTAAATTATAAAGTTCATTTTTCAACATAGTGTCTTGTACATCTCATTGTAACAACGGGTCAACCTGTATCCTATTTAAGCATTTTGTCCTTTCCCTTCCCCTCCCAAGCTAGAGAAGTGTATATACAAGATGCTCTATTTTGGGGTTCATTTCGCTTAACATCATCTTATCTAGTCATATGTACATAGCTTTTGACCTTCTCTGCTTGTCCCAGACATATACTAGTTATTGCAAATAAGGAAGACCATGGGACCAATGTTTTTTGGGCCTGGCTTACTTCACCTAATACAGTTTTTTCCAAGTCTTTCCATTTCCTAACAAATGGGGCAATGTCATTCTTTCTGATGGAGGCATAGAATTCCATTGTGTATATATATACCACATTTTCTTGATCCATTCATCTACTGAAGGGTATCTGGGTTGGTTCTATATTTTAGCTATGGTAAATAATGCTGCAATAAACATAGTTGTATTGTTAGCTTTAGTATGGTCTTGTTTGTGATCATTTGGGTGAATGCCCAAAAGTGGGATTGCTGGGTCATAAGGGAGCTCTATGTGGAGTCTTTTGAGGAACCTCCATACTGCTTTCCAAAGTGGTTGAACAAGTTTACACTCCCACCAACAATGCAGTAGGGTTCCCTTCTGTCCACATCCCCTCCAGCATCTGTTGTTCTTAGAGTTCTTGATTTTTGCCATTCTAACTGGGATGAGGTGGAATCTCAATGTTGTTTTGATTTGCATTTCTTTTATGGCTAGAGAGGTTGAGCATTTCTTCATGTGTCTATTGGCCATCCTTCTTTCCTCTTCAAAGAAGTTTCTCTTTAAGTCTTCAGCCCACTTATTTATTGGGCAGTTGTTTCTTTGAGGATTTGTTGTTGGGGGATTTAGTTTTTTGAGTTCCAAGTATATTTTAGATATGAGACCCTTGTCTGTTGTATGGATAGTGAAGATCTTCTCCCAATCTGTGGGATTTCTCTTCATCTTGCTAGCTATGTCCTTTGCCATGCAGAAACTCTGCAGTTTCATGCAATCCCATTTGTCCAACCTTTCTTTGATTTGTTGTGATTCTGGATCTCTATTGAGAAAATTGCAGCCTGTGCCTAGGAGACCTAGGGTTTCTCCTATTCCTTACTGTAATGTTTTATGAGTGTCTGCTTTGACTTTGAGGTCTTGATCCATTTGGAGTTGATTCTGTCCAGGGTGATATAAAGATCTAACTTTAGTTTTCTACAGGTACTTAATCAATTTTGCCAGCACCATTTATTGAAGAGGCTGTCTTTCTTCCGTTCTATTTTTTAGCTTCCTTATCAAAGATTAGGTGGGTTTATTTCTGTGTTTTCAATTCTATTCCATTGGTCCTGAGGTCTGTTCTTGTGCCAGTACCAAGCTGTTTTGATTATGGCTTTGTAGTAGACTTTGAAATTGGGTATTGATATTGCTCCAGCACTGTTCTTTCTGTTAAGGATCATTTTTGCTATCTGGGGACATTAATTGTTCCATATGAATTTTTGGATTGCCTCTTCTATTTCCTTGGAGAATGAGGTTGGAATATTGATAGGTATTGCATTGAATTTGTAGATAACCTTGAGAAATATTGCCATTCTCATGATGTTGATCCTTCCAATCCAGGAGCATGGGAGATTTTTCCACTTCCTAAGTTCTGTTTTTTCCTCTTTCAGGTTTTTAAAGTTTTCATCATAGAGGTCCTTCACTTCTTTAGTTAATTCCTAGGTATTTTCTTTTTTGTGGGACTATTACAAAGGGAGTTGCTTTCCTGATTTCAGCCACACTTTTCTCATTGTTGTCATACAGAAAAACCATTGATTTTTGAGGGTTAATTTTATACCCCACTACTTTTGCCAAAGGTTTGAATCAGCTCAAATATTTTGGGAGTGGAGTCCATGGGATTCTTTAAATACAAGATCATGTCATCTGCAAAGAGGGAGAGTTTTACTTCATCTTTCCCTATTTGGATCCCCTTTATGTTTGCATCTTGTCTTATTGCTATAACTAGGCATTCTAATACTAAATTGAAGAGAAGTGGAGAGAGTGGATATCCTTGTCTCATTCCTGAGTTTAGAGGAAATGGCTTTAGTTTTTCACCATTAAGTATAATGTTATCATCATTCTTTTGAGCTCATATGTGAAATTTCAATCACTTCCCTATCATTTAGATCTATATGGTAGAATGTTGACTTTTTGGGGTGTTATTGCCATTCTTTGTAATGTTTCTTTTATTTCGTATCTATGAGTTACTCATACATATTCAATGGTTTGGTTGGTGATTTTAGCCACCTAAAGGTTTTCAATTGAATTAGTATCTCTGTTTAGGCAGGACTGGGAAGTGACAAGGTTGATATGCCATCTCTCATTATCGATATCTCTGTTTGTAACTGAGCAATGGCAAATCCATCAATTGAATTCTCAACCAAACATATAGAAGTCAAACAAATAAACACTATTGGTAACATTATCCACACATCCAAATCACCTCATATATTAAGAGAACTAGTGTTCTTAAATGGTACATTAGAATTTAAAAGAGTAAAACTTATTTGCTTATTTCTACTTCATTGGCACATGAGAGTATAGGGTATGTCAGTAATCTATTATCTTCATTGGTCCAAGTTTAATTACTTTTAATTTCTGCATATCACTTCTGCTTTGCATTTGGAAATTGTATCCACTTCAGATAAAGACCTTTATGTTTTTAAAGATCACTTAATCAATTTTTACCAAGACCTTTACTTAGGTGGAAAGAAACTCAGCGGATTATTTTGCCATTAAAATAATAAAAGTCGACTGAAAACTTAAATCTACACTACAAAGTTTATACAAAATATAAGTCAGATTAACACCTGATAAGCTCCTGAAAGTATTTACAATATATTTTACTCATTATAACTAAGAGGTTTGCACAATCCATCTTACTGATGTAGACACATTAATGAATTTAAGTGTATTAATTTTAGTCTTGCATTTAAAATTTATTATTGGCTCGGTTTCATAGAGGGAAGTTAAAAAGGGTTTTGTGGTCCAAGTGAAATGATTTTTAAGTGCATTGGGAATGATGAGTTATATTCACTTTAATATCACAAGGTTCTTTTAAAGGCTCTGTGTTATCAGTGTTAAAGCTTTTAAATCAGTATTTCCTTTGATAAATGCTCCACTGAAATAGAGACTATACAAGAACAAGCATTTAACAAACAAGGAAATACTTCTGAAGAGTACAATACAGTAAACCTACCTTATTCACAGATTTACTATATGGAGCTTTGACCAAGTATGATTTAAAATATAATAAATAAAAAGAAATATCATAAACAAAATTTGAATTGCCATGCATGTCTATAACACAATTCAGTGATACAGACACTCTCAGTAAATTGTGTTTATAGCATTGTATGATACACTCTGTTTCTCTAACTTTAATTTATGAAAAAATGTCTTCCCTAAAGCAAATATTGCTGACAAAGCAAAGTAAAGGTTAATGTCCTTTAACTTAAGTGATAAAGTGAAAATTTGAGATTTATTAAATGGCTACATGTCTTTAGTGAAAGTTGGCCATGGTTATAGGAGAAAAGGAGTCAAACATTTTTAATGTTTGAAAAAAGGATAAAAATCTAGTTTCTAGAGAGCAGTATTAATGTGTATAACAGTAATTTTTGGAGCAGCAATATAGCCTACTCCATGTGGTTTAAGGTATAAATGCTCAGACATACTACATGTATGATATTTGATAAACTTGTTCAGCTATTGGGTATGGAACTCCATGAATTCTTAACACTTACAGTTTTTCTTCATAGTGGCCTTTTGGGACCATGTATCCACAGTAGACCATTGTCCATAGTGGCATCCACAACCTTGCAACTCCATGGTAGGTATACACTGTCATGGGCATGCTCAGCACAAGTATCATGATTTTTAAACAAGAACCCCTGTTTTCACTGTATTTGATGTTGGCATAATTTGGGGAGGGGAAGAGAAAAACAAATTATTTAAATAGGTATACAGATTGACCCATTGCAACAATGAGATGTATAAGACGCTATGTGGAAAAACAAACTTTACAATTTAGATGGTGGGGGGTGTGGGGGGGTTGTAGTTGTGGAAATGGGAGAGCAGGGATGGTAGGGGGAAAACGAAGGAGGAGGCAACATTGCTTGATAATAAATGTACTCATTACCTTGCTCATGTAACTGTAACCCCTCTGTACAGTATTTTCACAATAAAAAACTTACTTAAAACAAAGAATAATCATAGCACAGATAACACTTGCAAGAAATAGGGCACATTCAATATTTATCCCCTGCAAAATAGATATGGAAATGATGTTTATTCATACTATGGGATAGTATATTAAAAAGCAACAAAAGTAACAGCAACCTCTCAGCAGAACACAGAGGAATCACAAACATAATACTGAGTGAAATAGAGAAATCTTAAAATAGCACATATTATCTTACCACAGAGCCAAGCAAACTACATTGTTGAGGGAGCCCTGCCTCAGTAGAAATCTGTAGAAGAATCGGTGACTATTGCATAAGTCAAAAGAGTGGTTACTATTTGGGGAGAGAAGGTTTCTGGGTGTTTTATTTATTCACTGCACTGATGTTTGAAGTAATTATTGCATTACAGAAATGCACTATACATTCATGTTTTGCATTAGTTTCTGTAAATATGTTATTTTAAATTTTCACATGTATCTCAAATATAGATTCATTATAGATGATTGGGAATGGGGAATAAAGAACTCCCAAGGACACATCCCTGTAACTTCCTTTTTCCAAGTAGGCTTCTAACTCTTACTACTTTCCAATAATGTTATTATGCATCTAGCAAGCAATTTAGTCTATTGATTAGGTCAAAGTTTTTCATTCTAATTGTTGCTAGGAAAATTCCCACAGGTACACCTATTGGTGCACTACACTAATTTCTTAGGCATACACTTAATGCAATAAGGTTGATAAACACAATTAATCATCACATGTGCTTTTTAATTTTAAAAATGTAGTTACTATCAGTTAAATACCATATTACCAAAAGAAACACAATCGAGTTGTATGAATCTAATAGCTACAGAATACAGATAAATCTTTACACAATTTTAAGGAAAAGACTTTGTTTCGTCATTTGCATTTCCACTCCGATTATTGGTATCAGAGGTCAAAAAGGAAACTGTTAGAGAGTATAAAAATGTCATCACTCCAAGAATCTTGTTCAAAACAAAGTTGCTTTGAGATGTGTTCCTAGCCTGGTGGTACATGCCTATAATTTCAGTACTCAGAAGGCTGAAGAGGATATAGAGTTTGAAGTCATCCTGGGCTACATAATGAGTTCAAAGCCAACCTGACAAATGGAGCATAGCAATAGGTATTTCGGAAAGGGAGCTGGGGAGGATGTTCCTAGCTTTCTAGGCTTAAAAGAATAAATCAAACCAAAGATTTAAGAACTGGCAAGCAGCATCATTAAATCGTAATGTTTAAATTTAGACTTGATACTCTGATGCATATTGGTTTTTTAAATCAGTCGTGGGACTTGAAGAGGCAGTGAATAATCACAACTGTGTAAAGTGAATTATCTTTGAGGATATACGTATTGTAATATGTACCATATATGTGTATCTATTCACGGTGTGGAGGCTTCTTGACAGAATCTTAGTCTACTTTTAAAATGCAAATAAAACATAAATTAGAGTTTACTCTTGGTATTCTTTCCACTTGTAAATACCCAAGCATATCTAAGTGTTTGTTTTCAGAATTCATTAAATACTTCACAAAGAAAGACACTTGATTTGGTAATAGACAGAAGACGAGAAATTGGAGAAGAAAAGGGAGACAAAATCTTTAAAATGAAGTGTCAGGATGTGAAAGTGGTGGTATATGGAAAATACATGTTGTAATGGAAATACATTACAAAATTAGTGTACAACATATAGAAACTTGATGGAATTCTTTTATAAATGTATGTATAATACAGTGTTAATTGAAGTTAACTAATTTCATTATTTTCTAAAAACCTAATAATAGAAATAAGATCATTTTCCAGCACATTCTATATACATATGCTAAAATATCACAGTGATAATTCACATAATCATTAATATGTATAATTAATACAGGTTAATGAAAATAAGATTCTTTTTTGGGATAAGTAAGTCTTTGGATGTTTCACACACATACATTTAATATTCTGCAATATTTGAAATGTGGGATATTATCTACATGTTTATAAATTGAGCTTAACAATATATAAATAAATATGAATTACCATTTAAAATAGCTTTCAAAAACTATTCTTATTAAATAAAATTCAGCAATAAAAGAATATTTGTGGGGGGCTGGGAAGGTGGCTCAGTGGTAGAGCGCTTGCCTTGCATGCTCAAGGCCCTGGGTTCGATTCCTCAGCACCACATAAGCAAAAAGAAAAAAAGCCGGAAGTGGCACTGTGGCTCAAGTGGTAGAGCACTAGCCTTGAGCTGAAGAGCTGAGGGACAGCACCCAGGCCCAGAGTTCAGGCCCCACGACCGGACCAAAAAAAAAAAAAAAAAGAATATTTGTGGGTAGAAAGTTCTAAAGGTCAAGTTTATTAGACAGATAGTAAGTCTATTTTCCATAAATGCTAATTATCTCAGTAGATTCACATCTTTATCACTTTTACTAATATATTGAAAAGTAGCCTTTCAAAAATAATTTAAAATAGTAAGGGAAGAGATTTATTTCAAATAGAGAATATAATCTAGATCTTATAATTTGTTTAAAAGAATTTGGGATCTTTAGGTGATCACAGCTCAACCTGTTTCTGAGATGTTGAAGTCTAAGACTATGTTCCATGTATAAACTTTGATGATCTAAATTTATTCTTGAAAAGCTTGTCTTGGATAGAAATGTGACACTAACTGATGTCCTAAAAGTGATCTCAACAGAAGAAAAGGATGATGGTGAGTTATTCATAGACAGAAGATTGATTTTATCATTGTTAAAGAAAACAAGCGTGGGTGATGTGTGCATGAGGACAATAGAAAAGAGCCCATCTCTATGACTTCTAGTAAACCGCAAACCACCCCTTTTATTTCTGTGATTGATGGTGCCCTGTACTGTCTTGATCTCAAGCTGTAGACTATTCATTATGCTGTATATTTTCTGCCCTGACCTTATATTGATGCACACTGTATTTAATAAATCATATTTATCGCACTCTGTTTCAGAACAGGATGTATCATGCATCTTATCTTAGTCTCATGGTCCAAGTGGGAAATGGAGCATGTGAGGTTTACGAATAGAATTTGACTCGGAGGCAAGTTCGGAAATTTTTATTAGGGAGAAGGGAAAGATACCAAACTCAAGTTGGAATCTCTAGCTGAGATGACACAGAGAACAATGGATTCCTACCCTCTGGTATGGTAGTAAAACGATCCTGTCTATAAAATTAGATCCTATATCTAATTTTAAGTTTCCAAATATAATCTGAAGCCATTTTCAACTAGTAGTCATTACTGTTTTCCTAGTGCTGAACCTATGTACATATACCTAGGAACAAACATTCCAGTGAAAAGAAAGGCTAAATGTTCAGATGCTTTAAAAGAGATTACAAATAGGAGAAGAAACCATCATATGTGTGTTTCTAAACTAGAGATCCTTCTTAAAAGAAAGCAAAATAGATGTTTATCCATATATAATTATACATTTTCCTTTGAGCCTTGTGAATATTTCCAATATTTCCAGCAGAGCTAACAGACATCCTAGGTCACAGACATCCTAGCAAATACCCAAGGTAGGGGAAGTGAATTAAGACCAGCGTAGGAGGCAGCCAGGTAAACAAGTAAACAATTTCAAATAAAATCAATTTATGGAACAAACTGTAAACATGAAGCAGTTGGATTCTTCTCAAGTCACTTGGAAAGATCCAGCAATGTCTGGTCACTTTTAGCTATCCATGGTGGCTGTAAAATCAATCAAGTTGAATTTCTTTCATTCCCCAATGCAGATTTCTCTCCTCCCCGACTCTCTTTCCCTTTCTCCCACTCCCTTCTTACAGGTTGGGCTTGCCCTGTTCCTTTTCCTGTTCTCAAACTGTAACCAGGGATTTGAGCAAAACAGAGACCCCTTTTTTCCTTCCTTTTTTGAAGGCTTAACTCTATCCTATGGTCTTAGGAGCTGGGAAGGGAGGAGGAGGAAAGGGCAATTCTTACTATTTAACTTTTCCTAAGGCTAAGAGTTGATGGCTTATACATTTTTCCCCCAAACTTGCTGAAAGATTTCTTTTTCACTTTTCTTTCTCCAGTGCTTTTGTCTTCATTCCTAGGATTTGAATCAAGACAAGTGTTCTGAGTTATACCCCAAAATTATTATTGCCATTATTTAAATTTTGGGCATTACTGAGATTTAAACTAGGGGCCTTTTACTTGCTAGGCACCTATTCTACCACTTGATCAGCATCCCCAACCGCTTTGTTATTATTTTATTTTAACTGACACATATTATACATAGTACACTTGGATACAGTGTGGTATTTGAATGCTTATATGCAAGATGCGATAATCGAATTGGGGATATTGGCAAGTTGTATACTCTACAAAAATAAGAAGACTGAGTAAAGGGGTAGGTTGGGGAGGGAGGGATGAGTGAGGATGTGGAAAGAGTGACAATGATCAAGATATTTTGTATTCATAAACTTCTTTGTGAAATGGCAGCTCCTTTGTACAACTACTTAAAGACAATAATAAAAAAATAAAAACACATCAAATATTTATCATGTCTTTGGGTGAAACATTTAAAATTCTCTGTAACAGGATTTTTGAAGTATACAAATTAATTTTAGGCAACTATAGTTAACCTTCTTAGAAAATATTCTGCCTATCTAACTGCCCCTGTACCTATTTATGATTCTCTTTATCTTCTCCTTATTATATTCCCCAAATGACAGTATTCTACTCTGTACTGTTATGAGGTCAATCTTGTTAAGTTTCCACTTGAAAGTGAAAGAATAAAATGTTAATCTTTCTGTGCCTGGATTCACTTAACACAATGTCTTCTAATTTCATCCATTTTGACAGAAATGGCAGTGTTTTGTTCTTTTTTTATGGCTAAATACTTTTCCATTGTTTATATACACTACATTTTCTTCTCTACCCTCTGTCATTCTTATACTGAACATACAAATGGCAAGTTATTTGCGGTGATAGAGTTGGGTGGATGTTGTTGAGTCTTCTACACACTGACTTGATCTTGTCCCAACCTGGTGAATGCCTGCTTTACCCAGTTCAGACCCCTCTTGGTGGTCTCTCAGCTCATGCTTGGTGCCAAAATGAGGGGCTCCCATATTAAAGGAGCCAAAGTCAGGAATTAGCTAGAATAATCTAAAGACCTTTGTAATAATTTTATGTGAGATTCCCATCTCCCTTCTAACTTCTGAATTCCACTGCTTTCAACAACTAGAGCCAGGCCTTTTCTTTGAAGGATTGCCTTCAAAGAAAGCTACCAGTACTTAAAGAAGGACCACAGGACTTTATTTCCCCAAGGAGATTGTTCACTAATAAATTATCCAGGAAAGGAATGTGATGTCCAGTTCTCTTCACTTAGTTTGAAGCCAGTTAAAGTCTTGTTCAGTTCTTTTCGTGTATATGTGTATTTAACTACATCTGCATCCCTTTTCCTCCCCAATTTCTTTACTGGCTTCTTTCTCCTGGCAGCACTTTCTCAAAAAGTCACTGGCATTATCACTCAGGGTTTGCTCCTTTGGAATTTGGAATCTTCCTAAGGATGTACACTTGACTGGTTAGGTAAGCAGAGAGCTCTCCCACCATTGCCTATCCATCTTTCTTATTTTCTTCTTAGAAAATTTCAAAGCAATGGTTGGCTATGACTATCTACTTTCTTTCCTCTTTTCTTCCTCCCCTCCTCCACCTTGTTTCTTGTTTAATTATCTTTCATTGTTCTGTCTCTCTTACTTCTAGAATAAGCCTTGTACACCATTTCTAGTCTTTCATAGCAAACATGGGAATTTAGAAGAATAACTAACCTGTTTTTGGACTCTGGTGGAGTAATTTTCCTTCAATTGTGTCAAGTAATTATACTCTTGGCTGACTTTTTGAGAAGAAGCAACTTGAAGCAGTAGAGAAGAAGTTTTCCCAAAGGTGGACTTGTTCTGAATACCACTGACACCACTTCTTTGAGGATCAAATGTCAGGCTTCCATAGTTATCCAAACTTAGAATTCAAAGACAGAGTTCATTCCTAGAGCTAGCAGTGGAAGCCAATCCAGGGCCATTATGTGCTTTCCTGTCAATATTCGGAACTCTGGAAAGAGCAATAGAAGAAAAGAGAAAGGACATTCATTCACTCTTAATGAATGGTAAGTCGAGTGAATGGATAACTTTTATTTGTTGTTTTTGAGCCACATGATACATCAGGAAGTGGGAACAAGCAACTTGGACAATAGTTTGGTAAGTGTCAGGAAATAATTGGCAGGAGTTGGCTCCCCCCTCCCCCTGTTTTTTTTTGGGGGGGGTATATATCATTTTTAAATGAAAATCCTCAGCATCCTGTGGCTCTCCTTTAGCTCATCTATTACCGGGGTAATGATTTTCCATCTGGACCACAGCAAAGCCAAAGGCCTATTACACAGGCCACATAAAGTTTAAAAAAAAAGACCTTATGAATGGTGTAGGCTCATGCCTGCTTTTGCCAAGCCTTCTCCAGAGAAGATTGCCTGATGCTGACACGTGTTTATTACCCTTAATAATGTTTACATAATTCTTCCTTGAGCTCATTAGAGCTGTCAGATCAAAAGTAAATGTGTTCCTCTTTCTGTTTATCTCCAAAGACTTTGCAGTCAGCCGATGACATCCAGGGCACAGAAAACAATGGCACCCTGTGCTTTGCAATCACTGCCAAGTTAAACCCTGTGCCCCGCTGGACACGGGAGTCTGACTACTGAGGGAGCATGTATCTTCTCAGCCACTTAGCTCTTAGCCAGTAAGCTACACTTTTCCAACTTGGATGAGCTTGGAACCACCAAGAGCCTGGTAAAAGGCACACTGCTAGGTTCCATTCATCCCCAGAGATTCTGATTCCGTAGGGTGGGGCTCAGAAACGGGCATTTCTAGTAAGCTCCCAGGGGGATACAGACGGGGTCAAGTGCACGGACCATACCCAAGGCAGCCTGGTTGCAGAGAAGATTTCCATTCCGCCCATTTGTGGGAGGGTACCCCTTGACAGTTTGGGACATCCTAGTATCTATACCATGCATCTGCAACACTGGTGACGCTGGCGGAGCAAGGTGGGGTCCCAGCAGCAGCAGCAGCAGCAGCAGTAACAACAGCAACAATGTGCTACACCAGCAGCCATGAGAGGCAGGCTCAGGCGGAAAACCCTGACAGCCAGCGAGGTTCAGCGCGGCTGCTAGGCAGCGTGGAGAAGTGGGATGGGTCCTGGGGACGGCGGGCGGGGCTTAAAGCTCAAGGGGGTGGGGCTTGGCGTCCAAGAGGCGGGGCCTGGCGCCCGGGGGGCGGGACGCAGCGAGCCGGGTTCCCGCGGTCTGCTCCAGCGGCGACCGCCGGGGCTGAGGTGAGGGCACAACCAGCGGGCGGCGCGCCGAGGACTCGCAGGCAGCCCGCGAAAGGTAAAGCCGGGAGAGCGCGCTGGCGGGTCTTCCTGCCGGGTGGCCGCTGTCCGAGCCCGGTGCGTCCCGGCGAGCCTCAAGCTGCGTCCCGGGCACCCGGGGCATTTGGGTAGTAGTAACCGGGGGCCGGCCGCGGTGCGGGGGTCCGTGCGTGCGCCGCGCCGGGGCCCCGCGCCGGGGGCCTGGGGGGCTTGCCGTGGAAAGTCGTGGCCATTCCCGGACAGCCGGACTCGGGGACAACTTTGAGCCGCGGCGGTCCTCTTCCAAGTTCCCTTTATTGCCATTGTCTCGGCGCCTCCTGTCAGACCGTCTCCCCGGACTCCAGCTTTGTTCTCCTTAGGCCAAACCTGTGGTCCCCAAGGGTGCGCATCCGGGAGGCGCGGGCAAGTCGCACCTGCCGGCCCGAGCCAGCCGGAGCCAGCCGGGTCCGCCCCCCGCTCCCCGCGGCTCCCGGCCGGGCCTGGCGTGGTCCTGCGCGCGCTCGGGCCAGGCGCCGCCAGAGGCACCCCGGGGCCCCCCGGGGCCGGGGTGCGCCCCTTGCCCGCGAGGAGGCTGGGCGGGGGCCGGGCGTGGCGCCCACCCGGGCCCCGCCAAAGGGTGAGAAAAGTTTGGAGCCCGGACTGGGCCTAGAGAGGGGGGCAGCGGTATGCTTCACGTGGCAGGAGTTGGAGAAAGTGCTGGAGCGCTAGGCGAAGGACAGAGGAGCCCGGACAGACCCACCTAAGAGATGGGCGCTTGTGTGCGCGCATCGGCCGGAGGCTGGGTGAGAAAGAGAGAGAGGGGCACGGGACTGTGTGTGTTGGGTGTGCACTTTGTCCCCTTTCCCGAGATTCTGGAAAAGCTGTGCACGGGATGCCCCCATTGTACCCCAACTCCCAGAGCTGGGGTTAAGGTATAGGCTGGGGAGAGGGGAGAAGTTGAACCCAGCCCTAGAGCTGGCCTTGAAAGCGAACAGGTGACAGTAGAGGTGTGTGTGTTGTGTGTGTGTGAGAGCGAGCGCTTGTGTGCATGTGTGGTGTGCGTGTGCGCGTGCACAGCAACCAGGGTTGCTCCAGGGCTGGTCCGCCCGCACTGCCTCCTGCGCCCACCCCTTTTCCAGCTTTTGACAGCGGTGTGAGTTTCCTGCCGCTCCCCGACCCAGGCTGGCAGGCAAGAGGAGAAGTGGTGGTCTCGAATAGAGCAAACAAAAAGGTGCATTTTGAAGAGCCTCCCAGGGGCGACGCGGCTGTGCATGTGTGTGTCCAGGGGTGGAGGGGGCAGGGGTGCCTTTCTGCCTGCCTGGGAAAGAAGCTAGGAGCGAGGTGGGGATGAAGATGGGGAGTGGGAGAAAGGCAGGTGAGCCCTAGCGGAGAAGAAAGCTAACGGATGGAGAGGAGAGCTGAGATTTAAGGCATCTGGCCTAATTGGCTGTAGAATTATAAATTGTTTTTTTTTTCCAAAAAAAAATAAGATACTAGGAAAAGAAAACAAAAGCCTGAAGCTTTTTGGAGAAGGGGGGCTACAATAAATTAGATCATTTAAGCGAGGTATTTTATCAAGTGATGTGAAAGTAACTAGGACACCTTCTCTGAGGTTTCTCGTTGTCTGTGGGTAATCTCTTTGACACATCTTTCCAACACCTACTCCTGTCAGGAGGAAGTAAAAGGCGTATATACACAAATAAAATGCAGCTAAATGAAGTTTAAATGAAGCTTTGAGCAGGATTAAATGGCTTGTGTAACTGCTGAGTGTTACTAAAGTACTGTCAGGGCTATAAAATAGCCAGACAAAAATAAAGGAAAAAAAATAATTGTAACAAGAAAATGAAGGCTTTTCAAGAACTTCAGTAATGAACACATAACAATTGATGGTATGATGCAGTAATTATTTTCGTATTTACGCCATTAACGATTGTAATTTAACGTTAATGTCCTGGTATTTTATTCCTTCTCATTTGCAGACAAAAGCACATCTGAGACACCATCAGGGAGTAATTTGGTAATATAAAGTCATGAATAGAAAACACTAAACCATGCTCAGAACTCTGACAACATAAAGCGTGAAACAAAATAACCTCATTTGGTGTTTATTATCTGTCTTTATAATTCTGTTTACCATCATTTGCATAAATGAATAGCTAAACTGTATTCTATATCCCGTTTTTAGAAAAAAATACTTGGTGCTTATATAGTGGGGGGGGGGGGGACCTAAAAGGTAGTCCTTACAACAAACATGTAGAAAACAAAAACTTTATGGGAGAACAATCCTAGAAATAAAAAGAATGCAATTCACCTACTTTAGGCATTTTCATTTTATTTAAATTGGCTCAAGTAGTTATTAATTCTTAAGGTAACTAATAGATGGGTAGGTCCTAAACTTCTCTTTCTAGCTAGTATTAAACCACACCACATTATAGCATAAAGCAATTTGTTATCTTAAAAAGCTCTTTTGTGGTGTTCAAAGTTTTAAATAATAGATTTTCTGAATTTGTGAAGGAAGGAATTTATTGTGGAAGCTCGTTACAAAACTCAACAGAAATTAAGTTGCTAACATTTTAGCACAAACCTTGGTACTCATTTTAAACTTATCATTCAGTATTTTAACCTTAGAATATCTACTAAAGCTCCCTTTACACATATGATGAAGGCAACTATTAATAATTATGAAAAGGGTCTGAAGAAACAAGCCAGCTCTCTCCCTCCCTCCCTCCCTCCCTTCTTTTCTTCCTTCCTTCCTTCCTTCCTTCCTTCCTTCCTTCCTTCCTTCCTTCCTTCCTTCCTTCCTTCCTTCCTTCCTTCCTTCCTTCCTTCCTTCCTTCCTTCCTTCCTTCCTTCTTTCTTGTGGTGAGAAGAGATCAATCACATGAGGGTTTTAAAAACTCATTTATTCTTACCAGGCACACATGGTATCACAATGATTGAACACACCTTTTGGGTTCCATACAGACATGCTGATCTCATGTGCAATAACACAATGAAATCAGTACTACTTTGGAATGGATACCATGTGAGAATAGGACCTACTTTGTATTTCATGTACAAAGAAGAAATAAATGAATAAGTGACAAATCAGCTGTTTCTTATAGGGGAGATTATTGATTGGGTAAGAGCAGACAAAACTTGGAAAGTACCAGGAGTGAACAAAGGAAATTTTTGAGTGAGAAACTTACTGTTTCTCATTGTTTTAATTCTTATATTCTAATGAATTCAAAAGCTAGACAAATGTTTTATATTCTATTGTTCTTTAGAGCATTGTTCTACAGAGAAATTTTTCTTGTTTTCTTCTTTTATCTTTCCCTCCTACCTTTTTTCTGTTTTCGTCTTTTCCTTTTTTCTCTCCTTTTATTTTCTTTCTTCCTTGCAGTCTTGTCTTTTTCTCCTTCCTCATCTGAATTTATTTCCCCCTCCTTTATCTGTCTTTTTCCCTTCTCTCTCTCTCTCTCTCTCTCTCTCTCTCTCTCTCTCTCTCTCTCTCTCTCCCCTCTCTCTCTCCTCTCTCCTCTGTCAACCTGGGCCTTGAACTCAGTGCCTTTGTGTTGTTCTTGAGCTTCTTTTGGTCAAAGCTAGTTCTTTACCTACCACTTGAATCACAGCTCCACTTTCAGTTTTTTGGTAGTTTAGTGGAGATAAAAGTCTCATAGACTTTCCTGGCTTCAATGGATGATCCTCAGATCTCTTCCTCCTGAGTAGCTAGGATTACAGGGGTGAGCCACCAGTGCCCGGCTCTCTCTCTCCCTTCCTCACTCCCTCCTTCCTTCCCTTCCCTTCCCTTCTTCCTTTTCTTCCTTCTTTCTTCTTTCTTTCTTTCATTTCTTTCTTTCTTTCTTTGTCTCTCCCTCTTTCTTTTTTCTCTCTTTCTCTCTCCTTTCTTTCTCTCTCTTTCTTTCTCCCTTCCTTCCTTCCTTCCTACTTCTTTCCCTCCCTCCCTCCCTCCCTCCCTCCCTCCTTTCTTTCTTTCTTCTTTCTTTCTTTCTTTCTTTCTTTCTTTCTTTCTTTCTTTCTTTCTTTCTTTCTTTCTTTCTTTCTTTCTTTCTTTCTTTCTTTCTTTCTTTCTTTTCTTTCTTTTCTTTTCTTTCTATCTTTCCTTTCTTTGCTCAAGGCTGATGCTTGACTACTTCGAGCCAAAGCACCACCTCCAGTTTTCTGGTGGTTAGTCTCAAGGGGACTTTTCTGCCCAGGCTGGCTTCAAATTGTGATCCTTAGATCTCAGCTTCCTGAATAGCTACTAATATAGCCATAAGCCACTGGGCCTTGTTTTCTTTCTCCCTTTCTTTGAGATAGGGTCTAACTATGTAGTTGATGCTAGCCTTAAACTCATGTTCCTTCTGCTTCAGCCTTCCAAGTAATTACAGACAGATGCCCTATGCTCAGCTTTTTCTTTGCTTTAAAGACTAAAATCTGACTTGTGAATTCGTCTATTAATTTCTGCTATGCACATTTATTACTAACAATTAGATTGTTAGTAGATTGTACTAGGTATTGAAGATTTAATGATGAGTTAGACTTAGTTACTAAACTTAGAAAGTGAATACCAGGGCTGGGAAGGTGGCTCAGTGGTAGAGCGCTTGCCTTGAATGCCTGAGGCCCTGGGTTCGATTCCTCAGCACCACATAAGCAAAAAGAAAAAAGCCAGAAGTGGCGCTGTGGCTCAAGTGGTAGAGCTTAGCCTTGAGCTGAAGAGCTGAGGGATAGTGCCCAGGCCCAGAGTTCAGGCCCACGACCAGACCCCCCCCCCCAAAAAAAAAAAAGAAAATGAATTCCATAGTATATAGGTATATATAGCTTATTATTGACCAAATTAAAATAAACCATTTTTTACAGATGAGAGAATACTTATGTTGAGAAATAAGTGCAGTGAAATATAATACATGTGGCATAGGTCAAAACTTCCCAAATAAAGATCCAGAAACACAACAAATCAGAGAGGCTGGATAAATGTGGTCACATTAACCTGAAGAGCTTCTGCATGGCAAAGGACTTAGCTAGCAAGATAAATAGAAAGCCTAGAGATTAGGAGAAGATCTTCATTAGCTATACAACAGACAAGGCCCTCATACCAAAAATATACCTAGAGCTCAAAAAGTTAAACCACCCATAACAAATCCTCAAAGAAGCAACCACCCCATTAATAAGTGGCTAAAGAATTAGAAACTTCACTGGAGAGGAAATAAGCATGGCCAATACCCACATGAAGAAATGTTCAACATCTCTGGCCATAAAAGAAATGCAAATTGGCTGAGTGCCAGTGTCTCATGCATGTAATCCTAGCTACTCGGAGGCTAAGATCTGAGGATCACCATTCAAAGCCAGCCCAGGCAGGAAAGTCTGTGAGACTGTTATCTTCAATAAACCACTCAGAAAACTGGAAGTGGCACTGTGGCTCAAGTGGTAGAGAGCTAGCCTTGAGCTGAAGAGCTGAGGGACAGCACCTAGGCCCAGAGTTCAAGCCCCACAACCAACAAAAAAAAAAGAAAGAAAGAAGAAGGCAAAGCAAAACTACATTGAGGAAGTGGTGCTGTGGCTCAAGCGGTAGAGTGCTAGCCTTGAGCTAAAGAGCTGAGGAACAGCACGCAGGCCCAGAGTTCAAGCCCCACAACCAACAACAACAAAAAACTACATTGATATTCTACTTCACCCAGTTAGAATGGCCATTATCAAGAAAACAAATAACAGATGCTGGCAGGGTTGTTGACAAAAGGTAATGCCACTACACTGTTGGTGGGAATGTCAGCTGGTTCAACCACTCTGAAAAGCAGTATCTCAGCATTTAGCTGAGATATGGAACCAAGCCAGATGCCCCTCAGTAGATGAATGGATCAAGAAAATGTGGTATATATACACAATGGAATTCTATATTTCTGTCAGAAAGAGTGGCGTCTCCTCACTCGTGAAGAAATGGAAAGACTTGGATGAAATCATATTAAATGAAGTAAGCTAGACCCCAAAAAATATAGGCTCCATGGTTTCTCTCATTTGTAATAAATAGTATATGTCTATGAATGTCCTAGCAGAAGCTCACAATAGCTCAATAGCTATGTCCATATGACCATATAAAATAATGCTAATTGAAATGAACTCCAAGACATAGAAATAAGAGGTTGCTTTTTTAATGTACTGTGTGAAGTTATTTCTTTTTCTCTCATTTTTCCTTTCCTTTTGGTTTATCCCTTGTTGTCATTGCTTTTGATTTTGGTACCCTGTGTCTTGTATGTACATTTACCTGATTTGGGGAAGGAAAGGGGAATAACAAAACGGTGAGACAAAGGATAAAGGGCGAACCAGTGCAACAGCCATTCTCACAAGACCCTATGTTGGAAATGAGCTTTGCAACTTACGGGGAGGGATGTTGGGCGGGGGAAATGGGAGAAAACAAAGGAGGGGTAACAGAGTTCACCAACAAGTGTACTCATTACTTATGTAACTGTAACCCCTCTGTACGTCACCTTTACAATAGAATAAAATAAAATTTAAAAAATATAATAAGAGGCAACCTATACTAGAAATTTGGAGGTAAACTAAGCTCAACTTACAGCTCTGCTTCTTACTATGAGAATATCACCATTTAGCCTTCATTAATAAGCCTTGATATTTACACCTCTATTTTCTTGTCTGATAAATGAGAGATAAATGCTTTTCTGAATCATAGAAGGTCACATGGCAATCTATTCTCATGTCTTCCATCTTGAAAACTAATGCTGATTCCGTAATTCTAGGTAACCCTCCCTTGCTGTACTGCTCCGTGTCACCATCAAGCTTCTGTCAAGGCTGTATATATTGTCTTTAACTCTACTCTCTCTACCCTCCATCCTATGCTATTGTGACTTCTGCTCCTACCACATGCAGGGACAATAGCTGTTAAGGTTTGTAGTGCCCCCTATATATTCAGATCCAGTCGGTTGCATCAGACAATTGCTTGGAGCTTTAGAAGAATATTCTGGCAATACCAGTGGCTCATCCTTGTAATTCTAGCTATTCAGGAGACTGAGATCTAGAGAATCAAGGTTCCAAGCCACCCTAGACATCAAAGTGTTTGAGACTCTAGCTCCAATTAGCCAGAAAAGAAAGTCAAAAGAGAAGGCATGGCTCAAATGGTAGAGCCATGAGCCATGAGAAAGAAAGCTAGGCAAGAATTCAAGGCCCTAAGTTCAAGACTTGGTACTGGAATGAAGAAAAATAATTTTCTGATTCCTTTCTATCATAAGGTATTTTCTATAGGCATCAATGAGTTGAAAGGATTCTGTGTGACTAAACATTTCCAGTTTTTTTTTCCCTTAGGCTTTTGTTATCTATCTAATGGTTCCTCCTTTATTAATTCCTCTCTAAATTAAGGTTAGATTTTTCCAACCTGAGAGTCCCAATTCAGAACCCAGTTCCTTTAGCTTTCCTCTTCTCTTCCTCTGCTCCATTTAATTAATTTCTTTTATACTCATAGTTTTAAATCTTATCCATATGCTGATTCTGTTTATGTGTTTTGTCTACTTCTGAGGGTGGAATGCATGGCTCAAGTGGTAGAATGGCATCATGAGCAAAACTGTTGAGCAAACTCAAGCCTTGAGTTTATTTTTTTGTATTTGATTTTTCTAGTTTTAATAGCTAATATATAAAATTATTCAGGTATTTAATGGATACATTTTGATGAATCTGGATAGATCTATACATCTATAACACTCTCATTACAAAGTACTAAATCTAGCCACTGAGCTCCAGAAACATCTATTCAGTTGTCCACATAATTTCCCCATGAGCATGTCCAACTTTGTACATCCAAAATTGAAGTCTATCTTTCTACTAAAAAATTGCCTAGTTTTACTCTTCTTTTATTCTTTATCATTTGGAGAAATTATAGCTCCAAACACCCAATTTCTCAGTCCAGACAATTAAAATGATCCATTTACCTCCCCATATTTCTGAAATCTTCTTCCTCATGTACTTTTTGTATAGAGTGGATGTTTATTTAATACACATAGATAAACTGATAGTGGTGGTACTTTGTAGTATACATTTGTTCTGATTTGCTAGTACTCTGGCTACATACATTTAAAAAATATTTTAAACTGACGCCCCCTGCTTTTATCTTTCTGCTTCTCTCCCTCTCCATTGCAAATTCCACTATCCAAGCAAACATCATCTCCTACTTTTTATTTTTGTCCTGACATGATAGATTCATCTGTAAATTCTTTATATCACCATTTAAACATATTTGCTACATTTTACAGATTATTCAAAATAAGTTTCACACAATCTAATTCTAGGAGAACGTTAAATAAAGCACTGAAGCTTCACATGGCACTTTGTTAATCCAATGCTAAGAGGTTGGATACTTTGAAAGGTAAAAGATCTTTATGGTTAAGTATACACAATATGTTCCACACTACAACAATGCATCATGGAATTTCACTTTCACCAAATTTGGAATACTGTACAATGCTTCCTTTTTTAAGTTTTATAGGAATGAAACAAGATTAAAGCCCATTGCCAATAAAAGTAAAATTAAGTAATCAGAATCTCGAATTGTTTACCTTTTCTCTAGGCCAATTGAGTGTATTTTCAATTTAACAAAGCATAAGCTAGAAATAAAATTAAGAGATTGAATATTAAGGTCACTATATGTCCATGAAGAGAGATCTTTTTGACAAGCAATAGAAAATGAAAGAGAAGTATTTGATGAGAACATATTAGCCAATTTTAGAACTACTGTTTGTACCTTCTATCCATTCTCAGTAGCAGGCTACCCTTCTTAGAAAACAGACATTTAACTACACTTTATTTTGTGTGCCTCTCATCTGTTAGGCAAAAAGCTTTATTTCTCAAGAGCAGTGATGATGTCAAGGTACCCACATAAACAACATTTGAATTATCTATCATTCCGTGATGTCACTGCATTAAAGCTGGAGAATGGTCCAACTTTCATCTTCATCCACAGAAGAGACACTGAACCCCAGTAACTTGTTAATTTGTAAACTCATTTCTTTTCTCTGTTAGTCTTAATTTTTTTCTGTACTTCAAGTGGTGGTCCAAGGAAGTTACATTTAACATGTGTCCAGTATTATTTGATCAAAATCACCCCTTCCACCATGCTTGCATTGATCCCATCTGCCCTCCCTCACAGACCCATTTCATGTTTTTCAGCTTGTTTATTATGTATGTACATTTTGAGTATTCTGGTTGTATTTGTCCTGTGTTCTCTTCTTCATTCATCTACTTGCCTCATGCTGGCTTTTACCTTTAAACTGCACTGGTTTCCTGACTGATCTCCTAATCCTCCTTTCTCCATTCCCTACATATTTCTTATCTTTCACTATTTTATTTCAAATTTTCATTTTGGCAGTATTAAGGGTTTAACTCAGGGCCTGATGCCTGCTAAGTAAGCAAGCACTCTGCAGCTTGACCCAATTTTCTCAGTCCTCTCTTCCACAATTTAGTTGTTTTCTGTTTCCTTCTTATCCTTCACATCTTTTTTTTTTTTTTTTTAAATTGTGGAGCTCAGGGCCTGGGTGCTGTCTTTGAGTGGTCTTTTGCTTAAGACTAGCATTTTACCATTTTGAGCCATAGTGCCATTTCTGGTTTTCTGATGGTTAATCGGAGATAAGCATCTTGTACTCATCTCCGTACTTATGCAACTGTAACCCCTCTCTATATCACCTTTACAATAAAAAAGAGTTTCATGGACTTGCCTGCCCCAGATGGCTTTCCAACCTCTATCTTCAGATCTCAGACTCCTGAGTAGCTAAGATTATAGGTGTGAGCCACCAGTGCCTGGCTCACAACTTTCTTATTTTATCACTTTCTGTTGTTTCCATTCTCTGTCCCCTTCTCTTAAGTCCTTCTTTTTTTTTTTTTTGTCGGTCATGGGGCTTGAACTCTGGGCTTGAGTGCTGTCCCTGCTGTCCTGTCTTCAGCTCAAGGCAAGCACTCTACCGCTTGAATCCTTCTTTTTATTGTCTTTCTGCGTTCTTCTCAGAATAAAATCCAACAAAATAGAAAGATCTGTTTGAACTTTGTCATGTTTGTGCCATTCATATTAAGATTTTATTGACCACTTTGTAGTTGCTTTTTGTAGTTAGCAGTCTTTTCATTTTTTTTTCTTTTTCATTTTTTTATTGTGAAAATACTGTACAGAGGGGTTACAATTACATGGGCAAGATAATGAGTACATTTCTTATCAAGCATTGTAGTCTCCTCCTTTGTTTCCCCTTCCTATCCTTCCCATCCTCCCCCCGCCCCCGCCACCCAATCCTCCTCCCCCCAACACCAAAGTTGTAAAGTTCGTTTTTTGACATAACGACTTGTACGTCTCATTGTTGCAATAGGTCCACCTGTATCCCTATTTAAATCATTTGTTTTTTCCCTTCCCCTCCACGAATTATACCAACCTCAAATACAGTGAAAGCAGGGGTTATACCATGGGGGAGGGACATACAAAGCAACAAAGAAATAATCTTAAAAATGTGTTAAAAACAATCACCTGAAAGAAAAAAACATTTGAATACATATCTTATGGTTCATTTCCCTAACATCAACTTATCTGACCATTTCTACTTGTCTCAGACATATGCTAGTTATTGCAAATGAGGGAAACCATGGGACCTAATTTCTTTGGGTCTGGCTTACTTCACTTAATATAATTTTTTCCAAGTCTTTCCATTTCCTAACAAATGGGACAATGTCATTCTTTCTGATGGAGGCATTGAATGCCTTTGTACATATATACCACATTTTCTTGATCCATTCATCTACTGAGGGGCATCTGGGTTGGTTCCATATCTTAGCTATGGTAAATAATGCTGCATTAAACATAGTCGTGCTGATAGCTTTAGTGTGGCCTTGTTTGTGATCATTTGGGTAAATGCCCAAAAGTGGGATTGCTGGGTCATAGGGGAGCTCTATGTGGAGTCTTTTGAGGAACTCCATACTACTTTCCAAAGTGGTTGAACAAGTTTACACTCCCACCAACAATGCAGTAAGGTTCCATTCTGTCCACATCCCCTCCAGCATCTGTTGTTATTAGAGTTCTTGATTATAGCCATTCTAACTGGGGTGAGGTGGTATCTCAATGTTGTTTTGATTTGCATTTCTTTTATGGCTAGAGAGGTTGAGCATTTCTTCATGTGTCTATTGGCCATCCTTCCTTCTTTTCATGTTTTATTTCAAATATATATCAAGAACTTTTAAACTCTTTCCTTGGATTTCCCTAAGTGTCTGTCTGTCTGTCTGTCTATGGGAGAAGAAAGGGGGTTGATGAATTGTCTTTGTGAACCTATCCTAGAATGTCCTAGAATGGTTTGTTTCCAGTAAGCGGTCTCTACCACCAGGTACAAAGTCAAGCAAATAGACACACCTGGAGTTCAAGTACTGTTTGGAAGATGCATGCCTGTCTTTACAGGAGTAGTGAAAATTTGAATCATGGTTCAAATAATGATATGTAATAATTATTGTAATTATGCGGTGTACCACACTCTAGGCTAAAAGCTTTATACCTACTTTGTGTTGTTGTTGTTTATTTCTCATACCTGGACCTGTCGTCTAGGTGAGGAATAGACTGAACAAGGTTAAGTGACTCCAGCCAAGCTAGCAAAACTAGTATTGTGTGAGTGGCAGTTCAGATTCTCCTGGCCATGGAACACTATACTGCAGTAGAGACATCGCCTTAGCCACACCCAGAATGCACACCTGTGAATATGGAATATTTGTATTATAAATGTGCTGCAGAGATGCCCATAGAGGTTGAGAGAGCCCTTCACTTGTCCTGTGGGCTTAGATGATACAGAAGTTGTCTGGTTAAATCTTAAGGTCATATTCTTCATAGTAATGATCATCTTTGACTCTCTGTCTGATATCATTATGAGAAAAACCTAGAAACTACAGAGATTTTATGCCTGTGAGAATCTAAATATGTCAGGTTTTTTGAAATCTTTAGAGGTTCCCTGTAAATACTTCTCATTCTCTCTCAAAAATACCCCTATACTTTTCATTTTTGTAGTAAACACAGTCTAATTTACCTTTTATATGAGTGAATGGCAGGTAATTCTGGTAGATAATAGATGTGTCTGAACAAAGGAAAAATAAGAACACATTGTGTTGTATATAGGAAATGAACCGTGACTAGGGAATGACCAAGATAGACTTTCTTCTTCCATCAAAATGGCAATTGTAGTTAAGTTGTCTATGCAGTTTTTGCCATAGCAATGCACCACGATCCTATATACAGGAAGGGACTAAGTATATAAGAAAGAATGGGCAAGCGATCTGAGTGTCTCACAGGGGTTCAAGATGAAACCTACTAACATAATTCTTTTAGGAACTCAGTTTGAGTTACAGAAAAGCATGGGTAACCTAGAAAAATGAGACTAGTTTTATAGCTTCCTGACTGGCAATCCTATTTCCACCCCTGATGCACATAGTAGCAGATTAGTCTTATTTAAATGATCATCAGAGTATGTTATGGTCATTCCAATGGCTGCTCATGACATTTTTACTAGAAAACTAACATCTTACTGTGTCCCACAAGACTGGATGGTCAGGATCCCTGTCATCTCTGACCTCATTATGGGCCTTCTTTGTGGAATGTATGAATGAACAAATGCATTATCCTTGAGTCAGCCAGGGAGTATTCAAAGTAGAAGACAGGTTAATGGCAGGTACCACAGTAAACAACCTGCAATTTGCCATCTGTCTGCCTTTCCCCTGTGGTGCAATACCTTACTCACATTACAGAGGTAAGCAAGGTTTAAATGGTCTTATATTGATTGAAAGTATTGTCTTATCTTCTCTGAGAATTTTCCACTAGTGATCTAAGGCTTAGTTTTGATGAATGATATGTAATAACTTCAAATATTACTGTTTAAAAAGAGTTTTACAAAGGAAGATTCCAAAATGATGGCTCTGGTGAATTTTAAACCATGCTAGATGCATGTAATAGTATGGTGTATAATGACAATTAAATTAAATATAATGGTAATTAAAGTTTCCTCTTGATAAAGAGCTAGAAGAAATCAAGTAAAGATAGCTAGCTTCATCTTGACTCACATATCATTACATTCAGTATTATAGTTAAAAGAGATGGTGCTGAAGATTTTAAGTAGAAGGGACTTAGTTTTTGTGTGATTTGTTCACTACTCAATTATTTTTCTCAGTGTCAATGCTGAATCCCTTTATTCCTTATTTTTTAGTAATTGGTTATAACAGTGATGGAAAATTCAGTCTCCAAATCATGCTGATTGGCTTAGAGACATACATGATTCTCACAAAGTCACACCAGCAACACAACAACCAATAATGATTGTGTGAATTACTCTAATACCACTAGTTACATCACGAGTGACTATAACATACATCATTTTCTAACAACAACTTCACAAACTAATATAAACTTAGTGGATTCAAACATAAGAAGTTGTTTTCTATTTTCTGCTTGTGACAATTGCAGACAGTAATATCATTAAAGATATTATATAACATAAATATTCTGACTTGAAAGTTGATTTCAGCTTCCAGATATAACACTGCAACTTTAGTGATCTACTTTTTTATTTTTTGTATATATTTTTATTGTAAAAATACTGTACAGAGGGGTTAGAGTTACATGGGTACGTAATGAGTACATTTCCTATCAAGCATTGTTGCCTCCTCCTTTGTTTTTCCCCTACCATCCCTTCCTGCCCCACATCCCCAACTCCTGCTCCCTGCCCCTGAAGTTGTAAAGTTTGTCTTCAACATAGTGTCTTGTACCTCTCAATGTTCCAATGGGTCAACCTGTGTTCTTATTTCAGCATTTTGTTATTTCCCTTCCCCTCCTCAAATTATAAAAATGTATAAACAAAATACAGGGCACTGGAATCCAATACATTGTAAACAGGGGTTATACCAAACAAAAAAATCACATGGTACATTATAAATACATTAAAAACAACAGCAAGAAAGATAAAACCACTTGTGTCCCTATCTTGGGGTTCATTTTGCTTAGCATCATCTTATATGGTCATATGTATATAAGTTTTGATCTTTTCCGCTTGTCCTAGACATATACTAGTTATTGCAAATAATGGAAACCATGGAACCTGTTTCTTTGGGCCTGGCTTACTTCACTTAATATAATTTTTCCATATCTTTCCATTTCCTAACAAATGAGGAGGTGTCATTCTTTCTGATGAAGGCATTGAATTCCATTATATATATATATATATATATATATATATATATATATATATATATATATGGAATATCATATTTTCTCGATCCATTCATCTACTGAAGGGCATCTCTGTTGGTTACATATCTTAGTTATGGTAAATAATACTGTGATAAACATAGTTGTGCTGGTAGCTTTAGTATAGCCTTGTTTGTGATCATTTGGGTAAATGCCCAAAAGTGGGATTGGTGGGTCATAGGGGAGCTCTATGTGTGGCCTTTTGAGGAACCTCCATACTGCTTTCCAAAGTGGTTGAACAAGTTTACACTCCCACCAACAATGCAGTAGGGTTCCCTTTTGGCAAGTGATCTACTTTTTTTAACCTATAGGAAAACAACTATAGAATAACAAGGAAGATAACTGACATATATGCTGTACATTATATGTACATATTATATGTGTTTAACCTTCCATGGTGTCTTGAATACTGTTTCTGGCTTTATAGTCACTCTTCAAGTTTATACATGTGAGGGAGATCAGTATAAAGTGTCATGAGATATCCATTGAATTTGAATGAATGTTAAGAAATAGTACCCAAGCCAAATGCTAGTGCCTCAATGCCTATAACCCTAGCTATTCAGGAGGCAGAGACTTGGAGGATCAAGATTTAAAGCCAGCCTTGAGAGCAGAGTCTGTGAGACTCTCATCTCCCAAATAACCAATATAAAGCTGAATTGAAGTCATGAATGGGTGGTAAGTGCTAGCCGTGAGCAAAACATAAAAAGAGCTAGCAGGAGATCCTGAATTTAAGCCTGGGCATCTTCAAAAAATAAGGAAAAGTGGAACAGAAAGGAAAAAGAAAAAAAATGAAACAGCATTTGATTGTTGTGACTCTACATTTGTCTTTAGAGTTAATGAGAAAGTACTTTTAAAATGCAAACTAACTTAAAAGAAACATGGTTTTTTTTTTTTTTTTTAATTTCATCACAGAATAAAGAGACTCAGGACATTTATCCTAGAGATTGAGCTTGACATTCACATAGTTTGCTTATGTGTTTTGAGACAGGGTCTCACTATGTAGTCCAGATTGGTCTTAAACCATCCATCTTCCTCTCTTAGCTTCCCAGGTTTACACTGTACATCCAGTCCATAAGTTTTTATTTTTTTAATTTAATTTTATTTTGTTGTAAAGATGCTATACAGAGGCGTTACATTTACATAAGTAAGGTAATGAGTACATTTCTTGTCAAACATTGTTACACACTACTTTTTCTCCAATATCCCTTCCCCTCCCCAACAACTCCCCCCTACCCTGAAGTTGTAAAGTTCATTTCCAACCTAGTGTCTTGTGAGTATCACTGTTGCATTTGTTCACCCTTCGTCCTTGTTTTTACCATTTTGTTATTCTCTTTCCCTTCCTTAAATCAGATAAACATTATATATATATATATATATATATATATATAAACATATATATATATATGACACAGGGTATAGTCCATAAGTGTTTTTAAAGAACTGTTTCTCTCCAGGTGTGGGAAATAAATCAGATGATATAATCCTAGAGCGTAGTTCTGGGTTGTATCAACTGAAATTTGAAGATGACTCTTCCACTTAGCAGGTGAGTAGCCCTTGACAAGAGGCTTGTCTGAGGCTTGTTGTCTTTTCTTCAAAATGTAAACTACCTCTAAGTCAGAAGTAGTTGTGAAGATTAAATGGAGATCCCCTTTGAAAGTGTTGAGGTACTCACAGTGTTGTTCTTGTTGGCTGATTCCAGATCTGGCCCTTAGAGTGTTACCAACCTCCATCAGCTCTCAAGCGTTGGACTTATAAATGGCAGAATGGCTAGTACTAGGCAGGACCAGTACTTCCCTGTGGCTTAGCAATGGAAGCAGTGAGGGCATAAAGGAACTGGGTAGCTGTAATCTGAATCCTGGGTTGATCTCTCATCACTTCTGCAGATGTTGCTGCCTTGTTGAGGTAGATAAAAGGGGGTCCCTCTTTCCAGAAGCTCCCAGCATGGAATGTTGCTGCTTTCATAGTAACAGTTTTGGACTTGGTACCTAAGAACCCAGATGCAAGTATTGCTTTTATAATATTCCAGCCAAGGCATATGAATATGGGAAATAAACCCAAATCCTCTGGGCTTTAGATTCCCTTTGTATGAAACAGAAAACGAAGTTTTCTAAACCACTGTGGGCTTGAAAGGATTGCTGGAGGCAATGTATATAAATGCCTTTTATAGCTTTGGAATCTAAATGGTTTATTTGCTACTGTCCCTACTGGGCCATTTCCTTCAGTCCAGCATGAGTAAGAGGGAAGAAAAATGTAAAGATGACCCAGCACAGCCACTTCTGAATCATTTATATATACTACTAAGCATCTTTCCTTCTCTGCACAACTACACAATGTTCCACTCCCCAAAGTCATGTTCCTACAGAGAGGACCAACAAACCCCAGTGTGACACAACATGCTACATGTACTGATGCAGGTGTTGCAATTTGGAGAAATGTTGGCTATGTAGCAGGAGAGTCAGGAAGGCATTCTAATTGTAACACTGTGAAATTCCATTTTAGATGGATATCAGTATCCAAAAGACAGGAACCATCAAACAAAGCTTTCTCATGTGTTTGCTTTCTTCTCACCTTTAGTTTTTGTATGCTTAATTCAGTAATCCCAAGGAGGTTTTCCCATTTTCCCCCATCTAATATGATATTACTAAGAACATTGCATATGATGTAAAACACACACAGCTACAAAAAGGAATGTACTTGGCTAGCTCCAGTGGTCACATCAGCACAGGCTGTACATACAAGGGCCCTCACAGGCCTTGGTCTTCAGTCATGTACATGACCATGTGCTTGTAAAGGTAGCTGGATGGTTACTGAGATGAAAGTTTCTGTAACGGTTACTGAAATGGCCATTGTGAATCAGAAAGTCTTCGTTTAAATTGAGATGTTCCAGGTCTGTAGTAGTTTTCATGATTGTCAAATCTCATATATAGTAAGAGAAGTAGATTTCAAGAAAAAAATCAAAATAAAGCTGGGAATGTGGCTCAGTGGTAGAGTTCTTGCTTAGCATGCATGAAGTCCTGGGTTCAATTCCACAGTACCACATAAACAGAAAAGGCTGGGAGTGGCGCCATGGCTCAAGTGGCAGCTAGCCTTGAGCTGGAGAGCTCAGGGACGGCATCCAAGCCCAGAGTTCAAGCCCCATGGCAGCAAAAAAGATAGAAAGTAAAAATCAAAATAAATTTATAACAAACTCATATAAAAATCAAACATAACTTTTCACATCTAACATTTTTTTGAGAGGTCAAATGGGGAGTCTTTATTAGAGAGCCTGTCTCCACAGATGGACTCCTGTCTCAAAGACCTGCAGCCCAGAACAGAGCTTATGCAAAGCCTCTTAAAGACAAAAACCACATGTTTGGTGGAGCTCCCAACTCAACAAAAGCAGACCTTATTAGGCAGTAGCTCAGGTACAAGTTCCAGAGTCAGCTAAGCCTTCAATATAGGAAATATGCCCCCAACTTTTCATATATGGAGTTTTCATATGTATGATCAGAGGCAAGCAAATCAGACCATTTAGGGGAAACTGAAGGCCAGTATTCTCTTTATCAAAGATTTCCTAAGGTTATTACATCTGCAGTTCTCTGAAGTCGAGTTCTCCTAGGTCACTTTGAGTTAGGCTTTGGATGCCTAAAACAATCTTATACCCACAGAAAGCAAATTCATTACATAGATCTAATCCTAACAATCTACTTTAAAATGCCCCTAATGTAATAACAAATAACTAATAAGATGTTTTACTACTAAAACAATTCACAAACATATTTCAAAATTATAAATCAGTTGCATTTCAATGAGTGGTATACATACAATGAAATCGATTTAGAAAATATGAAATACACTAATTTTGGAAATTATTTTTGCATATTTATTCATTTGTGTGTCTTTTGTGAATCTTATAGGCTTCATCTTTTATATAAAATTAAATGTGAAAGAACTTATTGAGAAACAGCCCATTTTTAGTTTTAATAATCAAAAGACAGAAGATAGATCCCTGAGCCATTTTTTTAATTGATGCAGTTGATTTTTGTGCTTCAAAGACCTAATGATGCATTAAGAATTCTTCATTTTTGTTGGTTCGATTTCCTATTGAGCAACATTGCTGAGAGTAATAGACTGAAGTAAGAGAAAAAAGATTGAAAACTGCCCAATTCTGGCTACAGTTATGGAAATTAGCTTATGATGAGGAATAATTCAGTTTATTTTCATTTTTTGTTCTTATCAGAGATTCATTGTATTTAGATATAAAACATGGAAATGATCCTATTATACATTCAAAGCTATAGTTAAATCAGTACATTAAAAACTACTTCAAAATGGAATTATTTTATCGTTTTGATTTCTTTATTTCCCTTATAGAAAAATAAAAGCCAATTGTACCGCAAATTAGAGAGGATTATCTTCTTTCCTTATAAAGGGTAGCAATATGAATATTATTTTGTGGGAAATTTGATTTGGGGGCTAAGGGAATGATCTTATTAACACTAAACTCCCCTGGCCAATAATCTCAGAACTAAGGGATATATATTAAATCCTTTTCTATTTATATTCTTTGACAGGCCATTATTCATTGTTATTGTGGAGATTTTGTTAAGTAATAGTTCTCTTGAGAAATCACAGGTGCTTTTTCGAGGTCACAATTTCCTGTGAGCTTAAACAGAGGGCCATACATCCTTTCCTCGGTTTAGAGCCCACTCTATACCCATTTTCTTTAACATGTCCTTTATTTGTAACATTTCTGACACTCCTTTCTTCTGAGAAGAATGATACATCACTCTTCATTTTGTGAAGTAAAATTGATTAGAAAGAACAATAAACATAATTCTTTAACCGTGAAACCCAATATATTTTGAATACTTGGCTGGGCTTCATAATGACTGTCATATGTTCGTTTTCTGGAGACGGCTGAGCTGAACCCAAAGCCTGCTGGTAAACGATCTTCACAGTATTTCTCCTTATAATAGAAGGTGTTTCACCCTTGGCCTTTATCATTATTGTTGCTTTTGCTCTGACATGACAAAAGTCCATCACTTTTGAGATATTGATACCTGGTCATTGCCAGAAGGGAAAAACCAGCTAATTTGATGTTGTGGGTTTTTTTCCCCAACATTTACTCAGAGCTTTTAGCAATAATTTTGCTTTTGAAACTGGGAATATTGAATGATGTTTCTGAACAATGAATCCTTATTTACTGAGGTCAAGCGTCATGTGAAGACCATGTGACCAGAGGCAGACTGCATGGATAAAGTGTGACTTCTTCAGGGAGCAGGCAGTGTATGGCTTATTACAAGACAGAAAGATTTAATCCTATGTCTTACCGAGACTCACTAGCTGTGCAATGTCAGACAAGTTACTACATTGCTCTGACTTGAGTCTTATCTGTACAAGAGGTGTAACAGCAACTGCCTTTGATGATTAGTTGAATTTACATGGAAAAATTCCTGACACACAGTAGGCCGATTATAAAGAGAGTCTCATGCACTCACTTCCACAACAAGCACAGGTAGATGTGAATCAAACCTACCTCCTGCCTACATAGCCTCAGACTAAGAAATGATATCAGCATGGAAACTAGAGCTTTTCATTATCTTATGGTCCTTGGATGAACATCAGCATTACATGGAAGTTTATTAGAAATACAGAATCTAGAGTCCAACTTGCTGATTCAGAATCTGTAATGGAAGGTTTTCTCAGGGGTTTTGTGTGCACAGCCAAGTTTGATATGTGCAGAGAGAGAGATCATGGCATTTCTCTTTCGACACAGCCAACGAATGGTTCAATAGGTTGTCCATTTATTTTCACCACTCCCCCGTTGTTTTGGTGGTTTGGCAGTGATAGCCACACAGCACTTGAGGCAGGTCAATGCGTGTTCATTTGAACATACACCAATGAAGTATCCTTAACATAGGGTCTGACACAGGTAGAACCTCAATAAATGTTTATTGAGTGAGATGAAACAGCCAGCAGTCAGACAAGCAGACTCTCCCATCTGTTCTGCAGATGCACAGCAGCCCTAGAAGGGCCTGGAGAGAGATGAATGTATTGAGGTATTTGCCAGGAGGCATTATCCACGCCCAATGGGAGGAGGAGTCTGCTCTCTTCTGTTCTGCCAAGAGTTTGCTGAGGTTCTAAGAGTTTGTCTAATGTATGCAACCAGAACAAAAGAGAAGGAGCTTCCTTGCTTGCCTGTGAAGGCTAGTAGCACAATGTTTTGGAATAATTTTCTTTGGACAATAATCTTTCTTTTGAGAAGCAAAGGAGTAGGTAAATGGCATTATTTTAAGGTCAGTAGTTCCATGGTGGGGGCCCTATGTCTCAAAAAAAAAATCTCTATTAATTTGAAATGCCCAGGATAGTAGAGAGTGTGTTTGAAGTCAGGGAAAACTGTAGAGCAGATGTTATCCAGAGAAAGATGAAATGATAGGAAGGAACTTCTTTGGAGAATGTGAGAAATAGCAAAGTATAGGCTCTTGAAGCTTTGGGGAAATTAATTGTACTGTACGACTGTGGGCAAATCAAATGCAGGACTTCTTTTTTTTTTTTTGGGTCCGGTCGTGGGGCCTGAACTCTGGGCCTGGGTGCTGTCCCTCAGCTCTTCATCTCAAGGCTAGCACTCTACCACTTGAGCCACAGCGCCACTTCCGGCTTTTTTCTTATGTGGTGCTGAGGAATCGAACCCAGGGCCTCGAGCATGCAAGGCAAGTGCTCTACCACTGAGCCACCTTCCCAGCCCCAAATGCAGGACTTCTTAAATCTATAAAATGGCAATGCATATCTTTAAATTGGGTTTTATGCACTTATACCCAGAATGTATTTCAGTGAAGTTCATAGCAGTCATCTCTGGATGCTGAATAGCTGGGACCTTCCTGAGTCCTGTAACACTTCTCTCTCTGTGCTCTTAAGGCCTGCCATGGACAAACTGTCAAGGCTGGATTCTTCATTTTAGAACTGTCCCACATAGCTTTCTGAGTCTGCTTTGGTCTTGGGAATCTTATGAACATAGAATGATCAACATTTTCTTTACAAACTCCTCTAATCAATGCAAACATTTTTTTTCTTTCCTGCCCATCTATCCATCTATCAAACCTTTCATTTATCCAGATCCATCAGTCTTAAGAGGAAAACAATCATATTAACATGAGAATAAAATCTCCTCTAATCCTTTTAAGGATTTCCCCCCTAATTTACATGCAATCTTTTCAATGGGAATTTGCATGACATATTTAAAGTAGCCTTAAGCAGTTTTTTCACTAAATGGAATATTGGTGTGAATGAACAATGCTCTGTGGTGTATAGGATAAACTCACATGTTTTAGTGGCTTAATAAAATGTAATCTTAAATTGTATGTAGGAGGCAGTGCAGTGGTGGCATGCCTAGACAGAGTGGAGGAGGGGAGGGTAGATGAGATTACTCAATGTACTTATTCAAGGCCCTGGCTGACAGGTTCTACTGTCCATGCTGTATGTTTTTCCAGGTTTCTCTTGAGTATTACTATCAGTTAGCAGATGGAGAAAGAGAATCAATTGTTCTGGAGAGGGTTCCCTGGGATATTACTTCTGTTCATATTCCATGGTTTTAAATCTAAATCATATGGTTGTGCTAACTACAGGGAGGCTGAGAAATCCAGCCCAGTTTGTGCCAGATTTGGCAATCATCCATCAATTTTCACTGTTCTTCAGCACATGCAGGTACAGCCCTGTTCCTTTTGTCTGTTCCTCCTGCAAACCCTCTGAGAAGTTTGACATTCCCTTCCCCTGCTTGAGAGTCAGTTCTCTGCTCAAGGAAGCCCCTATCCACCCACCCGAAGAACAAGAATAGAATTTTGGCATGACAATTGTTAGAGTTGCTAACAATTAATCCAGACTCACGTTCTTATATTTCACAAGGCTATGGTAAGAATTAATGAATGATTTTGTGTAATTAACTTCCCTTTGATCACTGCTTTATCCTTTGCACAGTGTGCATACATAGGCACCCCCTGGCACCAGGTTCAGCACTGACTGCCATCATTCTCAGTACAGGGGGAAGCTGATAGCCACACAGGTTAAAAGACACATTCACTCCTGAGTATAGTACACTTCCTTTTTGTTTGTCTTTTAAATTTTAAATGTTGTTATTATAAAGGTGTGATATAAAGGATTGCAGTTACATAAACCAGGTAATGAGTGCATTGCTTTTTGGACAATGTCACACCTTCCCTCCACACTTTCTAATACAATTTTTAAGTATGATTTTCTGGAAAGTAAAGGTAAGCCAAAAATAATGGTCTAACATCTTTCTTAGTATTCTGGCTCTGATTCTGTATGCTGGGTGATTTGAATGAGCTAATTAGCCACTCCTTGCCTAATCTATAAAATGGGACTGCTCTTGGGTTATGGTGTAGAATTAAATAAGGTAACAATTGTTAAGTGCCTAAGACAGTATCTGGGGTATAGTATCTGGGGTATAAGTATTATCAATTACCTTTTTTTTACTTTCAAGTGAATCAGTGTGTATTTGAGGGATTCTAGAGAATAAATAACAGGACATATGGAATTAGGTTACTGAAAATCCAATGTTAAGGTAAGAAGGATGATAACAGCAGAATTTACCTGCAAAAGGGAATGTGCTACTTCTTAGGAAGCCAAATTTGCCAGTCAAAGCTCCCTAGAGGAGATGCAGACAGCAAATTGCAAAGCTCAGAGATGCTGAGGTGTGTCTGCCCAGCACACAAGCTGCTGGCACTGATTGTGCCCAGATGTCCTTAGTCAGAGTCTAGTGACTTCCTGTGATGGCTGTTTCTCTGGAGAGAACAGACCTTTTTGGTCAGTGCCACTGCTCCTTCCTTGCCAGTGTGAGCACTTTCTGACAGTGGCATCAAAATCAGTCATTTTGTCCATTGTCATCGGTGAGCTTCTGCAGTGTTGAGAATGTGAGCTTTGTTATGCTCTGTGGTAACACACACACACACACACACACACACACACACACACACACACACACACACACACACACACACACACTGGCACCAGCGATTTGTGCCAGTAATTTTAGGTATCCAGGAGGCTGAGACCTGAGAATCTCAGGTAAAGCCACCCCAGGTAGGAAAATCTGTGAGACTTTTATTCTAACCACCAAAAAGCTGTAATTGGAGCTTTGGTTCAAGTGATAGAATGTTAGCCTTGGGCAAAAACCTATGAGAGAACAGTTAGGCCATGAGTTCCAACCCCAGAACTCATAAAAGTGAAGAGAGGTGTAAGGCATAGAATACAGACTGGTTGAAAAGGAAAAATAAGCAGTTATATTAATATATGGAATGCAAATTTAGAAACCCTTTGAGAGTATCTTTCATATCAATGTCTCAAACTTCAGTGTACAAGCCAATCACTGGGATATCTTGATAAAACACAGAGCCCTACTCAGAAGGTCAGGGGTAGGACCTGAGTTTTGAACATTTTAAATGTTTTTCTATGGTTTGGATTATTTTGGTATGGGAACCTCAGACAGTCTAAGAATAGGGGCTCCAGCAATCTGTTTTACAGTCTCTGTGGGTGGTTTTTGACATGCTTAAAGTTTGAGAACAATTGCTGAAGAGCAACTGAGCCTGGTTTTGAAAGGTTGATAATAACGGAGTCGATCATGCAGAATGGCTCTAGTCCCCTGAAAAATGGCTTGGATTGTTTTTTGTTTTTTTTCTGCTTGGTTTCATGATGGATTCCTTGAACATTATGCCTAGAAGTAAAAGATTGGGTATGGAAAAGAAGGTTCCTCAGAGTTCTATGCATCCTTATACTCTCATGGGAACTCCCACATAGAAGTAGATAAGACTGCAAACCAAAGCCTGGGAAGTTGTAGGGTGCAGTGGTTCCTCAGTGGCCCCAAAATATTATGTCTTCCAGTTGAGAACATCATTTGGTATGGATTTGAAATGCACAGGCATTTCTGAACCTGAATTGTTGCTCACACAGTGGGGAACCTGGAATACCAACACAGAACCTTGGGCAGCCGATCACCCTAATTGTAGCCTATTACACAGGCTCACTCTAATTGAGTACTTCTTAAATGGAGCTGTGGAGTTTTACATGTTGTAGAATTGTCTGCAGATCACAATTAGAGGGACAAGACAATCTATTGTTCTTGGGCTACAGAGTTGACTTGTATTAATTGTCCTTAAATTCAATGACAGATGATTGCCGCTGAGGCATGAAAAGAATGTTCTCAGTTCATGTTTGACTGTTTAATGGTGTTCCTTGTCTACGCTGAGGATCTGTAAACTACCTGGGATGTGCTTCTATGTCATTTTTGGTCTCATCTTTGCTGTGCAAATGGCACATCTGCCCTTCAGTTTACAGCTGTGGTTGACCACAAGGTCTTCTGCTGTTTATAGTGTTTCTGCTTTTCAGCATAATGAGTTTTGCTTTATCCATTCCCTTTTTACTAATTGCAACACAACAGCACATTCTATAGCCCATCTGTTTCCATGATTGATTGTTTTTAGCTCAGGATGTCCTAGAGGTTTTTAAAAAAGAATATCAGGCTTCAATGTGACCTTTCAGATCATCATAAACTGTATTTATATCTAAGCATGACTTTCTACAACTCAATGGCCAACTCAAAGGGATAACAAATTAGTTGATGTTGATTACATGATTTTTTTTCCCTTACTGCACACTCTGAACTTTGATGCTGTGACATCTACTTTAGTCTGTTTTTATCACCCATAAATGGTCTTCCTGAACATGAACCTTATTCCTTTCATCTTTATGGACAAATAAGAATGGTTGCAACTAGGGAGAGCTTAGTAAAGGTCCAAGAAGCTACTTGTCACAAGAGTTCTCTGTGGTTAATCAAAGTTATTCCCAATCACCAAAATCTATAAAACCATTGAGAATGCTGAACTATAAGATACCAAATCATTAATATACTAGGTTCCTTGACCCTCTGGCCATGTTTGTATCAACTGAAAAAAAGCACAAACTTATTTCATTTGTGTTTCTCATAAAGAGACCTTATTTAATGTACATTGATTCATTAACATCAAACTTATTGCCAACAGTATAAAGGAAGATTACCTAATGTATGTGTGTTTTCCAGAGGGCAATTACAAAAGACACAAAAAAGCTATGATTGTACATGATGTCCACAGCAGCATGCTTGTGAGCTTTGTTAAAGAGTGAAGCCACCAACAAACACAACAGATTTGAAGATTATGGTACTGTAAGGACCACAGAGAGGGTACTTGTTTATTGTGTGAGAGCTAAAACCAGAAGACAGAGTGGGTGTCTTTTTTATCTCACTAATGTGCACCTTTGGCAACTCAGCTTTTTCATAGCTTGGTACATGTCCATAAATGACCATGACAGTGTCAAAAATATAGATTTGGAGGTTACAAATAAATGTAAGTGGTTTAATGAGGATTGACTGTATTATTGTTATGTAAACATCTCTAGCTAGTTCTCTTATTCTGGCAAACTGCTGAAAGTATGTTTTAGGAGCTCTTTCTTCCACATAAATGAAGATAGATCTTACCTTGTTCACACCTACTCATATACCAGCATCCAAAGCTTTCTTTTATGAGTTATGCTTCTTCAAAGTTTCACAAACAGGATGGTTTTGTAGGAAATTATGTACAAGGCACTGAGACCAGTGCCTAGATCCTTTGCGTCAGGAACTTGCAATAACTACAATAAAGGAAGTACAAAAATCACATTGTCTTATAAGTAGTAGAAAAAGTATTAGAGAATTTCAAGAGTATTATCTTCCTAATTCCATATCTGTCTATTATACCAAGGTATTGGTGCTATGTTAGCACCTTTTCATCACTATAACAAATACCTGAGAAAAGCAAAGGTTTACTTTGACTCATAGTATCTAACCATGGTCAGGAAGACCACTGGTTTTTTATCCTGTAGTGGGGATAAGAGCCAGTATATCACACAGAGAGCAGGTAGCAGAGCAGTAATACAGCTCATCTGGTTGTGAAGAAAAAAGAGGGGAAAAAAAGGAATGTGGGTCCCACTATCTCCTTGAAGAACATGGCCAAAATTTCTCAGATCCTAACAGGCTCTGCCTTTTAAAGTTTCCCATGCCTCCCAGTACCACCAGTGTACAAACCAAGCTTTTATTGATGGGTCTTTGGGGAACATAGAATGGGAATCATATATATTTAATGCACATACAAGTATTTCAGCTAGAGTCTCAAGACCTTATTTAGACCAAAGTTTTAAACGCAGCCTGATAAATTTTCATGATATATTAAAGAAATGGGAATTATACTTCACAAGTGAATTGATTATGTTCCTGGACTTACAAACTTCTCTTTTGGTATGTTTTTCTTCCTTCAACATTTTATTACAGATTTTTTTTCAAATATACAAAAAGGTTAAAGTAAGTTTACAATGAATATATACGTAGCATCTATTCTATAAATCATCCTTTAGTATCCTTATTCTTCACATGCCTCTCTATATTTCTACCCATTCACTGATCCACCATATTTTGCATTTTCAAAATAAAGTGAAAACATCACTACATTTCTCCTTCAATATTTCAGTCAGTATGACACTGTTATTCGCATGATTATTTAACTAATTTGGATAACACTTTCTTATTTTGCAAAATTATGAGATTGTACCGAAATATGTCAGATACTTCTGCAAATGAGATTTGTGTGAATTTTTAATATTTGATGCTTGGCTTAGTTTAAAGTGTTTGAGGTCAGATAAAAACCACTCTTAGTTATGAATCTTGGGCATGGAAAGTTTTACTAGAATGTACTTGTCTTGATTTGTTTCATGCTACTGTAAGAGAATACCTGGGACTAATCTAGAAAGAACAATGGTTTACTTCTCCCAGTTGTAGAGGCTGGGAAGTCCAGGGTCAAGGCAACATCATCTGGTATGGGCCTACTTGCTGAATCCTCACACAGCAGATGGAAGGGCAAGAAGTAGTGAATCTACCCATAAAGGCTTTATCTTCTTTGCTCCTTTGAGAGCCCCAATGTCTTATGCCTGTCCCAGAAGGCCCCACCTCCCAACACTGTTACAATGGAACTAAAATTAGCAACAAATGGATTTTCAGATCATAGCAACATTCATGTTCATCACTCACAGCAAATCTGAGAATGATTTCACCATACCAGAGTAGGGTAAGTGTTGGTAAAAGCATTCACGTAACTTGCAAAACCCGGAATGCTTACTCTCTAGACTTTTACAGATTGTTACTGTGCAGAGAAAATTATAATGCAGACTGGGAGGAAGGTAGAACAAGGATGAATGATAACCCTATAAACATGTGGTCAGAGCCGTCAGATGGTAAGATGACAAACTCAGTTCTTACTTCCTCAAATGTGCCTGGAACATCTCTTTACATGTTTCTATTATGGTATTTTTACTTATTTAATTAATTACTTTTTGACTTTATTTATTTATTTTTGTCGGTTTTGGGGCCTGATATCTGGACCTGGGTGCTGTCCCTCAGCTGTTCAGCTCAAGGTTAGTGCTCTACCACTTGAGCCACAGTGCCACTTCTAGCTTTTTCTGCTTAGGAATTTAGCCCAGGGCCTCATGCACTGAATCACCTTCCCAGCCCCTATTGTAGTGTTTTTAATCAAGGGAAAAACCCAGCAGTGAAGTGAAATATTTCAGTAAGCTTAGGGTGAAATTTGTTGCAATGAAAGACCTCCAATATATCTGTGGTCTTCAACAATGAAACTGCTACTTGCCCTCCATGGATCAGCTTTGCCTCTCTTCTTGTTATCCTTTGTGGACTCAAGTTAACAGAGCCTCCTCCAATTGGGCTTTTGCCAGGTTTGGAGAAGGAAAAGGAGAGGGAAAGAGGGGGAATCCTAGGATGGGAAGAGATACACCAGATAAGTGGGAGCTTCTGCTTAGCCATGACACATACCAACTTTGCTTATATTTCATTGGCCAAAGCAAGTCAGATAGGCAAACCTGAGTTCAACAGGATAGGGATGTTTTATACTTTGACAGTGTGAGGAAGTAGATAAAAATGAACAATAGCATGCTCTTCCTCAGGGTTAAGAGAGGCAAAATAATTTGTCATTGCTTAAAAGGGAGTAGCTTTGGCGCATTTGAAAGCAGAAAGAAGAGCTTTTGCAGCAAGAAGAGAAAAAAATGAAGTATTTTCTGTGCAAATGTCCCCTGATGCTAAGGTCAGATTCTCTGTTGGATGAACTGAGGTTCTAGTTTAGGATTAAACCTAGGTATCTGTGCTAAAGCAAATGATCCTGTGCGTGGAAATCACCTGGGAAGATGGCTGAGATGGAGATTCTAATCACAGGTCAGAGATGAAGCCCTGATTTTATCCTTTATACTCTCTCAGAGGACACAGAAGCTGGTAGACTTTGAGTAGAATGGATATATAATAGCAGATAGTTTAGAACAATTCAGGGAAACAAATAATCATCTGGGTCAAACAGGCTAAACAGTGAATCTAAAGGTAGTGAAAGCACCTGTTTGGAAATGTGTATCATTTCAAGACAGTTTTAGAGAGGCTTCTGGGGTGAAAAATTAGACCTCAGAGAACGGTTGGCCTTTTGACTGACACAGAAGCTTGTGAGTGTCTGAAACAGAGTAGGAAGCTGGTTGAAATTGTGGCTACAAGAAGCATTAAAGATTTTCAGGTGGAGAAGTTGGTGAGTGGCTTTGGCTACCATTCTGCCAACAGCGGTTTTGAAGTGGACTTCAGGCAGATGAAACTCCAGTATTTATCAGGCCTCCAGAGACTGGCCATGAATCAAACAGAACAGCAATTGTCAGAACTCACATCTTTAGATGGTAGCAAATGATTCAGTGCTGTTACTACAAACCATTCAACATTTTCATTGATATGAAGGATGTTTCATTTCAGTTTTGATTGTCATAAATAGCTTGCTTGTTAAATCTTGAATCAAAACTGCAACTGTGGGATTTGACATTTGAGGATAACATTTCAAGGTAAAATTATTCTGTAGAATTTGAGTATACTTTCTTCAAAAGAAGATCTGTAGTCACTAGAAACAGCTGAATTTATTGTCTGTCTAATCATCTCTCTCTTGCCCTCCATGGAAGTACTTTGGCCCTGAGTACAAAATTGGTTCTGATTTCAGCATCAATAATTCTTGTATTTAGGTTTTTTGTCACCTACATCTGGCAGTGAATTTGAGCTTGCCTTATCTATACTGAAAATTCATAGACAAAGTTTTAATCTTTCTGAGCTTTATTTTTCTATTTTTAAAATATGGTGGAGACCCAGTATTGGTATGTCAAAAGTTCTCTTTCTTACTCTGTCTCATTGTCTCTTTCTCTCTGTCTGTCACTCTGTCTGTGTGTATGTATGTCTCTGTCTACGCACACACACACACTCACACACACACACACACATACACACACACTCCTCTCTTTGCTGTGCTCAGATTTAAAATAAATACAGGGACTGAACAATACCCCTAGGCAAAGATTACCTATAATACATTTAAAAGACATTACAAAACACAGACTCTCAACAAATGTTTAGTGTATCTTTATATTTATTATATAAATTTGAAAGCATTCTTTCATCAAACATGTGCTATATGACTACAATTTTTAAAAGACACAATAAGAAATATTGGAAAGGATGTAGAGAAATTGGAATGTAACAATGATTTATTTTTTTTTTGGTCATCAGGCTTGAACTCTGGGGCTGGGCAATATCTCTTTAGCTCAAGGCTAGCGCTCTACCACTTGAGCCACAGCACCACTTCTTGTAACAGTAAAATTTTCCTCTGTATACAAAAGTAAGATAATAATAAATAAAAAGAAGTAAAGAAACAAAAAAGAGGAAACTTAAACCTTCATACATTCCTGGTTAGATAGGAAGATAGATAGTTAGATTGATTGATTGATAATGATAGTTATCAAGCTCTAAATTTAAAGGATCAGGTTAATTCATTGTCTATATATTATAGCTAAATAATGCTGCTTTTGAAATAGTGAATTATGCTCATTTTTGACGATTTTCATTATTTCTGTGTCAATTTTTATTGTATTAAGATGAACATAGCTAAGAGCTGGTGGCTTATACATGTAATACTAGCTACTAAGGAGGCTGAGATGTGAGGATTGTGTTTTGGAGCCAACCTGGGCAGGAATATCTATGACAATATTCTCTAGTAGAAAAAAGCTAGAAATGCAGCTGTGGTTGAAGAGCCATGAGTGAAAAAGCTAAGGAACACTACCCAGGCCTTTCTTGACTTCACGTTCCAGTAGGAGAAAAAAAAGATAGATAGATAGATAGATAGATAGATAGATAGATAGATAGATAGATACCTCATTATTGAAGTCCTTTCTCTGAATTCCTGAAATGTGTTGGGTGCTTGACGCTATCATGGATGCTTCAGCTTTTTCAGTGTTCTGAAGAAATCAGTAGTTTTCTGGACGGCAAATTTAACACTAAAACTTACTGCCTGCAGGCACAGGCAAAGATACTAACATCTGAAAACAATAGAAGATCCATTCAGTAAATGCAAATCAATAACACTAGCTGATGACTGCACATGAGTAAAACAGAGATTTGTAAGATGGAGTGTCTTCACTTTTGCCATTAAACTTCTCATTCACCAGTTCTTCATTAAACATTTGTCTTAAACAGGACAATTGAATCTAAGATAGCAGACATATTTGAATTATGGAGATCAAGTGTCTTATTGCTGGCCTTAGGCATAGGATAAAAGGAACTGAGTTTAATATTGCCCCAGAAAATGATGTAAGGAGAGGTAATTTGCTACACCTGGAAGACAATGTCTGACTGAGAACAATGGCCAGATCTGTGGTTATAGAAACACATGTACATCTAAGACATATCAACTCCTAGTTGTGTGAAGTGCTGGGACCTCACTTAGACATCAGATCCAAGAGCTGAGATAGAGAAGAGATGGAAGTTAATCATCTGCCCTTACTTTTGGAAAATGAGGATTATGCGACAGTGGTAGTAGGACCATGTGGTTTTCTTGTAAATAAATGTCCAATGTGGACATTTGAATGTGATATATCTCATTGTGGGGATGTAAGGTGAGCACCAATCTACCCCAAGTAAAATGTTAGGTGCTTACTTACAGGCAAAAATGGGAATTCACAACCAGATTTTTCTGTTTGGCAGTAGATGAGCTGAAGGGACGATAGGGATAGAATGAACCTGCCAAAATACCAGATCCTCCTCCCAAAGCTCTTAAGTTCAATGGGTCATACAGGGTTCTTTGGTATTGGAATCACTGGTGAGGCATCATTGGTATTAAAAAATTAGAAACTTGAGTGATTGTACTGTGCTGTGTTTGATTTCTGGGAAAGAGGAGTGAGTAAAGAGGCCATGGTCCCACTTTTTGGAGGTTCTGTCCCAACACAGTTATTGGCCAAATATGATTCCTGGGCCAATAGTATGTGCTTTACTTTGTAGGAATGTTCCACATTGGGACCCATCTAACAAATCAAACCCCCTGATAATAAATAAAACATGAATAAGTTCTCTGGGTCTTGATACATTATGATGTTTAAGAAGCATTCTTCTGGATGGAATAGAGTTCCTCAGCCTATACACTACTGACATTTAGTGCTGGATAATACTTTTTGTGGGGTCTATCCTGTGTTAGATGTGTGGCAGCGTCTCTGGCTGCTATTCACAAAATGCTAGGTACTTTTTCCATTCAAAGTGTGAAAAAGAGAAAACACTTCAGGAGCATCTCAAAGAACGTTCCCTGGAGGGTACAAAGCCACCCCTGGATATAAACCAGTGTCTTTTGGCAAAGCTACTCCAATGGTTTGTGGACTATAACCATTAACATCACATCAATAAAATATCAGAGTTAGAAACAAGGAATCTGTGCTTTTAAAATTATTTCTGATGATTCTGATGATGCTAAAGTTTGAGAACTATTTTCATAGCAAGGGAGACAGATGATGATTAATTGAATGTATACACCTAAGTAAATCACTCCAAGTGTTGAATGTGCTACACATAAGTCATAGATTTCCTTTCTCTCCACTGAGCTTCAGAAGGATGAAGAAAACAAGAAAGGAGGGCAAGACACTCAGAGGAGGGCTACAATTATAAATAAAATGGTAATGAGCATCTGTCCTGAGTACATCTCTCCTGAGATGTGACATTTAGAGATAGAAGGAAGAGAAAAAAGTGAGTTAAGAGATAAGAACGCTTCTGGCACAGAGAAGGAAAAAAGCGAAAATCCTGAGGCAGGTATGTAGAAGGCAGATTTAGAGGACATTTAAGTAGGTCAGAATGACAGAGTAGACAAATGTTCAGGAAAGGGATGAGTGGAGAGACTTACATGCTGTGTGGACTTCACTTCTGCATGTATGAACATGTCTGACATTTGAGAATCTTGTGATCATTTTGGACCTGCTCATAGTTCAGAATAAATACATAGAAATTGTTTTTTTTTAAAGAAAAGACAAAAAGAAATGCTTTGTACTGAATGTTTCCCAGGTAATTCTGGAATGTGTACAATCTTTTCAGTACCTTCATTCCTTCCGTATTTGTATCCTGTCCTCCCTGTAATTATATGAAATTTCCTAGCAGTGCAATTTCCAAGTATGAATTCTACATCTCAGATTCTGTGGCCTTCCCAAGGGTGGGCTTGGGTTTAGATCCACTATGGGTTTTTCAGGACAATATACTAACAAGCGTCTGCCATCCTGGTGAGGTTTCTTCAATTGAATGTTCGGGGTATTCCCCAGTAGGAGCTAATGCCTTCTGGTTTGGTCAAATCAATCAATAATATTAAGTACCAAACATGTGAGCCAGGACCTGTTGGCTCATGTCTGTAATAATAGCTATTCAGGAGGTTAAAGATGACATCTTGAAGCCACCTTGGGCAGAAATACCTGCAAGACCCTTACCTCCAATTAACCAGCAGACAAGTCAGAAATGGAATTGTGACTGAGATACCAGCCTTGAATGAAAAAGCTAAGCAAGAGTGTTAGACTCTGAGTTCAAGCCCCAGTGGCAGCACAAAACAAAATAAAACAAAAAATAAAATAAAAATATTTCTGATGCAGTATAATACAAATAACTCTGAGGTAGCTATGGCATTATGCTTACATGACATCCTTGAAATAAGACTCCTCGTACATCTTTTATCTTTTGCTGTTTCTTTTGCTTTGCACCCAGCTTCCCTTTCTCTGATGTGTTGTTTTGCTTAGCAATTTCATATAGTAACCTAGCTTGTGTAACTTCTGTTCTCCTAATTACACAGGTTTTGGGGCCATATTCAGTCTTTAAAATTTAAACATTTTTCAATTTATATCTCCCTGGTTATTTTTCCCAAACTTATTTGCCTTGCAGAACTGCAAAGACTAAATCTTACCCATGTCCTGGAGCAAAAAATGGTTTGAACTGCTAGGATTTTATGCCTTCATTTCCTGTACATAAATTCAAGAGGTTAGATGTAGTCTAAAGTAATACTCAGGGAGTCTGAATCTTCAGAACACAATTGGATTAGTTGGTTGTGTCCCTCTTCTGTTGTTTCTGTTGTTGTGATAGGAAGAGGGTGGAGGATTGTAAAGATGAATTTTAAATTGATTTATTTTGTAGAGAAAATGTACCAAAGCTGAAGAAAAATCTTCCTATTTAGTTGCTAAGCTACACTGATAATTCCTGATGAGGTCCAAGGCATACACTGAAAGCATCCACCATTGTTTATAACTCACTGTTATACAATGTAATTATTACAAATTAATTATGGTAATCACTAAGATTCATATACAGGCAACTTACAGAAGTTAAAAAATCAAGGATATTATCGTTATCTTATTCTTTATATTATCATTACTTTAAAATTTCTCATCAAAGTGCTGTGTGATATTTACATTCCATACCCTTTATTTCCCAAATTGGAGAATCAAGGCTTAAGATGCTTAAGAACTTTCCAAGGTTAGGCCCAACTCTAACTAAAAACATTTTTTCTTTGCTTTTGTTACTGACAATACTAAAGTTTGAATATAAGGTCTTGTGCTTGCAAGACAGATGCTCCTCTATTTGAGCCATACCCATAGTCCTTATATACTTTAACCACTTGTATAACTAGTCGTTTATATTTTAGTTATATTTTATTCTAAGATCTAGATACTCCTACCTACAGCCTCTCATGTAGCTAGGGTTATTGGTGTGTATAAGTACGGTAGGTTTATTGTTGAATTGGGATCTCATAAACTTTTTGCCCAGATAGGCCTATTGACTGTGATCCTCCTGCTATCTATCTGCCTTTAGAGTAGTTGGGCTCATGGGCATGAGCTATTTCACCCAGCCTAAAAGCATCTTGATTTAAAGTTGCTTGTAGGTTGTCAGGTAAGATTTGGATGCCCAATTAGACTTGAGCTTCCTTGTAAACAATAACTATAATTTACATATTTTCCCAAATACAGGTATATTCCAAGCATCATGCAGAATGCAACCATTTGCTAAAGATGTCTTTTGCTTATATGAAATTCAAAGTTAAGTAGGTATCTTGTATTTTTACTTATTAGTTCTGGAATTTCTAGCTTCTTATTTTTGGATTAATGCTATTTGTACTTCAGAAATATTCATTTGTCATCATTAAGCTTCAGTTTGAGAAAATCTATGAAGAAGTTATGAAATACAAATTAGAACCTAAGACTTTATATTTGAAGAGTAACGATTAGAGCTGTTGCCATATTTCTTTAAATTAATTGAGACAGGAATTGCAGGTATTTCTCAGCAAATCCTGGGACATATTTTATGTTGTAAGAAATGATAAAAACAAATGTACAACATGAACATGGTTTCTTTTTTTCTTTTATGTCATGGGCCTGCATTATTGAAGATCATCTATTCCATCTTCTTTTAATTTGCTGTTGGGTCAAAGGTCAATCCTAGTGAAATCTGCATTACAGTAATTAACATTTGTCATTTTTGTGAAATCTTCTGCCCTGATTACCATGAAACTTAATAAAATGATGGCTGCAGTGGTTATGTGGCTTCCTCCCTGCTGAGGGCTATTGCTTCGTTAGAAGTGGCCAGTGTGGCCTCAGATTAAGAAAAAGATCTTGGTAGTTCATTCTTATGTTAAGAAAGGAAAACATGTTGCATCATGGGAAGAATTCATTGGGAAAAATAGGCAAAAACAGCAACCAAATTTTGTTTCATTTCTTTATCTACAAGGTGATATTTAAGATGATTAAATGAAGTAAATTTCTGTTGCAGGACTCTGCCTATCACCAGATAAAAACAGCTCCTGATTCTGCTCATCTAGAGAACTGTTCTCAGGATCTACATATAAGAGGTATGTTCGGAACTCATCCTTCTCAATATTCTTTGTAGAAGCTCAGTTCATAAATTCATTTTGTAATTACTTCTGTCTGTTTTTGGAGATTATTGTTTTATTCCAATTAGTTTGGTCCATGACTGAATGTTTCTTGCCAGGAGAAGCTCAGAGACAAGAACTCATCTATTATCCTGCTGTTTTAGAAGTGTCTGTTGAAACAATGTGGTTCTACGCTTGACAGTTTCGCTTCTTTTTAAAGTAGGAGAGATGACTGGGATGGTGTAACTCAGTGGTAGAGTAATTGGGTAGCATGCATAGGGACCTAGTTTTGAGCTTCATCATCATAGGAAAAAACAAATCAACAGAAACAAAGCGAAGAAGAAAATTATGACTGAAAAAGTGATTGACTGGGGTGTGGGCTTTTGATGACAACTCTCCTGCAGTTGTAATAGTTAAACTTTGTAATGACTTTATATGATGTGTTATTGTACTCTTCTTGAAATTACAGAGACTTCTCTAAAGTGGTTTTTGGTTTAGAGGATTTTAGTGTTCCAGGACTTCTGAATGTGGTAATATTTCTGATGTAATATAATCTGTAAAACTCCTAACTCAACCAATATAATCATTTGTTTTTCTTACATTAAGGTTTCTCAGAGAGAAAAATGCAAATGTAATTCTGAAATACAGCTTTGTATACTTTGTTTTGATGTTTGGGAACAAACAGATATTTGCCATCTTCTTTTGTAAGGATCAGATGCAAGATTTTTTTTTTTTGTATTATCACCATCACTGAATTGTGCCATTGTACTGGTACAACAGCTTTAGATAATAAGTAAAGCAGTGTGACATCTTTCAGTAAACTTTACTCATTGATAATGAAATTTGATTTCTGTATTGTTTTTTATTCATTTATTTAGTTAGTTAGTTGGTGGTGGGCTTGAACTCTGGGCCTGGGTGCTTTCTTTGTGTTCTTCAGCTGAAGGTAAGCACTCTACACTTGAGCCACCGTGCCACTTCCCGTTTTCTGGTGGTTAATTGGAGATAAGAGTCTCACAGACTCTTCTACCTGGGCTGGCTTTGAACTGCGATTCTCAGATCTCAGCCTCCTGAGTAGCTAGGATTACAGGTGTGAGCCACCAGCACCTGGCCTGTATTATTTTTATATGTTGTAAAGAAATTTTCTCCAGCTCAGAGTCTGGAAATAGAAACAGAACATTACATGGAAAAGTAGATTTGGTTCCAGGTTGTAATTTGTTAACCAGTGCCTTCGATCAAAAAAGCAGGTCAATTTCTTCCTATCTCTACTTACTTTGTCTTGGTTGACATTGAAGAGAACTTGTATTATGTTATAGTAAAGATTTGCAAAAGAGAACTGTGTCCAAGTAAGGGGAGTTAGTGCATCCTCTGATGGTCAGGCCCTATGTCTTCAGTTGTACATTGAGGGAAAAGAAAGGAGTGCCAACTATTGATGTCACCTGGGGCATCTGGGGTATGAATTTTGTTTGCTGGGGAAACAGACCTTTTATAAATGATCCATTCTACCTTCCTATTCCATGGAGCTTCCAACCCCCCTATTCCTTCTCAGCCTTCCGTTAGTTCCTTAACCAGTTAGGACTCTCTTGACAAGAGAGAGTTGTCAAATTGGTTGCAGCTTTTCAACATGCCATTTGACAGGTTTCTTTCCATTCTGTTTTTATTGTTTTTCAATTCTTTGCTTTTATATTTTATTTTTATTGCTCTCTACAAACACTTGGAAAGACCTATTTGACCTAGCTATGTTAGAAATGAGGTGGCTAGGTTTTTTTGCTCTGTTTGAATAGAAGCCATGCTTAGGCAAGTAGCTCTTCTAGCACTGACATTCCCTTGAGTGCCAAAAGGCTTGTGAGCTGGCACAATACACTAAGAGGCTGATAAATTCAATCCTAAGACCTACAGACTTCTGTAGGTCTCTAGCTTTAGGAGATAGAGACTTGTAGCTCTAGGTGCTCAGGCTGGAGGTTTAATGCTTTGAGCATCAATTGCCTGTATGACCAGGATTTGGAAGCCAGTGAAATCAACAGCTTTCTATAGCAGTTTGTAGCAGCAATAGTAAGAACCAGCAACCTCCCAAGCCTTGATCTATCAGGACATTGTCCTTCAAGGCTTTGCAGTTTCTTGGACTTTGTTCAGCAACTGGAGCTGCAAGCCCTTGTATTTGGCTCTTCACATCCTTATGTCTTCTGCAATCTGTTTTCCAGTGGATGGTAAGAACCTTCCATCTTTATCCTCATCTCTGCTGACTCTGCTCTACTTGGCGTCTGCCTCCAGCTACTGTTTTTGTTTTGTTTTGCTTTTTTTCTGGTACTTGGTTAGGGCTTCACACTTACTTGGTTTGTGCTGTACCACTTGAGCCATGCCTTCAGCCCAACATTTTGCTGATTATTTGGAGACAAAGTCTCGTAGACTTTTCTGCCTACACTGGCTTCAAACTGAAATCTTCCATGTTTCCGACTCCTGAGTAGCTAGGATTACAGACATGAGACACTGGCATCCTATTTTTGGCTACTCTTTGGAACTCTTATTCTCATGAAAGAACAGCCCCATTCATATGGTGGAGCATACATGGTAGGGAGCAAGGGGAGGAACCTGAGATGGCGTGATGGCATTAATGTCCTCTCCAATTAGGAGTATCTGTGTATAAGCTGTTTCACCTAACTGAGACTATGGAGAAATGGCTAGTGAGCAGAGCCATAGTAGCAGAGCTGTGCAAAGATTCCACACAAGATTTTGGCCATTTAGTTTCACGGATGAATCAACCGAGCTAACCAGGCACAGATGTTTTGTTTATAACCGGAGGAATTCATGTGAGCTTCGTGATGACATTCCCCTGTCTGTAAAATGCTGATAGTTAAACAGTGATACTGTGTGAAGCACTTGGATCCTCTGTCTTAAGAGGCAGTTCTTGAGTATAATGGTTTAATGGTCATTTAGCATGATGGGCCTTCAGAGTGTAGTATCATTTGCCTGCCAGTGAAAATGAACATTTCTCGGTGGGAAGTCAAAGACCATGTCAGCATAACCTGGGTTATATGAAAGAGAGAATCAAGAAGGAAATGCTCAAATGGAGAATAGGGATTATTGTCTGTCACAGGTCTAGCTCCTCACAAATCCAGTACCATTAGAAAACACCACTAATCTTCACTAATAGGGCAAAATACACTGAACAGTAATGACCAGATTGACTTTTAAAAAAGAGAAACGATGATTTATTTTCCCTATGCTACTGTTTCGAATCTAACAGTTTTCTCATGTTGTTTGGTAATTTCATCTCCAGCTATGTTGGTAAAATAAAATTAGAAAAAGCTAAAGGAGATGAGAACTCCTGAAAACTTTACTCTGAAACTTCCTTATATGTATAGCATTTTTCATCCACTCTAAGAAGAAAAGAAGATTCTGCATCCCACAAAGAAGCTAGAAATTAAAGTGTTAGGTTCAGACTTCAATCTGAGTAATGTCAGCTCCAAGATTAAGTCTAACTTCTAGGCTGAATTTAAATACTTTCACACTGACTCTGCTCACTATCTATCATTTCCCCCTTTCCTCTTTCTGTCTTACCTTACATTTCACCTGCCCTAGACTTGCCAATACACTCAAATATTCTGAACTGTCTTATACCTTTGCACACACTCTTCCTCTGAATGACTAGTTTTTCCAATCCTCAATTCTACCCCTCATATCCAAACCAATTTTAACTTCAATTCATTCTTCAAAATTATTCTTTAGCATAGGTACCTCATAAACCACTGAAGTGACGTTTTCATGGGGAAACAAGATAATGACTTCCGGTAACATAGGGCCATGCCCTCTGGGCTGCCTCCATGATGATGGAAGTCTTAAAAATAGGCTTTGTGGCAAAAGGGAAAACTGTTTACCCACAAGTCAGCAAAAGAAGAGGAGATGTGGGTCTCTCAACTGCCCCTCATTCACCAAGATGCTTCTTGGGCACAAATGCAGGGAATTCTTCCCCTATTGTACTGCCTTTTCCAGGGGAAGCTGAGAGAGCAATCTTCGTTGGTGGAATTGGAAAGCCAGCTGCCACCAGGCTACTTGGATACTGGAGTAGTATCTGCAGTAGCATCTCCTAAGGCTGTCTTCTAAATCCAAATCCACAGCACTTGGATACCTAAAATGCCCAGGAAAACTTGCTTGTCTATGCAATAAGAGAACATTGGTCCCATGGGAAGTAAAGTTTGGGTAGAGTTTGCAGAAGGGGGAGCTGTTTCAATGACTTGGCAAATCAATATAAACCTCAGAGTTATTTTCAGATGTGTTTATACACACCTCTACCCCTTGGCTTGTTCACGTACTGCCTGATTTTTAGTAGGCCATTAGGTTTAAAAATAATTTTTAAAAAAATTATCCTAAGAAAAGCCCACATTAGTAACAAAGGAGAATGGAAATTTAGGAAAGTTCCATTGCCTCCCACTAAGATCAAGTCAAATACTGGGCCGATTTCCAAATCGAGTGTCAAACGATCCCCCATTGAGATAAAGTACTGGCAATGGGATAACAGATGCCCACTGAAGAGAGGATGTTGGAGATAATTCATCTTTACTGAGGAAATGCTATTCCACATCTTTGGACGGGTTGCAGAGAAAATGGGACTTGATATATGAGTTGTAAAAACTATTTGTGAAATTACAGTGATTTTGCTGGGGCTGTATTTGTACTCACACCTCAATTTTTTCCAATGTAAGCTCAATGAAACTATATAAAATGTATGTCAGCTTTTAGAATATAACCAAATGAATATGGAAAATCTGGGCTTTTAAGAAAAAAATGTGTTTAATATGTGAGATGACATTTTAAAAATATATAACAAATGACATCTTTCTTAGTGCTTAATTCATTTGTAAGCCTTTTTTAAAGTGAATTACAATGAAATGTTGCATATATTAATTCCCTTTATGGCTACTTTCATCTCTATCTCTATAAATCAGGAAATTGACACTCCTCATGTGACCTTTACATTTTGTTCAAGAAAGTGAATAATTCTTAGTGAAATATAATCATATATTCACTTATCTAAGATGTTGTTTTAAATACCTTGAACTCAAATGGACAATTCAAATTATAAATAACATTTGCAAGATTTTTTTCTTACAATATCTTTTGCTGAAATGCTGGTTTATAAATCTGATTAACACTGGTATTTTCGTACAATATTTGATTTTTAAAATGATCTTTTTTTTTCTTTGGTTGGTCCTGGGGCTTGAACTCTGGGCTTGGGCTCTGTCCTTGCACTCTTCAGCTCAAGGCAACCGCTCTACCGCTTGAGGCACAGTGCCACTTCTGGTTTTCTAGTGGTTTATTGGAGATAAGAGTCTCACGGACTTTCCTGCCCGGGCTGGCTTTGAACCTCTATCCTCAGATCTCAGCCTTCTGAGTAGCTAGGGTTACAGGCATGAGCCAGCAGTGCCCAGATTAGATTTTTAAAATGATCTTAATGGAAATCCAACTAATGTGTTTTTAGAGTGCAAAATGTATAGTTCTTTTATGAATAAAAATGTAGTTAACTTTATCAAATTAGACTTTATGATGCTTAGTAAATTGAGTATAATACTTATTTCTTTTGAAAATATGAAAAAAAGAATTAGAAAATAAATTCCTCACAAACTTTTCTGGCTCTGGCTCTGGCTCTGGCTCTGGATCTGGCTCTCTCTCTCTCTCTCTCTCTCTCTCTCTCTCTATGTGTGTGTGTGTGTGTGTGTATTAACCCTTACCCTCCTCTAAATTAGAATTATATTGTAAATTGATGGTTGGTTCTGTAAATAGGAATGTTTCCTGTCATTAAATATTCCTTGAAGTGGCAATTTTTAAATATCTGAATAATAGTCTATAATATGGAATTATATGACATAAAGTTAAACATATACTTATGGTAAAAATGAAGCATCTCCAACTTCTATATTCCATAAATATGTGGTTATAATTATGTTTCCCTTCCTAACACAGCTTCAGAAAAATGGTATTTTTCTGAATTCAGTGTCCTGAAACATACTGTGGGAGTGAATCGTACAGTTTCATAAGTTCATCAATCATTTACCTTCTTGAATTTTATTTTTTCATACTTGATTGGTGTGAAAATATCTTATTTTGGTCTCAGTTGGCATTTACATTATTTACCAGTGAGGTTATACATAATTTCGTGTTCAGTGACTGTTTGTACTCCATATTCTTTGAAACCTCTGTTTCTGTTGGTTTCCAGAAGTTCTTTATATATCCTGGAGACTAATTCCTTGTTAATTATATGTCTTACAAACATCTTCTTCCAGTTTGAGGCATGTCTTCTTGCTATTTTATGGGGTCTTGTGATGAACATAGCCTATTCATTTTAATGCATTTCAATTTATTTTATGACCTATCTCTTAAATTTTTAAAAAGGATAAATGTCACATAACTGAGTTCTTAAAATGTACTCATTTTTAAATTAGTTCATGTATACTGATGGCAATTACTATGCAAAATTTATTTCTAGTATTGTATATAGTATATTTTAATTTTTTCTAATTGCAGTTTTTTCACTCTACTATCCTAGAAAAGAACTCTTATATCCTTCCTTTTATTGAGGAAAGAACACTTAATAAATTAGATTCCACTAGCAAAAATTTTTCTTCCTCCAAAATAATATGTAAACTTCATAATGTATTAGTATTGACAGGAATAAATATATTCCTAATTTATTAGTATTATAGTATTATTTTTTATAATCTCATGAATACAACACTATTAAACCATGTCTTAAAAATATTTATATACAAGCTGGGCATGGTGGCTCACTCCTGTAATCCTAGCTACTAAGGAGGCTGACATCTGAGGACCAAGTTTCAAAGTCAGCCTTGGGCAAGAAAGTTATCTTTCTCTCTCTCTTTCTCTCTCTCTTTCTCTCTCTCTCTCTCTCTCTTTCTCTCTCTCTCTTTCTCTCTCTCTCCTTTCTTTCTTTCTTTCTTTCTTTTCTTTCTCTCTTTCTTTCTTTTCTTTCTCTCTTTCTCTCTCTCTTTCTTTCTCTCTTTCTTCTCTCTTTCTCTCTCTCTCTTTCATTCTTTCTCTCCTCTCTTTCTTTCTCTCTCTCTTTCTCTCTCTCTTTCTTTCTTTCTTTGTCAGTTGTGGGGCCTCAGCTCTTCCCCTTCAGCTCAAGGCTAGTATTTTACCACTTGAGCCACAGCGCCACTTCTGGCTTTTTCTACTTATGTGGTGCTGAGGAATCGAACCCAGGGCCTCATGCATGCAAGGAAAGCACTCTACCACTGAGCCAGCTTCCCAGCCAATTTCTTTCCTTTCTTTTCCTTTCTTTCTTTCTTTCTTTCTTTCCTTCTTTCTTTCTTTCTTTCTTTCTTTCTTTCTTTCTTTCTTTCTTTCTTTCTTTCTTTCTTTCTTTCTTTCTTTCTTTCTTTCTTTCTCTTTCTCTCTTTCTTTCTTTCTCTTTCTCTCTTTCTTTCTCTCCTTCCTTCCTTCCTTCCTTCCTTTCCTTTCCTTTCCATTCCTTTCTTTCCTTTTCTTTCTTTCTTGGTTGTGGGTCCTGGGCACTGCCCCTCAGCTCTTCAGCTCAACACTAGCACTCTACCATTTGAACCACAGTGCTACTTCGGTTTTCTGGTGGTTAATTGGAGATAAGAATCTCAGAGAAAACATGGGAACTATGTTTCTTTGGGCCTGGCTTACTTCACTTAATATAATTTTTTCCAAGTCTTTCCATTTCCTAACAAATGGGGCAGTGTCATTCTTTCTGATGCAGGCATAGGATTCCATTGGGTATATATACCACATTTTCTTGATCCATTCATCTACTGAAGGGCATGAGACAAGCAGAAATGGTCAGATAAGTTAATGTTAGGTGAAATGAACCCCAAGATAAGGACTCAATGTTTTTTCTTTCTTGCTATTGTTTCTAACATATTTATAAGATATTTCTTTGTTGCTTTGTATGTCCCTCCCCCATGGCATAACCCCTGTTTTCACTGTATTTGATGTTGGTATAATTTGGGGAGGGGAAGGGAAAAAACACATTGTTTAAATAGGGATACAAGTGGACCTATTGCAACAATGAGATGTACAAGACGTTATGTCGAAATACAAACTTTACAACTTTAGTGTGGGGGGGGAGAGGGAAGAGGGGGCGAGATGGGATGGGATGGGAAGGGGAAACAAAGGAGGAGGCTACAATGCTTGACAAGAAATGTACTCATTACCTTACCCATGTAATTGTAACCCCTCTGTCTGTATTTTCACAATAATAAAAAAAAAAAAGAATCTCAAGGACTTTCCTGCCCAGGCTGGCTTTGAACGGCGATCCTCAGATCTCAGCCTCCTTAGTAGCTAGGATTACAGGCATGAGCCACTGGTGCTTGGCTGAAGCATATCTTTTTGTCACTGTTGAGTGCCTAGCTTGGTTTTGTTTTGGAACCCTGTGCTGCATTTAAGGGGATATATTCCAAATATTGGAAAATAACTGCTTATCTTTCACATTTTGTATAAATGATCCAACATAATGTGAGCAACAATTCAGCAGCTCTGGCATAAAATTCTTAGCATCACATACTCTGAGTGATACTGGGTAAGTTTCTTACATGTTTTAACTGCAGTTTCTTTGCACAATGGAAATAAATTACAGCAGTCATTCATAAGTTCATTGTGAGAATTGAATACATTAATGTATTTGAATGCTTAGGGGATAATGATTAGTTAATATAAGCACTCCAATGGAAATTGTTATTAGTCATCTGTGATTTATTTAGAAGTTTAGGTTTTTTTTTTTTTTTTTTTTTTGGGTCCAGTCATGGGGCCTGAACTCTGGGCCTGGGCGCTGTCCCTCAGCTCTTCAGCTCAAGGCTAGCGCTCTACCACTTGAGCCACAGCACCACTTCCGGCTTTTTTCTTTTTGCTTATGTGGTGCTGAGGAATCGAACCCAGGGCCTCTGGCATGCAAGGCATGTGCTCTACCACTGAGCCACCTTCCCAGCCCCAGAAGTTTAGGTGTTTTAAGTGTGAAGTAATTGTCTTTTTCATAAAGAAATTTACAGTGGTATTTCAGAGGGTTGTCATATATCTTTACACAGTTTGTCCCCATATTAACATCATTTATAATGCAATTATCAAAATCAAAATATAAACATTACTAGAGCACTAATATATTATACAATATGTTATATATACATTTTATATATTATATTACATTATATAATATATAATTATATTTTGTATTATATAATATATTACACTACATGTTATATCAATATATAATTTATGTGTAATATAAATATTATATTAATTATAATCTAATACTAATATTGTATACAATATAATGTCAGACAACATATATTATAATATAACATATATATTATAATATACAATGAAATATGTAATATAACATATAGTATAATATATTAAATAGGCCATAATATTTAATATATAATATTTAATGTAATATGTATTATATAATAACACATATAATATATAATATAAAATACATATAATTATATATTATATATAATAAATATATAAAATGTAATATATAATATAATACATAACAACATACATAATATATTATGTATAGTATATAATATGCTATAACATAATATTATGTGCAATATAATACGATATATTATATATAATATATAACAAAACATATAACATAATATGACATATGCTTTATTAACATAACATATAGTAAAGTAATATATTATGTTATTATGTCATATGTAATTATAGTATATATAATATAGCATATATAATAATATAATATACATAATGTGTATATTATAATATACATTATATTAGTAGAATTATAATATATTGTAATATATGAGTGTAAGTTAATATACTAATATATTAATATGCCATACTAACATATGATAATAATATCTTATACAATATGTTAATATTCCATACTGATCTAATATATTATAATCTATATTATATAGTATAGCATATAATATGTTATATGTAATATAATATATAGTATTTATAACATATTCATTATAATATATTTATATTAATATAATAATATGTTGTATTACTACAATATATGTACTATAATATACTGATATATTACACTTGTAAATGACTTATTTTATAATATATATTAGAGTCATTATCCAAATTTTGTTTGTTTTCCAATTAATGGTTTTTCTATTTTCCAGGAACCCCCTCATTACACTCTTACCTGTCTCCTAAAATCTAGAGGTTGTTTAATTTTCTACATTCTTCCATTAAACGTTCATCTGAGGAATCTTCATAACTTGTCTTTTAGAACCACCTTCTTAGATTGTGTTGAGGTTGTTATATGTTTTGACCAGAATGCCACAGATGTGATGTGCCCTTTTCAATATATCTATCTAGTTCTACTTGCCTTTGGACAGAAATAAATAAAATTGTGCATCAATTACCACTTAGGCCCTATATATGTGCATGAAATCAAAATGACAACAAAGGAAAACAGGCACAAATTAGATGTGTCAAAGAAGGGCTGTGCTGTGGCCTGCACACATGCTCATAATTGCTATTTTGTCTTAATGAATGCAATCTCTTGTTACCTAACAACTGTTGTGATTACACTTTTGTCCTGAAGTCTTCTTTGTTTATACTGGTATAGCTATACCAATTTTCTGTTCCTTGCTCGTTTCCTAGTATATATTTCACCCATTTTTACAAAAAATCTTGTATCTTAGTTTTAGCCCTCTTGCCTTGCATACAATTAAATTTTGATTTTGAAGGTTTTTGTTTTTGTTCTTTTGCTGGTTGGAATCATTCCAAGTTGCTTCAGTTCTAGTTATTTTCTTTCCCCCTCTATTACCTTAGATATCTGGTAAAAGCCTTGGTTACCTGCTTATGATTTGGAATGAAAATTAAAAACTTCTACAGATTGGATGGGTATATCCATGATGAGAATGACTCTCAGCAGGATTCTCAAAGGTCAGACACTTGGACCTAGAGCATTCTCTTTTGTCAGGGTCTGCTGTGTATATTGTGGGCTGTTTGGCAGTATTAGCCATCTCTACCTTCTAGAGGCTATTACTCTACCAACCACTACCACTACCACATTACAATGTTTCCTGGTATGGTATGAAATTGATCTGGTTTTAAGCACCTGTGCATAAACTTTGCCTGCACCATTTATTATAATGCCACGCTCCTGTTATCAGAAGGATTGTGGTCTCTTAGACTGTTAGGAATGCTCAGAAAATACTGGAGATTAAATCCTGGTTGAAGATGATTTGTGTTTTATTTGATTATTTTTCAGATTTGTTTGTTCATTTTTGTAAAAGTTTACTAAATTCCATTTTACTTCACTTTAAAAATAGAATAAAATACTTACATTGTATGTGTGACAGTTTCAAAATGTGGAGTCATTGCCAATCTTTAGATATATCCATAGACCTTCATATCTGATTTCCCTTTTTGTTTCATAATTTTTTCCTGTAGTGGTATTACCACGCATGAATTAAGGTTGAGTTTTGCCAGAGGTTAGGAACTGCTAGATTTTAACACAGAAGACTCTCACTTTAAGTTCTTGACTTGGGTTTAGGATCACTTTGGTCAAGGCTATTGCTGTAAACCAGTATAGGAGGAACTAATTCTCAGTGGAAAGATTTCTCTTTTTCACAATTCTCCATTTCCCTTGGTTAGCTCTATTCTTAGTTAGTCTTGTTCAATTCCATCTTGAAAAGTTCTTGTGCTTTGTCTTCTGCCTTCTTTCAAGCTAAAGTTAACTCAGTGAATAATCAGGAGACATAAACTGGATTAAGGTACTTCAATTAGCACCAAGTGCCTGATTTTTTTTCTGTAATTTTCCATAAGTTCTGCTTATATTTAAAAAGCGATTTTTCACATTTAAAGAGAGAATTTTCAGTTGTGACCAATGAGAATGGATTACAGATTCTGATCCATTATGCCACCCCAAATGGCAGTTACATTTTTTTTTCTTTGTAAAATTAGGTAGCTTTGTAAACCTACCAGATGAATACCAAGAGCGTAAGAGATGCAGACCAAAAGAATCAAATAGAAAAAAAAACAGCTTTGGAAAAATAAACATATTCAGGGAAGGAGTAGAAAGAAACTCAGAGACAGGAAACTCACATCTACAATTAATATATTAGGAGAGCATAAAGAAGACAATGGCTTCATGTGGTAGTATGGTATTATCATCATGAAATTTTCAAATTCTGGAAACATTTAAATAAAAAAGAAATAAATAAAAGACTGATCTTCTAGCCAAAAAAAGAAAATGGTATGAGGGGTAGTTGAATATGTATGTCACTAAATAGAATGAGTTAGTGAAGAGAAAGAAAACGAGATCAGTGATTTTCAGAGTCAGATATGAGGACCAAAGGGAGTCTCTACAATCCTAAAAAGAGGAGTATTATATAGGTCCCACCTTTGTTGTCAGTACAAGTTTTGATATTTTTAATGAGTTATAGTAACATATCCTCCAAATTTGAATACAATAGCAGATGTGAAAATGCAGAAACCTTGTGTTAAACCTTACACTTAAAAAATTAGAAAATGTAAAATCCATCTGGGCCTCCAGTGACTTACATTTATAATACTATAATTCTAGCTATTAAGAGGCTGAGATCTGGGAATCCAGATTTGGAGTGAGCCTAGATAGACAAATCCTTGAGACTCCTATCTCCAATTAAAACACCAAAAATCCAGAAGTAGAAGTGTGACCCAAGTGATAGATCACTAGAAAACTCAAGGTTCTGAGTTCATGTCCTAATAAATTTAGAATGACATTCTTTTCAAATTTCTTTCTAGAATATTTTTATAAATATGTAAGCTGTATGGTGGATTTATTTTAAGTTATTTTTAAAATTTTATACCTATAATGATAAAAGTGATAGACATAACAACTCCATTAAGCTCTTTGGAATCCTCATGTTTAAGAATGGAAAAAGTCTACCATCAAAATGATTAAGAACTGCTGAATTGTTTGGTTATCCCAGGTGGTACAGTATATGGTAAATAGGATTTGAGAAATAGATAATCTTAACTATATGGTAAATAGGATTTAAGAAATAGATAATCTTAACTATTCAAGTATTTCAGAATTTACACAATTAGAAGAACGTCTTGAGAATCAGAATTAAGCATTTTCTACACTGACTGGATTCATTTAATATTTATGAAATGGATTAAATTGCATATACAATATATTATTAGATTTAAAACTCTGGAACCAATGAATAATCTGGAAGATTCTCTAAACTCAAAAGACTGCCTGTAAAGGTCTGAAAGTGAAAATGGGATCCAGAAGACAATGGAGTAATGCCTTTAGAATTCTGAAGAAAAGCAGGCTCCAGTCTGAGAAAGGTGAGATACGTGAATGCTAAGATACATGTCCCAAGAATACCAGGAATGAGGGTTACAGGGAAGTGTGAAGGTTCCCATTCTCCAGACCACTGATCAGTTGATGAATGCATGTATGACAGAATTCTCACTAATTAGGCCTTCATTGCTGACGGTGACAGGTAAAACGTTTCTGCATTTATTATAAAGACACATATGGATGGGTGATTTTCTTTCCTTCTGCATGATGTGGAGGTCTGAATGTGATAGCTGAACTTTATGTAGCGCATAGGGGAGCTGAAGATGTAGAGCAGTAAAAGGAGACTATTAGCTTTAGGCATTAAGGAGCTGTTCACATAACCAATCCTAGAACCTAACTCTGGTGTGTAAAAAAAAAAAAAGAAAAAAGAAAAATATTAATTTTTTTCTCCTAAGGGTAAAACTAGTCAATCAAATCTGGGCCTTTAAAAAAATCCAACTGAAGTAATTTTAACCAATATTTTTCTAAGAGCAAGTTTCATGTTAGAGTCATATTGAACTCTAATTAAATTTTGTGGTATTCGTTATTTTTTTTACTGCAGTACATAAAATACATAACCATACCTTTTCTAACTCTGTATTTATTCTTCTTGGCACAACGTTAAGCTGTATATAATACTCTGTGGGAAGGAAGAATTGTTTATCTTTTCAAATAATGAATTGCATTTGAAGACTTATGAGATGAGTGTACATGAGGGGTGACAGGTAAATTCACATTCACTTGCACATCACGTTAGCTAGACTTTCAACAATTATAGGATACCTTTTAACCGACCAAGGGAACACTTTTAAACTCAAACGAGTGTAGGTTGGCAAATAAACTTCAAATACTGTGAAGTGAAGGACTTGAGAGAGGGCAAAGCAGGAACACTACTGTTTTGACATTCTAATTATAAATACATTAGACTTGGCGCAAAAAATCATCAAACCATCAGTCTTGGCGATGGTTAAGTTAATTCACTTTTTGAAGTTCAATAATTCATGTGTGAAGTGTCAGCAGCTGGGTCTTGTTAATGGTAAGCCTTTCATTCCTGTTAAATCAATTGTAAATAATAGAACCCCTCAGAGAAAAATGATGAAATAAGCATTGATTTCCAAATTGGGTGTCAGATACAGAGCATTAATAAAACACATTGCAAGCAAACAAGTACCTAATATACCCTGATCACTGAAATAGTAATCAGAGGGAAAAAAAATCAATGATTTTTGTGTAAGTTGCTAGTACTTTAACATTTCATTTGTATCTATGTATCATCATATCAAATTTCTCATTTTAGGTCCTATGTGGTTATTTAATTTTCATTATCCTCACCAGCAAAACCAGGTGGTTCTGTGTATTGTTAGATTAATTTCTCCTGTCTTCTGAGTAGATAGCAGGTATCTAGTTACATACTGTCTTGGTTGCCTGACACTGATGATTTTCTTGTGTTTAATGCAATACAATAATCATTTATAGCAAGTCACATAAAACACTGCAAAAAATATAACAGCTCTAATAAAACTTTTAAGTAAAATCAAGCTCTCTAGCAGGTGTCCATAAAAGTGCTTTATGCTCACAGACTCTATTAAATGTTAATGCCAGTGTCCTGCAAATACCACATATGGAGCTGGCTGAAAGGAAAATGTGTCTGTGATACTCTGTTGATTCTCCAGCAAAGGAGGTTGGAAGGGCAATGCCTTGTACCTATTAGACTGAAATATGAAAGCCAGTTGGGGGCTCTGAATTTTATGAAGGCCTACTTTAAGGGAAAGAATATGAGGTTGTGTTTTTAAGCCTTACATGGATAGGAGTGGAAATACTAAGGGTACATCTGTGAAAGAGTGTACAAACTTTATAGTTATGTTGCCCATTTCTCCCTTATGGATGGTCTCTGTAGAAAAATATACCCATGGATACTGGTGGTAAGTTAGGGTATTTTATGTAGTAATATGTCCTCAAACATCTTACCAGTTACATTGTTTCTTAGCTCATTGTGTTTTCCTTTATCTTATTTTTATAGTTTTTCATTTATTTGTTTGCTTGGTTTGGGTACATTTACAGTACTGGAGATCAAACCCAGGGTCTTGAGTTTGTCAGACAAGCACCATAATCACTTGAGCTATTTCCACAGTTTTTTTTGCTTTTATTTTGAGATAGAGTCTTGCTGACTTTCTCGGGGCTGGCCATCCTCCTATCTCTACATCTTGAGTTCCAAGTTTCTTTATGAAACAGCTTCCTTAAGTAATTCAATAATTATAACTCTTTAACCATCATTTAAAGGTTCATAATGTACCATGTGATTTGTTTCTTTTGTATGTCCTTCCCCCATGGTATAACCCTGTTTTCACTGTATTTGATTCCATTGCCATGCATCTTATACATGCATTTTTCTAATTTGTGTAGGGGAAGGGACATAACAAAATGCTGAAATAAGGATATAGGTTGACCCATTGTAACAAGGAGATATATAAGATATTATATTGAAAACAAACTTTACAATTTTGTGTGTGTGTGTGTGTGTGAGGGAGGAGTTGGGGAGGTAGGGAGGGAAGAGATGGTACATTTCCTGCTTGACAGGAAATGTACTCATTATCTTACTCATGTAACTGCAACCTCTCTGTACAGTATGTTTACAATAAATATATATGCAAAATGGGTAAGCATCACTGAATGGTAGCTAATGTTGTTTTTGGCTAATTAACTCTTTGTAAGGCCCTTATTTTGAAGAATAAAGGAGATACAAATGGTTACTGCTGAAATAGAAGTTATTACAAAGAAGAAAACATATGCAGCAATTACAGTGAAGTAAATTTTCATGGAAAATGATAAGCTTACAGAAAGAGGATGTGGTTGGACATCTTTTTCCCAAACCTACACAAAGACCAGCTGATGCGTTATGTACTCCAAGGAGGAAAATCAGGATAGTTACTGACCTAAATTATGCAAAGTAAAAGATGTATAAAAAATGTAGGAGGTTTTAGGTGAGAGCGGAGAAGAAAAGGCTTTCTGCCACCTGGCCAGGATCTATTAAGCTTATTATAAAACTTATTTTATAAATGAGATGCCTTTGGCAACAAAAGGAAGGTGTATTAAAGATTAATGCATAAGGACAATAGTTGTGTGGTCATCCTAGTTTTAAATGCTGATCTTCAAGGGCTCAGGTGGAATCAAAGTGAAGGAGAAGGATTGCAATGTCTAGAAGGGATTTCTTAAGTATTGTTGAGTGGCTGGAATGGAAGGCTCCTAAAATTTGGTCATTTCCAGTGAATCAATTGAGTTACTCAACTGGCAGTAGTGAAGCCATTTGACAAGGGCATTTTAGTGGGGGTTTGATTATCAGATTTATGGTTGAACCAAGTAAGCTTTAACATTGCAAACCAGTAGAACTTGTGTATCAAAATTTTAAATGGAGAATTCCCATGGATATCTGTTGATTCTGCACCAACTTGCTTCATGGGATCAATTCTGCATCAGGTTGTTTTCATGAAATCATATTTTAGAATGGGCACTGTCTAATGTGACTATAGTGTGGATTTGAATTTAGATAAAAATAAAAGTAGACTTTAAGTATTAGAGCTCAAAGATTCCTGAAGTAGGCAAGTACAGTTAAAATATAATTTGAGGCATGCAGTGAAAACAGGGGTTATACCGTGGGAGAGGGACATACAAAGCAACAAAAAAATCACATGATTCCTTATAAATATGTTAGAAACAATAGTAAGAAAGAAAAAAAAACCACTTGTGTCCCTATCTTGGGGTTCGTTTTGCTTAACCCCTGTTTTCACTGTATTTGATGTTGGTATAATTTGGGGAGAGGAAAGGCAAAAACAAGATGTTTAAATAGGGATACAGGTTGACCTTTTGCAACAATGAGATGTACAAGACATTATGTTGAAAAACAAACTTTACAATTTAGGCGGGGGACGGGGGAGGGGGGGGAGTGTAGTTGAGGGAGGAGGGAAGGGATGGTAGGGGAAAAACAAAGGAAGAGGCAACAATGCTTGATAAGAAATGTACTCATTACCTTGTTCATGTGATTGTAACCCCTCTGTACAGTATATTCACAATAAAAAACTTATAAAAATAATTTGATGCATGCATTATAGACCTTGAAGCTTGAATCCAAAAATGTGTTAGAAACAAGATCTGAAATGCCACAGGATGCTTTTCTACTCATGGATATTCAAAAAGCCAGGGCCATGTTTCAGTTAGCTCATCAAAAATCTCTCTCTCTCTCTCTCTCTCTCTCTCTCTCTCTCTCTCTATCTTTTGATCTATCTATTATTCTTTCTTTCTTTCTTTCTTCTTTCTTTCTTTCTTTCTTTCTTTCTTTCTTTCTTTCTTTCTTTCTTTCTTTCTTTCTTTCTTTCTTTCTTTCTTTCTTTCTTTCTTTCTTTCTTTCGATCTATCTGTCTGTCTGTCTGTCTATCTATCTAGGCTGAATTGGAGCTTTAAACTCATAGCCTCATACTTACTAAGGAGGCACTCTACTATTTGAGCTACCTTCTCAGCTCTTTTGTGCTTTAGTTATATGGGTCTCATGTGTTCTTCTAGAGCCAGCCTCAAGACCATGATCTCCTACTATGCTTCCCATGTAGCTGGGATGGCAGGCATGTATCATCATGACACGCTTATAGCTTTATTTAGAGTCTCACTTTCCCCATCTGATCTCAAACCACTGTCCTCCTGATATCTGTCTCCCAAGTAACTAGGATTATAGGCTTTTCAACTTTGCCAAGTTTGCATAGGAAATTCTTTACAATGAAGTTATAGCATATATGCATTTAGTCTAGACAAGTTGATTTATATAAACATATTAAATAGTGCTATAAAACTATGTTTTATGTTTGCATACATAGTATTGTGTACATAATATTTTATATATTGTACTGTGGTCCATAGGGCGATTTAGGAGATTTTTTTTCATGAGTAGTTTTAATTTTGTGATTTTGGATTCACTTGCTGGTAGAGATCCAAGCAAGTATGTTAGATGCTTCTAACTTCTGTCTCTCTAACACCTTCTTTTCCTCTATATAAGCCCTAAAAGTCTCCCTAGCTAGGTGTCTAAGGCATAGAAAGCCTATCTGCTTCTGGCACTTGTTTACAAAGCACATCATGGCATTAAAATAGACCAGGTTTAATAGTGGTTTTCCCTCATAGTTTGAGCAAGTCTGGCTGCTCTAAGTAGATAGCTTGTCCCTTGTTAGATTCACACATCTTTTCAGAGACCCCCATTCCCTACAGAGTTTCATACTCTGTGGATAGTTGTTCAGGTGAGATGGGCTTACCTTAACATCAGGAAAAACCTTGCAGTAGACAAAGCTTGGCTCTCTTCTGACCCTCAATCCCTAGTCCTATCTATTTTTGGATGAAACTTGTTACTTTGAGTGCAGCATGATTCCTATAGGAAAATAGAAAAACTTTTACAAGACAGTAAAGATAAGGGGTTTGTTAGGTTTGTTTTAGGATATTTTCGTGTATTAAGCCTTTAGTGCTCCTGGTAGATAGACCATGTGCCCACAAAAGGTTTAGAATTGTTTTTTGAATGTTCTCTCTCCTTCTGGGAGTTTTGCATACAAACTGGCTGATTTCATAGTTGTGCATTCATGTTTGAGACTCATATTTAATGGAAAATGTGGTGTTAATAGTTTGAACAGTATGTCTCAGCTAAGAACCACAGACGTCTACTTCTCCACCCATTTCTGCTTGTATGAATTAATGCCAGAGAGGCATGAAAATTGGTGTATTCAGAACACCTGCAGATTCTGGTTCCATAAGTAAGGCCCATCAATTACAAAATAGTCTGTGCATAATGGGATTGCAGAAGATTTAAAGTGGCATTTTCTCTATTAACCAAGAGTTCATGAGGAAAGATGGTATATAGAGAAAACTTTCAGAGGGTGGGGATGGGGATATTCTGAGCACAATGGAAACTAATTTTATGAGCTATTATCTCAGGAGAAGATTTATATCTGCAAAGGAGTGGAAGATAAATTTTGGTTGAGATGAATGTATTACAGTGCATCAAGTAGTGTGGAAACTGAGCAGTGTTTTGAGCCTCTGCATGTTAGATTGACTCCTTAAAAGTCGTGGTAATGATTGTATCTTCTTTAAAACTACTTAGCATTGTTTCATAGTGAGAGACTATCTTGGTGAATCTTATATGTAATATATATTAAGTAGCTGGTACATACTTACCTGAGAAACATGACAGCAACTGGCCAGTTGTTTTCACTTGTAATGAAATAATGTCATCTACAGGCCAGCTTCTGGAATGAGCTAACAGTTTGCATAATCCTTCCAAATGATGGTCATGACTATAGTTGACTGTACATTGTGATCATTTAAGGCTTATGCTATTTTCTTTCCTTTCAGTTTTGACCTTGTGATCTATTTCTGCTACTAGGCAGTTGGAAAGTGGGTATTATTGACTTATATCAGTTTTTTCTTGTTTGGGTTTTGACAGTGAGGTTAGCATTCTTGGATGCCTGAGGAGGAATCAAGCAGCCCAGGGACAGGGGAGGGCAGCAGGACTGAGGCAGTGTACCTCCAGTGTGTGGTTTTTGAGACTTAGCTCATTTGTGTTGTGGAACTAGCTGGTCCGTTCTGTCATTGTGTGCTCGTGACATAAAGGTAAATGTTGCTTATAGATTTGATTATGAGCTTCATGGCTCATGAGTAAATTAGTATGTGTCTTTAGTTTGAGGAATGACACTTGCCTTTACTACATGGCTATATTGTAAAACCCAAATACAACTCTTTTACCATTCCTGATAACTGAATTGGATGGGCTATTCCATACTTATCAATCATAATAACTTTAATAACAATGATGATAGCAAATATTTCTACAGTTCTTGAGGCTGGCTAAGTAATTGTTTTGCATATATTAATTTATTAAACACAATGAAAATCTAAGAATTGAGGACCGAAAAGCTAAATAAATTCCACAGGTATTCGTGATGGAGCTGGAATTTCAATCCAGATAATTGCAGTTTTGATTAATTATGAACAGTGACTAAAATCAATGGACCTGTAATCAGTCAAAACTGGGCTGAAATGCTATATTGTTTGACATGGAAGTACATATTTTGATCCTTGTAATTTTTTAATTTTAATCAGTAAGATGAAGAAATGATAGAATTTAACTCTATGAGGTTATGTTTGGATTTGTGCTATCTCTAGTATAATCTTAATTCAGCCTGGTTTAGAAATATGGGAGTATAAGGGCCACTCACCGATGAGTTTAAACTGGCTTGGTGTATATTTCATATATGTATATAATATATCATATATACATATATATATTATGGGCAGACCTGAGAAGGATAGGGGTGAGTGGTGTCCATGTTCCTGTGTTTGACTCGAGCTCAGTCCCCTCTGTAGAGTAGGTATTACAGGCATGTGTAGAAAGACTGTCTCAAGCCATGTTTCAACTTCCTACATATTTAGCAAATTCAACTTCATTTTCTACTTGACAGTCCTGGTTCTTACTGAACTGGAAAACAGCCAGCCTAGACTCATTTCTTCTTGGTCATATTGTGTATTTCCTTCTTTAATTGGCTAATGGAATTATTGTAAATTTTGCAAATAGAAGACTATACAACTTGCCAAGGGCAAGAAGGGTTTGCAATATATTGAACTTGGAAGGCTCATTGTGTACAGTTCCACTGACCACTGGGAGCAAATCTTAGCCTTACATACAGCTGACCCTTTCCCTTTGCTGTGAGCGCCTCTCAAGGCTGAGGGGAAAAACTATTGCCACACACCTGAACTAATTTGCTTTCCTGGCCACATTCATCCTGGAGCAGCTGATTTTTCAGATAAGAGAGTCATATGACTTTAATTAGGGGTTATTCATGAGCAAACTAAGCAGGAGAGAAAATCTTAACTTTTGGAGAAGACATATTTTTGCAACCTCTAGTGTCAACAGTGTTTCCATGTTTTATTACCTTATATTTGTGAAAGGATAGAAAATTGTCACAGGAAATAGGAGGAACAAAATCATAATGTTACTATTTCCAGCAAAATTTATTGATGAAATTATATGGTATGAGTTGGCCATTTTAATATTGCTGAAATATTCAAATATATACTTGCTGAGAAACATATTTGAGACCTACTACTAGTAGTATTTAAATACTGTTTTCCTCCCTTTCACTTTCCTTCACCCCAAATGTAGATGCCTCTTAAGACATGTTTATGTATGTATACTTACACACACAAAAAAACACATACATGTATGTTAGGCAAGTATGCAAATTCTAATTTTTAAGAGTGTGGGTGGTTTGAGTGTGTATGTGTTCAAGATATAAAAGGGCTGTAGAAAAAACAGCAACAAGAAACCCTCAAACTTTCATATTATTAAAAAGAAAAGGTGAGAATCTTGGCAGATAATTCAAAGAAGTTACTTCAGGCTAAGAGGAGATGAGTTACAAAAAAGAAAATGAAAAGCCTGAAAAGTGTTTCTTGGATTGCCATGAAAGAGAACCTTAATAATGAACATCTGTGTAGCCCATTCATTATTATAATGTGATCAGTAGTACATGCAGTAATTACATTTATAACAACTCTCCATTACCAGATGAAATAGTGAGGAATTGGGGTAACCTAGGTGTGACTGCGGCTTGCTGCCATTTGTCTTCATGTGGATGTGCTCTTTTCATTCCTAGAGGTATTTTGTCATTTTCCTGTCCCCTGAGTACTCTGGTCTTTAACTGTTGCCTTGCTGCTACTTTGTGTAGAGGTCTAGTGAGATCTGAGGTGACTTCTCTTCCCAGGAGGTGCTGAGCCTTACCCCGTATGGACTCAGAACAAGCAGAGTTGCTGCCCGTCTGTGCTGAAGTTCCTTATGCTTCTCTTGGTTGCACATGGCAGATCGAGGAAACACAAGACCCACCTTCATGCAGACCATGTTACAGGCTTTTTGAAAATCTAGACTTGTGTGTCTCCTTTTTCTTTTCTTTTTTTTTTCTTTTAATTTTATTGTCAAGGGATGTACAGAGGAGTTACAGTTACATAAGTAAGGTAGTGATTACATTTCTTGTCTAACGTTATCCCCTCCCTCATGTTTCTCCCCCCACTCCAAAGTTGGACAGATCATTTCCAACATGTTGTCATGTAAGTATCACTGTTGCATAGGTTGTGTGTCTTAGACAGCACCATACAAAAACCTTATGTTCTTAACTTGTGATCTTGACACATCCCCTAGGGTGAGGATAACAGACAAATGGAAAGATGGGATTGTGTGACCTTAAACCATTTGTTGTGTGAGAGGTCTCTGTTGCATCTCTTTCTGGGCATTAGCTATTTGATTAGGTGTTTCCTAGATGCCTCAGTCGGCGTTTCATGCAAAAGAGGCTCTGGTGCCAAACAGATATGGCTTGAGCTTGTCTCACTCACAGCCTGTGTGATATTAGGTAGATTGCCCTATTGTGCCACTATTTATCTTTTTTTGGGGTACATGGTTTGAACTCAGGGCTTTGTGTTTGCTAGAAGGGCACTCTACTATGTAAGTCATACCTCTAGCTCTTTTTACTGTGATTATTCTTGAGATAGGGTCTTGCTTTATGCCTGTTCTAGCTTGAAGTGTGATTCTCCTATTTATACTTCCAGCTGTATCTGTGATGACAGGGAGGTACCATCACACCTGCTTTTGATTAGTTGACATGGGAGTCTTGAGAAATTTTTGCACAGGAGAGCCTTCAAATATGTCATTCCTAATTTCCAATACCAGAGTAGCTAGGATCACATATCTGAGCCACCAGAGCCTAGCTCATTTTATTTCTTTTAAATGGTGATGATTAGGCATATTATTTAATTAGCAGCCAAGCAAACCATGGTATAACCAACATTTTATTTATTTATTTACTTACTTACTTATTTAGCCAGTTGTGGAGCCTGAACTCTGGGCCTGGGTGCTGTCCCTCAGCTCTTCTACTCAAGGCTAGCTCTCTACCAGTGCCACTTTCAGCTATTTCTGCTTATGTGGTGCTGAGGAATCAAACCCAGGGCCTCATGCAGGCAAGGGAAACACTCTATCACTGAGCCACCTTCCCAGCCCCATAACCAACATTTTAAAGTAAAGTAGCACCAAGATGATGATATAGAAAATATCAGTATATTTATATATCTGTCTTGAAAGCTGTGATCAATATAATATGTCAAATTTGGCTTAAAAAAAGTGAAGTTCTGAATATAAGAGGTAATTCTACCAAGAATTGTACATGTTCACTCTTGATAATATCTCATGCTATCTGGTCTCTGAAGTTTCTATGTATATATCTTTCTGTCTTTGTTTAGATTGTCCTCCACACTAGGCTCCAAGAGTTAATGGCATGAGTTATCATGTCTGGGCTGTCTACTAAAATCTTGTGGGTTTTACTTATTGGCTGAGTGGTCTTGGGGAAGTTAATTACCATTGCTCTGCTTCAACTTTCCAATTTTCCAAATGGAAGAACAACTGCTCATTTTAGATTATATTGAGAGATAGCATTTTAGTACTTTATTATTTTGCAGCATATGGTCAACATCCAGTAAATATGATCTTCTCTTACCCACACATCCTTGTAAGTAAATAATGAATGCTAACTGTATATCACCTGGCATCTGAATTTCTCTCTATAGAAAAACAAAATATTTCCATTAACAATGGGGAGAATGTCAGGTGAAGCAGACTTAATGAACTACTTTTGTCCTATGAGAATTGGAGATACTTAGTTGAATATTCTAGAACAAGTAAGTTGATGAAGAATTGACAGATGAAGGCTTCTATCTTTTCCCTTATAAGTGATTCTAGAGAGCATCATCTTTCAGGATTCCAGTGCCATGCTCCAGACATTCAACTATCTTGAGCCTCCCTTGTTTCTGGGTCTGCTCTTATAGAAGTGGGTTTTTAAAAAAGCTGAGAATTTGTATGTATGTGAAGAGTGGAGGCTGCTCAAAATTGTGTCAGAGCCAGGGCAACCCAGTTAAACCTGACTGAGAGCCTAGGTGATGGAGTTGGAACTTGTGGGGAGACTATTGTAGAATACGCTATGCCTCATGGCAACATGGAATGATAGAGGCTAGAAGTACCATTCAGATGAAGACCTTGAAATGTCCCCAAGGACACTAACTTTTAGCACCTTGATATATGTAAAAAGTCTCTTCCCCAGTCTGCTCTTAGGAAAGAAGGAGGATGCTGGTGGCCTTTCTACGTCCTGGCCTGATGCTCTTTTAGGAAAAGAATAGGTTGAAGGAAGGAAGTGAGAGCTTTCTAAGATATGAAAGGGGGTGAATTCTCTTCCCAGGGAATGATGGGAGCTTGGCCTATTTGACAATATAAATTGGTCAATATGGCAGTATAAACTGGTCAGTTACTTCTTTTTATCAACTATATAGAGGGAACTGCTGGAGGAGCATGATTGTTTTTAAGAAATCAAACATCTTCTCTGAATTTTTCAACTTAGCATTATAAATTAAATTTGGTAACTTCAACTCACCGCCAAGATAGAGGAACTTTGTGGACATGTGCATTTTACAAGGAGAAAAATCAAAGAACATTCATTTTCTTATCAAAGGAATAAGTGGCCCTGCCTCTTGGAGCTCAAGAAATCTGGAATCCCCTTATTTACAATAACTAGTATATATCTGAGACAAGCAGAAAAGGTCAGATAAAATGATGTTAAGCAAAATGAACCCCAAGATAAGGACACAAGTGTTTTTTTTTTTTTCTTTCTTGCTATTGTTTCTAACATATTTATATAAAGTACCATGTGATTTTTTGGTTGCTTTGTATGTCCCTCCCCCATGGTATAAACTCTGTTTTCACTGTATTTGATGTTGGTATAATTTGGGGAGCAGAAGGGAAAAAACAAATTGTTTAAATAGGGATACAGGTTGATCCATTACAACAATGAGAAGTACAAGACGCTATGTCGAAAACGAACTTTACAATTTAGGCAGCGGGGGCAGGGGGCTTGGAGGGGGTGAATGTAGTTGTGGAGATGGAAAGGAAGGGATGGTAGGGGAAAACAAGGAAGAGGGAACAATGCTTGGTAAGAAATATACTCATTACCTTGATCATGTGATTGTAACCCCTCTGTACAGTATTTTCACAATAAAAAAATGTATTAAAAAAAGAAATCTGGAATCAGGATTTTGCCAAAGATTTCAGGAGAAAATTTCTGAGTATTTTCTTTGAATATAATTTAAAATGTAAGGGCCAGTGCATGCATATAACTCTGAGAATAGCAGTCAGCTGTTAATACCAGATGTATTCACAGGTGATATGTGCTGTTAAAGGACTATAACACCCCCCCCCCAAAACCATGAAAAATTTAGTTGATAATATACCAATATGAGGAGGATATATGAGGCAGTGTGTAGTCAGCCTGCTAGCTGTTGAGTTATTATGTGGAGATGATGGTATATTCATCTCTTAGTAACTGCATTTAATTCAGAATGGTGTTTTCTGAGTCTTCAAAATGGTCACATTTGGAGTATCTTGATTCAAAAGAATTCTTTGTGTTTTGTATACAATACATACATAACATTTAGTTCTCAAGGGACTGAGTCTCTGCTTATCTGCCCAAAGAATCCTTTGAACAAGCTGCATTAACTGCATTAACCGTATGGGGATATATGCCTGAGTTATGTTGGGAGATTCAGTAATCTTCATAAACATGGAGATAGTTTCTGAGACACATTTTATGTTAAGCAAGAGCACATTTTTTAAATTACACTGAATCACAAACATAATTTCAAAATAGGTGAATCAATGTACAGTTTAGATTATCTAATATTTATTTACATGTGAAATATAGATAACTTTGACTTTTTTGGCTACCTACTCTAAATAGGATAAAGAGTCATGAATCTTTCAAACTCAGTGACAATCAAATTGGACTGAAGAACATATATGGATAGTTGGAAGAAGTACTCAATTCATCAACTTGCTTTACTAATTTATATATAATAAAAAAGTGACTGATAAGAGGATTCAATCCTCTTTATGGTAATAGGAAATAAAGCTAACTCTTGATGACAAGGGGGATGTGCTAAGTGTTTTAATAATAATTACTTGATTTAATCAAACACATAAATGATATTAATTCTATTCAGATGAAGAAACTGAAGCTCACAGTTACTTTATCTCATAGATTGAGTAAAGGTAGATTTTTATCTCTATTTAAGTTAGAAGCAGCTGCCAGTTAGACTTGAAATCACTTTTTATCAAGCTTGAACTCTGGAAGTTTGGTTCTCAAAATTTTTGTACATTGAATCACCTGGAGGGTATAATAAAACATCAACTATGAGACCTAACCCCAGAATTTCAGCTTCATTAAGTTTAGGATGTATCCCTAGAATTTCAGTCCATAAACCCTACTTTGAGAGATTAATTGCTTTAGATTACAAGATGTTTCTTTATCTGAATGTTGTTATTTGAAATGCACTCAGAGATAAATGCATAATTTATACCTTTTTCTTTTTCAGTATACTTACTATATCTCACTTTCTTTGTACAATTTCATACTTTAAATGAGCATTTTAGGCTGGCTCTTCATAAATAAATAAATAAAGTTTGATGAGTATATAGAAAAATTGGAATATTATGCATTGCTTCTGGAAATGTGAAATGATGTATCTGTCATGGAAAACAGTAGGTTAGGTTATAAAAAATAAACATGTATTTAGGTGCCAATGGTTCACAGCTGTAATTTGAGCTACTCAGGAGGATGAGATCTGAGAATCACAGTTCAAAGCCAACTTGGGTAGGTAAATCCTACTTGACTCTTATCTCCAGTTTACCAATAAAATGCTGAAGTAGAGGTATAGCTTAGGTGTTAGCACACTAGTCTTAAGCAGAAAAAGCCAAGCAAGAATGCAAAGCAGTGAATTTAAGCTCTAGTACTAACCCTCTCCAAAATAAACCATAGAACTTGCAGATGACCCAGCAATTCCGCTTTGATGAATATACTCAAAATAATTGAAAGCAGTCACTTAAACACATTTGCAGCCACACGTTCATAATAACATTATCCACAGTAGTTAAATGATAGGAAAAATCAAATGTCTATGACTGGAAGAATGGCTCAACAAAATGTGGTATATGTGTCCTATTTAGTATTATTTGGCTGTAACTGGGGGTGGAAGTCTGATAGATGGTGCAACTTGGATCAACTTTTCTATGTTATGCTCAGCAGAATATATCAGACACAAAAGCAACAATACTGCTCAATACTACTTATATAGAGGATACATTATACAGAAATAGGAAATGAATGGCAGTTGCTGTGGGATAAGGGAAGGAAGAACAGGCAGTTTAATGGATATATGGTTTCAACTGGGGATGGCAGTATTTTGAAGACAAATAGTGGCAATTTTTGTTTAAGACTTGTGTTTAATGCCACTGAACTATGTGCTTTAAAATGGCTAAAATAGTAAATTTTGTAAGTTTTACCACAATAAAAGGGGACTATAAAGGATATTGCACATACTCCTTTCCCCAATATTTTGCCAAAGCTTATTAGAATTGACTAGTCTTGTTTGAACAAATGAGAAGTTGGAAAGGGGCATTTTGTATACTCCACAGTGGAAAAGTAGGCCTCTATTTTAGATATGTTGAGATATCTAACTTGAGCTCTTATGGAAACTGAGTTAGAAGCATAACACACACATTGAACTTGCCTAGAATTTAACCCTTCATGTCCAACCACTGCAAGGCTTGTAGGAAAATAACACATTTTGATTTGTCTGAAGAGGAAGCCATTGTCTGTATGCTTAGCTCATAGAAAACAGCTGGAAGTCAGAGGCTGTCTGATTTGGCATCCCTGAAGTCTGTCTCTGACACTTATGTCTAAATTAGACTGCTGATAATTAAATAAACGTGTAAAGCCGGCATCATGCCCTGTCTCTCCCCCTTCATAAACCAGGACATTGCCATTTGGGGGAGTTGTCTATATCTATCATTTCATAATTTCTAACCTTGGGCATAGCTGCTTAACTCAATTAAATGTGACCAAAATGAACTTTGCTGAAAAATCTAATAGTAAAAAAAAACACGTGGAGTGAAATGCTGAAGGGTGGTTTCTACAACTCAAGTTAAGACTATTAATTTTGAATAACATGTACAGCTTTTGATCATAACATTTTACAAAAGAATTTTTTTCTCTTGGAATTATGCTACTGAATAAAGGGGGAGATTGTTCCTGGACTTAAACCTGCTTCTATTTAAATGAAAGTTGCATCACAGATGTGGCCAAGTTTCTTCTTCATTGAAAGTATCATAGCTCTATCCTGTAAAATCATATGGAGATAGGAAATTATGAAATGGTAAGCTTACCATTTCATAAACACATGATAAAACAGTAACTTTAAAGGGTTCTCTTTCTTGTGGACTTTCCTTGCTTTACTCAATGAAGTCTTTAGAGCAGAGGGCCTTCTGTAACACGTTGTATATAGCCCAATCTGCTGATACATACTAGTGGATATTTTTTATGAAAGAAAATGTTGTTTTGTCAAGTTTGGCACATTGTAGTTTAATGAACATTTTGAAAAAAAGGAGTAGAAGCATGGTCCGAGTAGTAAAGTGCTACAGTAGGGTGCAAAAGGTTCTGAGTTTAAACCTCATATTACAAAAAAATGGGATAACTATGTGACTTCCACGAATCTTTATTTAACTAATTTGCATTATGAATCATCAAAAAAGATGTCAGATTCAGCCTTCCAAATTTTACTCATTGTGGAACCTCCTTATTTTCCCAAAGGCATCTCTTACAAGTAGGGTCAAATAAAACAGCTTTGAGAAACTTAGTCCAACTTTGTTACACAAATGGAAGAAATAAAGGCATGGAATTCTATGATATTGAAAATAGTTCATTTTCCCCCCTTTGGAATAGAAAGAGATTAGGTGGGAATCAAGGACTGAGCTTGAGTCATACTGGAAGTTGACTAGCTGGTTCCTGGGATATTTCCTCAGTGGGTTTATCAGTGGGTTAAGACATCATTGCCAACAAGTGAGATCACATTTGTTTTTCTTTAATTTTTTATTTTTCTTGTGAAAATACTATACAGAGGGGATACAATTACATGGGCAAGATAATGAGTACATTTCTTATCAAGCATTGTAGCCTCCTCCTTTGTTTCCCCTTTCCATCCCTTCCCATCTCCCACCCACCCTCCCCCCACCCCATCCCTGGCCAAAATTGTAAAGTTCATTTTCGACATAACAACTTGTACATCTCATTGTTGCAATGGGTCCACCTGTATCCCTATTTAAATGATTTATTTTTGCCTTTCCCCTCCACAAATTATACTAGCATCAAACACAGTGAGAGCAGGGGTTATACTGGGGGAGAGGGGGGGAAGGAACATACAAAACAAAAAAGAAAGCATCTTATAAATATGTTAGAAACAATTGCATGAAAGAAAAAAAATTGAATACTTAGCTTGGGGTTCATTTCACCTAACACCAACTTATCTGACTTTTTCTACTTGTCTCAGACATATACTAGTTATTGCAAATAAGGTAAACCATGGGACCTATGTTTCTTTGAGCCTGGCTTACTTCACTTAATATAATTTGTCCAAGTCTTTCCATTTCCTAACAAATGGGACAATTCCATTCTTTCTGATGAAATTGCAGAGCTTCTGCATGGCAAAGGACATAGCTAGCAAGATCAATAGAAAGCCCACAGATTGGGAGAAGATCTTCACTAGCCATACAGCGGACAAGGGTCTCATATCTAAAATATACCTGGAACTGAAAAAATCAAATCCCTCAACAACAAATCCTCAAAGAAACAACTGCCCAATAAATAAGTGGGCTAAAGACTTAAAGAGAAACTTCTCTGAAGAGGAAAGAAGGATGGCCAATAGACACATGAAGAAATGCTCAACCTCACTAGCTATAAAAGAAATGCAAATCAAAACAACATTGAGATTCCACCTCATCCCAGTTAGAATGGCTATAATCAAGAACTCTAATAACAACAGGTGCTGGAGGGGATGTGGACAGAAGGGAACCTTACTGCATTGTTGGTGGGAATGTAAAGTTGTTCAACTAGTTTGGAAAGCAGTATGGAGATTCCTCAAAAGACTCCACATAGATCTCCCCTATGACCCAGCAATCCCACTTTTGGGCATTTACCCAAATGTTCACAAACAAGACAATACTAAAGCTACCAGCACAACTATGTTTATTGCAGCATTATTTACCATAGCTAAGGTATGGAACCAACCCAGATGTCCCTCAGTAGATGAATGGATCAAGAAAATGTGGTGTATATACACAATGAGATCACATTTGTAAAGCAGCCTTACAATCAGCAGTAGCAATTACTAAATTACTACATGGCATTGTTATCATGGTAATTTAAAGTTCAATTAGACCAACCTTAGCTTTGGTATTTATAATTAGCATGATTGCATCAAGAGACACAATTTTTTATGTAGTGATTCCATGATATGATTATAATAGGCTGAAAAAAGTAATCCTATGTAGAGAATAAATACCAGAAGGCACAGTGCCTAATTGTCACTAAAATTTAGTTTTCCTAGGGATTTTGAGTACTTTTCTTCTGCTTTTCAATTTTGTAGATTGTTTGTAGTATATAGGTTTCTTATTCATATTGTATGTTTTTAAGAAGCCTTCTTTTCTCTACAGTAGATTGTTAGTTCACTACTGTGGGACCTACATTTAACTTGTTTTTTGCTTTTGTCATTCGTGAGGCTTGAACTCAGGGCCGGGGTGCTGTCCCTGAGCTCTTTTGCTTAAGGCTAGCATTCTACCATTTTGAGCCACAGCATCACTTTTGGTTTGTGAGTGGTTAATTGGAGATAAAAGTCTCGTGGGGGACTTTTCTGCCTGGGTTGGCTTTGAACCACAATCCTCAGATCTCAGCTTTCTAAGTAGGTAGGATTACAGATATGAGAAACCAGCACTTGGCTTACATCTAACTTTTTACTCCAATAGTTCAATACACTTGGCTTGTTTTCATTGTTTCAATATGGCTGCTCTATCATTGTTTCAATATTTGCTGTCCATAGAAAAGGTGGAAAACTGTTGTCTTGGAAGGATCATACATTAACATGCATATTTCCTTTGTTTATAAGCTTCTGTTTAAAACTCATTGGCCAAAATTTTTTCATGACCACCTTTTGCTTTAAGATTGCTTAGAAAATGATGTATTCAGTGTTTCATATATTCATATTCAAAATTTAACACACAATATTCAAACAGATGTTCTCAGCCAGGAGAAGCAGGATCTTGTAGGAATGCAGAGTCTGAGGCTTCAACCATGGTTTTCTATCAATCAGCTCTTAATATGTGGGAATCAATGCAACTTGAAAATATAGAGCCCATTGTTGGACATTATTAAAAAAATTCAAGTCATAGCAGAGCACTAAATCATGCATGGGGCCCTCTGATTTATAAGATTCTCTGGTTCCGGACGCCTGTAATGCTATCTACTCCGGAGGCTAAGATCTGAGGATCGTAGTTCAAAGCCAGCCCGGGTAGGAAAGTCTGTGAGATGCTTATCTCCAATTAACCACCAGAAAACCGGAAGAGGCACTGTGACTCAAAGTGGTAGAGTGCTTGCCTTGAGCTGAATAGCTGAGGACAGTACCCAGGCCCAGAGTTCAAGCCCCACGACCACCACCACCAACCACACAAAGATTCCCTGATAACTGTGTAGACCACACTCATGAAGCTAGCCTCCTTTCTGGGGAAGAGGTGAGAGTCAGGCTTCCTATGCTTTCTAGGATCAGGGCTGCTGAAGGATTAGGGCTGCTGAGGTACTATGTCTGTGGAGGGGGCAGGTGTGGTGCACTGGAACAGGTGCTGGGTCATTTCCCAGACTGTCCCATTTCCCCAGCCCCAGTGCTGTTTGTAGGCAGGTTCAAGTACCAGTTGGTCACACAAGAGGCAGAACATTGTATGGGTTTTCTTTGCCATCAGTAAAAAGCATCTCTTGACAGCTGTCTCCTCCTTGCTGGGGACAAAAGCCTGGTGGGAACTGAATGGACCCAGAGGAGCTTCTGTCAGCCAACAGCTGTGGCCAAGGATAAATTCCAGACTAATAAGCTGGTGAGCAGTGCCTCCCTGATGAATGGTTGTTTCAAGGGATAAAAATTGCAGATGAGCCTTCAATGAAAGTGAAATTAAAGTCATTTATCCCAGATCATTTGGAAATATCAACTCCCTTCTTAAGGAAGGAAAATATAATAAAGCTCCCTCATAAAGACATAAAATATTTAACATGTGACTTCTGCTTCCTACCAGCATCACCTCATAATGGTCCATTATTTTGTTATGTTTAACTTCAATGAAAAATTTAGGAGGAAGGATGGGCAAATGTTTAACCCAAATCGAGATTTTTTTTTTGTCTGAAATCTGTGATTACATCATTGGCACATTTATATTACAAGACATTTTTACGATATAAGCATTTTTTCATTTGGACAGCAACCATAATAAATTGAAATAAAATTCAGTCTTGATTGATGCTGTAAGTGTCATGTTTGGGGCAAGTCCCATCTATTAAGTGTGGTTTGCCAGGGCAGCAATAATAGTAGCATTTGAATGTTTTTCTTATTAAGGAGAAAAATGGTCAGGGATGTTGATTTGGTGGACACAGAGGACTGGGGTAAATATAAAAGGACAACAGCCTGTAGATTCTTTTCCTGAGTTTAGGATGGCCATCGTCAGCAGTCTATAGGAATTGTTTTTCTTTAAAAAAAATTAGGATAAACTATTACAGTTTGTGGAATGAAAGAGAGAGGCTGATTACAACATAATGGAGTGTACCATATTCATCTCTTTGAAATATGACCTCACCCGGCCTTTTCCATTTTACAATCGATTCTCTCATTCCATTAATGAACCTTTGCATTCATGAGTCTTCCGTGGAAGTATGCACATGAAGTATTGCTGGAGCAGAGAATAATTGTCTGCCAAGTAAGTAAGAACAAAGTGCCTCTCTTGTCATGTGGTTCAATAACATTAGAAACTTAATGCATCACATTGGGCACCATATTGTTTTGCATTTGCCAAAGCTTGCTTAAAATTTTTTTGGGGGGGGCACTTGCACAGTAGAGTTGTTTGCCTCTTTTCAAATGACAGAGTGAGAGAGCTGCTGTAATAGCTTTAAGTCCAATTCTAGTGGTGTTTTTTATATGTGTACATTTGTATTTTAATGTTACTAAGCATGTTTAATTTAAGCAAAATAATAGACTAAGTTTGAGCAGTAATGCCATGAATATTATGGTACAAGAAAATTACATGGAAAACGAGGGTTATTATAGCAGAAATAAAGACAAAAATGTGTCAGAACTATTGGGTTTTAAACCTAATAATTAATTTCTATATCTTGGAATAGACACACAAAATCCATCCATCCCCTATTGGGAGACAATATGATAAGTTTGCCATAACACAACCAAGATTTAAAATAGATTCAATTTCCATGTTTTAGTTTATTCTTTCCTCTTGCATGAATTTTAACAGGCTATCATATGCATTTACTAAATATGCAACTAGTGGTTTAATTTGTATAAAATTCTTGGTGTGAATTGAGAGCAGATAACATAAGGGAGGAAAGAATGGGTATAAAAATGATTGCACAGGTCCGTCACATACCAATTTGAATAGGGATAGTAGTTGCCAGTGCATGATATTTAAAGAAACCCAGGGATAATATGGGAGGACACCAGCAAATCAATTTGGTTACAGATTTCTTCAAGGAAAATTAAACGGATAAGGGAATAATGGACATTATCATAAGACTTCCAGTTGAAAAAAAGAGGATGACAAAATATACTCCAAATATGCCATTTAAAAATAGCCTATCACAACCAACCACTTCTTAAAAACATTACAAAGTATGCTAAGATGTAAGACAGTGAGCAGTTTCTATCATGTCTGTTAGCATCTCTCTCTCCATCTAAATATCCTCCTATGCTGCTTAGCTCCCCTCTTGTCAGTGGAGGAGGAATAATTCCTCTGGAGGCCTTCACATTTTGAATAGCAATTCTAAATTATATAGTCATTAGGCCTACATATAACTGGAGTTTTATTAAACATTTTCTATATCAGAAGCTGAGTGTTTATACATTGAGTGTTATTCAAATAACAGTGAACCAAATACATATGTTAGTAGTGATGATTTGGGCAATGAAGCAAGATAAAACCTGGCTAGTCTACTAAGCACCAGTATTGGGCAATGTGTTTCCTAGTTTTCTCCTAGAATTTCTATGTAATATAAACTAAGTGTATGTTACTTAAAAGCCATAAAAATGGCTATGGCAACAATTATTAAATTTTAGAGCTAGGAAGACTTTATATTTATCTAGTCAATTTATTGTCCATCCTCAACTTGACATCATTTCTGCTTTTCAAGAAAGTGTTACCAAGTCAAAGCAGCTGAATTTCGTTCAGTATGTTTGAGCTAAGCTGCATTTAGCACATAGGTGATTGGCAGTTAGAGGAGAGATGTTGGTAAAACATAGGAGTTATCTTTATTTTTAGCAGCACATGAATGTTTGATGTCTTAAAGTTTACTGCCTAGCTAAATTTAGAAAGCAATGGGGGAACAGAGTGTGTGCACAATGACCCTTGCCTACATTCTTCTTCATGATTCCATATGGCTGGCTTCTTTCTTTTGGAAATATTTATTATGTTACTGGTCTTTTATCATTTTACATTTTTCTTATGTCCATGACTTAGCTTTACCTTTTCTCAAACCTACTTCCATCAAGCTATCCCTACCCTTTTTGTTTTTGTGTTTGTTTTTGTTTTATTTATTAGGGATATTTGGAATGTTTTAACTGCAGCAGTAATTTCACAGAGTTTTTATTTATTTTATTTTTTGTTTTTTATTTTTTGGTTTTGTGGCTTGAACTCTGGGCCTGGGCACTGTCCCTCAGCTGTTCAGCCCAAGACTAGTGCTCTACCACTTGAGTCACAGTGCCACTTCTAGTTTTCTGGTGGTTTATTGGAGAGAAGATTCTCACGGACTTTCCTGCACAGACTGGCTTTGAACTGCGATCCTCAGATCTCAGCCTCCTGAATAGCTAGGATTACAGGCGTGAGCCATTGGCACCAGAAAGGTTTTTATTTTTATTTGTACTCTTGGAACAAAGTTCCTGCATTTTTTAGTTTTTTTGTCCCCTATCATCCGTGAGTGTTTTTGTATAGGACAGATGATTTTTACATTGTATTATATATATATATATGTATATATATATATATATATATATATATATATATATGCTTGTATTTGCTGAGTATTTAACATGTGTATGTGTGCATATACATATGTATTTTCTACAATGAAATATCAAACTTCTATGTCTTTCTGGACATTGATGTCACAAGTGAAAAGAATGTCTGCTTCTGATTGCTCTAGCCAAGGATCATTTAATAGCTGCAGCCAAAACCTTGATCATTTTTGAAATTTTTATTATAACTATCTGAGCCTGGGTCTTTCCAATTCATTTTTATCAATGGATTGGAACCTCGAGCGGTCTCTCTTCCTTTTTTAATATTACTGTGTTTCCATTGCTTACAAACTAAATACCAAATTAAAGTTAAAAACTTACCTTATGGGGGCTGGGAAGGTAGCTCAGTGGTAGAGCACTTACCTTGCATGCATGGGGCCCTGGGTTTGATTCCTCACCGCCACATAAGCAAAAAAGAAAAAAGCCAGAAGTGGCGCTGTGGCTCAAGTGGTAGAGCGCTAGCCTTGAGCTGAAGAGCTGAGGGACAGCGCTCAGGTCCAGAGTTCAGGCCCCACGACGGACCAAAAAAAAAAAAAAAAAAAAAAAAGAAAGAAAGAAACTTATATAAGCCTTAGAACTTGAGAGGGGGTTGCTGGAAAAATTGAAAACTTTGTTTTTTCTGCCATCTCTTCAAAGGCTTTCAAATAAGTTTCATACTTTTTACACTCAGATCCAATCCAGTACCTAACTGACACCAATATCTAACTTTTTATCATTCACAAAACTTTTAATATAAAACTTTTTGCTGAAATTTATTTAAAGATCATAAGCCCAAGAATAACTAGATGCTATCTCATGATACAGAGGAAATATAATTATCTTTGTATGTTTTAGGACATATGGATATTTGTCCTAATGAAAGCAACCTATGTTAGTTAAAATAATGCCAACAATTAAAACAGATTACACTACTGTCAAATCTTAATGAAAAAAAAGTTTTTCTCTCACTTTCTCTCACCTCTTATCTTGAGTTCAGAGTCTCTATTTCTTTCCATTTGATCACTCTAGTCTTTGCAATGCATAAGTCTCAGTCTGTCCTGAATGTGGTCTCCATGACTACTCATCAGTTTTATAGAAAAACCTTGAGAGGTGCAAGGTTGATTTTGTGTAAAGATGCCAAAGTAGCATGGTAGAACTCAGTCCAGTCGCCACACTTCACCACAAAAAGGGATATCATGTGTGTGCCCAGGAGGAGAAGAAACTAGATTTTGTGTGTAGCGAGCCAATTTCTGCCAGGGGGTTGACATAAGTTCTTTAACAGCTCAAATCTTACATCTAAAACTACTACTTCCAACAGAATAAATTTCTCCACGGCAAGCTGTGATAAATGTTATGACTCTATATTTTATTTTATAGCACCTCTGTTCCATTCCTTCTAAATTGCCTTATTGTGTTTCATTATGGGCACTAATGATGAATTAAGTTGGACTGCTTAATAATTAAGGGTATCTCTAGGATAAAACCATCTTCTCTCTTGGAGGAAATCTATTTGGCTTTTGTTCATCAGCTGAAGTGCTCAGTACAGGAGAATTAGAATTCCTAAGAAATGGATGAGCAGACCTCACAGTAAATAGCATTGGCAGGAGTGTTCAGCTTGTCTGATTGTAAATGAGAGAGTTTGTGTCAATAAGATAGTTTTTTTTTTAACCAAGATAAGGTTTTAAAAAACGAATGGTACAAACAACACTGGGGATACAAAATCCAGAGTGGAATGACATGTCTGGAAGAAAATTCGTTTTGGTCAAGATGAAAGAGGAATAGTTTTAGATGGGGCATAAGTATTAGTTAATGTCAATGTTAGCCAGGTTTAATTTTATCACATTCCTATTAAGTTATCTTAACACTGGATATTTTTGAATAATCATGATTATTATGCTTTCTCCATGGACTACATCAGAGGATCTTGAAAAATATCAAATTGTGAATGAAAATGTCTGTGACACAGGTTTTCCTAGAATCCATTGTTTATATTAAGATTTCAAACCTTTTTGTGATGCTCTTCCTAAATGACCTGAAACTCTGCTGACATTAGGAAACATGAATTTTAGGTTTGCTCTAACTTTTAGGTGGGTACATTAGGTGGGTATCTCCTGGCCTATCAGATGATAGTCCTGAATACTAAAAAGCATAAACCTGGGGCCTCATAACCATTTTAGCAATATTTCTTTATGCACTTATTGATTAAACAGCCATCTTTTGAGTGTGATTCCCATGTCTATCACTGTGCTTAATTATCCTAATAAATAAGAGAAAGTTGTTAAAAAATGGCAGATGAGAGCCTGGGGGATGAGGGCTCTGTAACAGTATCCTTGCTATTAGAAACACAGGGGCATAAATCCATTTTTCTGTTTGATACCGTGTTATTCCCAGGAACACACAGAATCTCCATTTGTCCTTGTGTAAAAGGAGGATTCGTGTTCCCCTTTCTTCATATTGTTCAAAATAATACATTAAATAAAGTACTTTATATTAGTGTTTGGGACACACACAAGTTCTTGTAAGAAAAAGTTATTATTTGGCATCTTGAAATATTCAAGTGTCTACCAGGTATAGGATGAATTGGGCTTGCTATGGGTGGCCCTGAGGGCAAAATAAAAGCCAAATGGATCTGCATTATAGAAAAGCACAGTTCAGCTTTACTTAGAGGATCTTTAAATAATTATAGAAATGGTACAGGACAATGAACTCTCATTACTTGGAGAATTTAAATAGGAGAAACTATTCTCAAAGAAAGAGAGAAATATCTTCCTGCATGACGAAATTAAGCTGCACCTGACATTCCCTCTAAAGTGATTATTCCATAAATGTCAATAACCACCAGTAGATGAGATGGTTACAAAGAATAGAATTTGATGATAGTTTTTGTCTCTCTCTCTTTTCCCTTTTCTCCCTCTTTCTCTAAAAAGTATGTCTTAAAAGAATGACACAATAAAGTTCTTACCCACCAAAAGATACACAGATCTTTAAAACAATATAATTTAATTCATTATTATCTTAAATAAAAATACACACCTAAGGATAGTGAAGGCTTTCCTCTGAGATTATTTTAATTTAAGATAACCAAAGGGATATAACAAAAGTATGAAAAGATGCATTCGTTTTTATTTATTTGTTTATTTTACTTATGTTGGACAGAGATCAATACACATAGTGAAAACTGCAGTTTGAGAAACTATAGCTTTAATCTCTTTCTACAGTGGCAAAATTGAAATGAAATATTATGTCAGCAAGTATTATTTACTGCATTAACGAAAATATGTTAGATTCAAACAGTGTGATTTTTTTTAGAAAGACAAAGTCAAAATTAAAAAATAATAAACACTTACAAAATGAGTACTTGAAAGGGGTGAGGTAGAGTCCACGGGAGAAGGGTAAAGGAATGAAAAGGAGAGGGTGGGGGAATAGAGTCAAGAATTCAGTGTAGGGCTGGGAAGGTGGCTCAGTGGTAGAGCACTTGCCTTTGCATGCCTGAGGCCCTGGGTTCAATTCTTCAGCACCACATAAACAGAAAAAAAAAGCCGGAAGTGGTGCTGTGTCTCAAGTGGTAGAGCACTAGCCTTGAGCTGAAGAGCTGAGGGACAGCACCCAAGCCCAGAGTTCAGGCCCCATGACCGGACTCCCCCCCCCCCCCAAAAAAAAGAATTCAGTGTATATTCTACCAAATTAAGAAAAGGAAGGGAAGAGGTAGATTGGAAAGAGAAGTGAGAATGTTGAACAGGGTGACATTGATCAAAGTACATTATACTCCTAAACTACATTGTTAAATGGTAACTTCTTTGTATCACTACTTAAAGATTCCCTATTTAAGTCTATCACAAGTAGTGGAAAGTGATATGCCAGGAATTTCTTCATGTCTTTCTTTGCTTGTGAAAATACACACTCTTGCTTTATAGCTGAGGCTGGCCTTGAACTCACAATCTTCCTGCCTCAGCCTTCCAATGGTGGTATAATAGGCATGGATCAACACACCAAGCCAAAATATAATCACATATATTAAAGTGTACTTCCCTGAGTTTATTCAGTGGGTGATGTAAAATTGAACTAGTCTAAGTTTTTATAGTCCCCTTCATTTCCAACTTGTTTAGAACAAAGATGCGTTAATGCTAATTTTAGTGTTTATGTTAATAATTATGAATCTATAAATAAATATAAAAATAGTATAATTATATTCAAAGTCAGTGCTCCAACACTAACATTCTGGCTATACTCACTATAATCTTAGAAATGGAGTGATTTATTTTAGAAATTAAGCTCCACTCTTTCTAAAGCCAGCTTTTGAAAACTTTAGCCATCCACAGTTTGTGGATGGTGGCCAGGAAGAAGAACATGGCCATAAGATTGCAGCCACACCTAGAACCATGCAGCTTGTAACATTAATTAGTGATAAAAGGGGGAATGCTGCTTCACTTCCTGTATACCCCAACACATAGTAGATTGAAAATGTGATGTACACAATGCTGAAATTATTTCTTCCAGTACCACTTAGTGCCACAGCTAGGCTCTGCATATGCTCAGATCTGTTGACCAGTATTATTTCCCACTTTCCTGTATCATCTGAGTGAAGATAATTGTTGGTCTCTATAATGTTGCCACTCATTGGAGCTTCAAAACTTCTGAAAGTGAGCGATGCTGAAGGATCACTAAAGATGGAGCAGTACATTGGCTTGTTAGAAGAGCCTCACCTTGCTCATGGAAGGAGGCCAACAAACCCTGTGGATCTGACACATCTAATACCTTCCACCATTAACATGTAGAATCCAGTGGCCAGAAGGAAATGATCTCAGTAATAACTGACACCACTAGCTTGTCTCAATCATATGCATGCTGATAATTACTCCTCTCTGATTTGTTTCTGTGTACTTCATATTTATTTTCCTCCATCCCAAAGTGGATCTAGTGCCTTGACTTTGTATGGTAGACCCAGTTATACATGAGAACCACTGTGGAGACCTCCAGGTGGGGGGTTCAGAAAGCTGATTTGAAAGACAGAAGTGGCCTTTTGGAAGTGAACACCAGACGATGGAAAGAACCCACTTTCCTTAAGAGGCTTTTTTAACACTTGAGTTTTATTGATTTTTCAAGAGTAGATGCTATGGTTGAAGTAAACACAAGCAAACTGTTCTGCAATACTTTCTTTTAAAGTATCATAGACCATGTTTTCCAATAGAAATGTGATGTAGGTCTAACACATAGTTTTGTTTTTCCTGTAGTCCCATTTTCCTGTAGGCACAAGTAAGATTAATTTTAATTATTTCATTTAACTTCGCATATCCAAAAATGCAGTCAGTCAATATTAAAAACTAACTGATAGAGCTGGAATTCTTTGTACTGTATCTTTTAAACACTGTATACATTTTATACTTACAGTGTATCTTAATTCTGAGAAGCCACATTTCTATGGCTACATAGCCACAGGTAGTGGCTTTTATATTGAACAGGATAGACTAAATCCCATGTGCTGAAAGAGCTAAGAAAGCATTCTTAACCTACTAAAGCAATTTCCAAGTAAAGATAAATGTCCATTTAGTATCATGAAGAATCTTTTTAGAAAAGAAATTAAATCCGGACTTGATGTTTATATTTATTTTTTTTTCTTTTTGTATTGTGAAAATACTGTACAGATGGGTTACAATTACATGGGCAAGATAATGAGTACATTTCTTATCAAGCATTGTAGCCTCCTCCTTTGTTCCCCTTCCCATCCTTTCCCATCCTCCAGCAATATGGGAGTTGAATATTTGTCTTAAGTGATAAATGAGGTAAGGAGACTTGTGAAATCATGGTGAGTTCACAATATGGCAGTCTGGGAATACTAATATGTTAATCCTGGCTCTTTGCAAACAGAGGTGAATAGGTAAAACATTAAATTCAATGATAAATCCGTAGAAATATCATTTCAATAGAAAGAGTAGGATTTCTTGAGCCAAGATAATGAAGTGGGGAAAGGAAGTCATAGAGTATCAAAGAGAAGCTGAGCAGAATGAGGTTAAGAAAAGTAACTGGGGTCAGACGCAGCTTCTGTGAGCAAGGTGATATAGTCCTTCAGGAGTATCGAACATGCAAATGCTTTAGAGAAGTTTGTTGACTCTGGTAGACAAAGAGAATTAATAAAATCCATAGTGTTTAATTCTGTGTAATGAGAGCACAAGTAGAGATGTCTGTGTTTATGTCTGAGGTTAAAATAATTTAGACATGTCCAAAAGGCAGAGAGTGAGTGAGAGAGAGAGAGACAGAGACAGAGACAGAGAGACAGAAGGAGGGAGGAAGAGAGGGAGACAGTCTGATTGTCCTGAGGTTCCCACAAAAAGGCAGAACAAAAGTAGCCTAATAACATGTCTTTTGGTCAGTGATTTGATTTCTGGATCTACTCGGTTGGAGAATGGAAGCCTGACTGGGATATTACCCACTCCTAGGTATATTGGAAAGTTATTCTTCTTTCTTCTTTCTGTATCTAATGGTACAGGAAATAAAATACAGGTACAGAGAGTGATGTTTCCCAGAAAGTATATTTGGTGATAATGTGAAGCAACTAGGAATCTATGCTGTTGATAGAAAGTCAAATTTTTTTTTTTTTTTTACCAGTACAACTATGTTTATTGCAGCATTATTTTTTTTTGTTACATTTATTTATTTATTTGTTTTCTGTGCATTCTTTTTTACATGTTTTTTATTATAACAATACTGTACAGAGGAGTTACATAACATGAGTAAGGTAATGAGTACTTTTCCTATCGAGGAGGTAATAGTCCTCCTCCTGTATTTTGCCCAGTTTCATTCTGATTGTCCTTGCCTTGTTTGAGGTTCATTTTCTTTTTTTTTTTTAATTTTATTTTATTTTATTTGAGAACATACTGTACAGAGGGGTTACAATTACATGGGCAGGATAATGCATACATTTCTTACCAAGCATTGCAGCCTCCTCCTTTGTTTACCCTTCACCTCCCTTCCCAGCCTCCCCCCTCCCTCCCAACCAATCATACCCCCCCTCCCCCCCCCACCGACATTGTAAAGCTGGTTTTGACATGACATTTTGTACTTCTCATTGTTGCAACAGGTCCACCTGAATCCTTAAACGACTTGTTTGTCCCCGTCTCCTCCACATGTTATACTGACATCAAATATAGTGAAAGCGGGGGTTACACTGTGGGGGAGGGACATACAAAGCAACAAAGAAATAATCTTATAAATGCGTTAGAAACACATGCATGAAAGAAACAAAAACATTAAAATACATATTTGAGGTTTTGTTTTCCTAACATCACATTTTCTGACTTTTTCCGCTTGACTCATACCTATACTAGATATTGCAAATAAGGGAAACCATGGGACCTATGTTTCTTTGGGCCTGGCTTACTTCACTTAATATAATTTTTTCCAAGCCTTAGAAAGTCAAATTTTAAAAAAAGAAAAGTGTTGAACTTTCTTACAAAATTAAATAGCCATCTGTTCTATGACACACATTTTTTCATTCCTGTGACTTACATGTGCAAAAAACAACAACTGTATAAGAGTATACATAATGACTTTACCATAATAACCCCAAATGGGGTATCCAATAAGAGAATATGTGCATAAGGTATAGTTAGTCCATGCAGTGAAATTCATCTATTAAGGAAAGTGTAGATGCATTGCAGCAATATTTTGCTGAGGGAGAGAAGCATCACACAAAGTATACAAATAAGGTGATTCTATTTATTTATTTTTATTATTTTTGTTGGTCATGGGGCTTGAACTTTGGGCCTAGACACTGTTCTGAGCTCTTCAGCTCAAGGCTAGCGCTCTACCACTTGAGCAATAGCGTCATTTCTGGTTTACCGGTGGTTAATTGGAGATAAGAGTCTCACAGCCTTTCCTGCCTGGGCTGGCTTTGAACCACGATCCTCAGATCTCAGCCTCCTGAGTAGCTAGGATTACAGGCATGAGCTACCAGCTCCTGGCTTAAATGATTCTATTTTTATGAAGTTTTTCTAGAGTTAAAGAACCAGAACTAATTTATGGGAAAAACATCATAGCAGTGGTTATTGAAGTTGGAAGGAATTATTTAGGATGTAGAAAATCTAGCCCTCTCATACCTTGCTAGTAGGAATGTAAAATGGTACAGATATTTAAAAAAAATAAAAACTTAGTTTTCTCTAAAGTTAGATATGAAATTACATGCAAATCATTAACTCCATACTTAGGACACTTCAGAAGAGAAATAAAAACATTGAGAGGAAATGTCCAAAATGTCATTATTCTTTTTTTTTTTTTTAATTTAATTTTATTTTATTTGAGAACATACTGTACAGAGGGGTTACAATTACATGGGCAGGATAATGCATACATTTCTTACCAAGCATTGCAGCCTCCTCCTTTGTTTACCCTTCACCTCCCTTCCCAGCCTCCCCCCTCCCTCCCAACCAATCATACCCCCCCTCCCCCCCCCACCGACATTGTAAAGCTGGTTTTGACATGACATTTTGTACTTCTCATTGTTGCAACAGGTCCACCTGAATCCTTAAACGACTTGTTTGTCCCCGTCTCCTCCACATGTTATACTGACATCAAATATAGTGAAAGCGGGGGTTACACTGTGGGGGAGGGACATACAAAGCAACAAAGAAATAATCTTATAAATGCGTTAGAAACACATGCATGAAAGAAACAAAAACATTAAAATACATATTTGAGGTTTTGTTTTCCTAACATCAAATTATCTGACTTTTTCCGCTTGACTCATACCTATACTAGATATTGCAAATAAGGGAAACCATGGGACCTATGTTTCTTTGGGCCTGGCTTACTTCACTTAATATAATTTTTTGCAAGCCTTTCCATTTCCTAACAAATGGGGAAATGTCATTCTTTCTGATGGAGGCATAGAATTCCATTGTGTATATATACCACATCTTCTTGATCCATTCATCTACTGAGGGGCATCTGGGTTGGTTCCATGTCTTAGCTATGGTAAATAATGCTGCAATAAACATAGTTGTGCTGGTAGCTTTAGTGTGGCCTTGTTTGTGATCATTTGGGTAAATGCCCAAAAGTGGGATTGCTGGGTCGTTGGGGAGCTCTATGTGGAGTCTTTTGAGGAACCTCCATACTGCTTTCCAAAGTGGTTGAACAAGTTTACATTCCCACCAACAATGAAGTAAGGTTCCTTTCTGTCCACATCCCCTCCAGCATCTGTTGTTGTTAGAGTTCTTGATTTTTGCTGTTCTAACTGGAGTGAGGTGATATCTCAATGTTGTTTTGATTTGCATTTCTTTTATGGCTAGGGATGTTGAACATTTCTTCATGTGTCTATTGGCCATCCTTCTTTCTTCTTCAGAGAAGCTTCTCTTTAAGTCTTTCGCCCACTTACTTATTGGGCAGTTGTTTCTTTGAGGATTTGTTGTTGGGTGGTTTAATTTTTTGAGTTCCAAGTATATTTTAGATATGAGACCCTTGTCCGTTGTATGGCTAGTAAAGATCTTCTCCCAGTCCGTGGGCTTTCTATTGATCTTGCTAACTATGTCATTTGCCCTGCAGAAGCTCTGCAACCTTATACAATCCCATTTGTTCAGCCTTTCTTTGATTTGTTGTGTTTCCGGGTCTCTATTCAGAAAATTTCGGCGTGAGCCAAGGAGACCCAGGGTTTCTCCTATTCCATCCTGTAATGTTTTCAGAGTGTCTGCTTTGAGTTCAAGGTCTTTGATCCATTTGGAGTTGATTCTGGTGCAGGGTGATATATAAGGATCTAGCTTTAGTTTTCTACATGTAGTTAACCAGTTTTGCCAGCACCATTTACTGAAGAGGCTGTCTGTCTTCCATTCTATTGTTTTAGCTCCCTTATCGAAGATTAGATGGCTATAGGTCTGTAGGCTCATTTCTGGGTTTTCAATTCTATTCCATTGGTCCTGAGGTCTGTTCTTATGCCAGTACCAAGCTGTTTTAATTACTATGGCTTTATAGTAGAGTTTGAAATTTGGTATTGATATTCCTCCAGCAGTGTTCTTTCCGTTGAGGAGCGTTTTTGCTATTCGGGGTCTTTTATTGTTCCATATGATTTTTTGGATTGCCTCTTCTATTTCCTTGAAGAATGAGGGTGGAATTTTGATAGGTATTGCGTTGAATTTGTAGATAGCCTTGGGCAGTATTGCCATTTTCACGATGTTAATCTTTCCAATCCAGGAGCATGGGAGGTTTTGCCATTTTTTAAGTTCTGTGTTGATTTCCTTTTTCAAGATTTTAAAGTTTTCATCATAGAGGTCCTTCACTTCTTTAGTTAAGTTAATTCCTAGATATTTTACTTTTTGTGAGGCTATTACAAATGGAGTTGCTTTCCTAATTTCAGCCACACTTTTCTCATTGTTGGCATACAGAAAAGCCATGGATTTTTGGGGGTTAATTTTATAACCTGCTACTTTGCCAAAGTTTTGAATCAGCTTGAGTAATTTGGGAGTGGAGTCTATGGGATTCTTTAAATACAAGATCATGTCATGTGCAAAGAGGGAGAGTTTTATTTCTTCTTTCCCTATTTGGATCCCCTTTATGTCTGCATCTAGTCTTATTGCTGTAGCTAGGCATTCTAATACTAGATTGAAGAGAAGTGGAGAGAGTGGGCATCCTTGTCTTGTTCCTGAGTTAAGAGGAAATGGCTTTAGTTTTTCACCATTGAGTATAATGCTGGCTGTAGGTTTGTCATATACAGCCTTTATGGTATTGAGGAATGTTCCATGGATTCCTAATTTTTCCAAAACCTTCATCATAAAGGGGTGTTGGATCTTGTCGAATGCTTTTTCTGCGTCTATTGAGATAACCATGTGGTTCTTATTCTTGCTCCTGTTGATGTGATGAATAATATTAATTGATTTGCGTATATTGAACCAGCTTTGCATCCCTGAAATGAATCCTGTTTGATAGTGGTGTATGATTTTTTGGATGAATTGTTGAAGTCGATTGGCCAAAATTTTGTTGAGAAGTTTTGCATCAATGTTCATCAAAGAAATGGGTCTATAGTTCTCTTTCTTTGATGAGTCCCTGCCTGGTTTTGGGATGAGGGTTATGATGGCTTCATAGAATGTGTTCAGTAGTGAGCTTTCTCTTTCAATTTCATTGAAGAGTTGGAGGAGAATTGGTGTGAGCTCTGCTTTGAAGGCCTTGTAAAATTCCGCTGTAAAACCATCTGGTCCTGGACTTTTCTTAGCTGGGAGGTCTCTTATTGCTGTTTCTATTTCAATGCTTGATATGGGCCTGTTAAGATAGTTTACCTCATCTTGGTTTAGTTTTGGCATGTCAATATTTGCTAGGAAGAGGTCCATTTCTGTCAAGTTCTCGAACTTATTAGCATAAAGTTTTGAGAAGTATTCCCTTATAATGTTCTGAATCTTGCTTGTTTCCGTGGTGATGTTTCCATTCTCATCTCTGAGTTTATTAATTTGGGTGTGTTCTCTTCTTTTTCTGATAAGATTTGCTAAGGGTCTGTCAATTTTGTTAAGTTTTTCGAAGAACCAACTCTTTGTTTTGTTGATTCTTTCTATAGTTTTTTTGGATTCTAATTCATTTAATTCTGATTTAATTTTGATTATTTCTTTCCATCTGCTGGATTGGGGTTTATCTTGCTGCTCTTTTTCAAGGTGGTTTAGATGCGTCATTAAATTGTTAGTTTCAGATCTCTCCAATTTGTTGATGTAGGAGCTCAGAGCTATAAACTTGCCTCTGAGTACTGCCTTTGCTGTGTCCCAGAGGAGCTGGTATTTTGTGTGTTCATTTTTGTTGAATAGCATGAACATTTGAATTTCCTTTCTAATCTCTTCCATGACCCACTCATGATTCAGCAGTGTGTTGTTCAGCCTCCATGTGATACCGGACTTTCTTTGGTGGCTTTTGGTGTTGAGTTCTAACTTTATTCCCTTGTGGTCAGAGAGAATGCAAGGTATAACTTCAATGTTTCTGAATTTAGACAAGTTTGCTTTGTGGCCTAAAATGTGGTCTATTTTAGAAAACGTTCCATGTGCTGCTGAGAAAAACGTGTATTCTGATGCTGCTGGGTGAAATGTTCGGTAAATGTCTGTTAAGTCTAGTTGATCTATGCAGCTGTTTAGATCTGCGGTTTCTCTGTTGAGTTTTTGCCGAGTTGATCTATCTAGTGGGGAGAGTGGTGTGTTAAAATCCCCAACGATTAATGTCTTTGGATCTATATGGGATTTGAGGGAAAGTAGTGTTTCTTTGATAAATTTGGGTGCTCCATTGTTTGGCGAATAGATATTTAGAATTGTAATATCCTCCTGAAGGAGAGATCCTTTAATTAGTATGTAGCGACCTTCTTTATCTCTTTTCACGAATTTTAATTTGAAGTCTATTTTATCTGATATTAGGATTGCAACTCCCGCCTGTTTATGCGGTCCGTTTGCTTGGTAGATTTTGTTCCAGCCTTTAACATTGAAAATGTGTTTGTTTTTACGGGCAAGATGTGACTCCTGCAGGCAGCAGATAGAAGGGTCTTGTTTTTTAATCCAACTAGACAGTCTATGTCGCTTAATTGGAGAGTTCAGTCCGTTAACATTAAGAGATAGGACTGAGAGGTATTTGGGAGTTCCTGCCATGTTATCTACCTTCTTGGGGGCTCCGAAAACTGGGTTCTTCCTATGGTTCTTGGATTCTCAGTTTGGGTGCAGTTTCTTGGCCTTTATTGCGGTCTTGTTGGTTTTCTATGTGTAGGACATCTTTAAGAATCTTTTGTAGGGCTGGTTTGGTGGAGATGTATTGTTTCAATTTTTCTTTGCTATGGAAGGTTTTTATTTGGACTTCAGTTATAAAGGAGAGTTTAGCTGGGTACAGTATTCTTGGTTGATAGTTGTTTGTTTTTAGGGCATGGCATACATCATTCCAGGCTCTTCTTGCTTTGATTGTCTCTGCTGAGAAATCTGAGGTGATTCTAATTGGTTTCCCTTTATAAGTGATTACCCTTTTCTCTCTGACAGCTTTAAGGATCTTTTCCTTGTTCTTAGTTGATCCTGTGTGGATTATAATGTGACGGTGGGATGTCCTATTCTGGTCTGGTCTATTTGGGGTTCTAAAGGCTTCTTGTATCTGGACAGGCCTATCTTTTTGCATGTTTGGGAAGTTCTCTGCTAGGATCCTGTTAAACAGATTTCCTAGACCATTAACTTCTGTTTCTAGGTGCTCCTCTACACCCATTATCCTTAGATTAGGCCTTCTGATGGTGTCTTCCAGGTGTTGGATAGATCTATCATATTTCTTGGACTTGTCTTGGATGGTTGTATGTTCTTTCTCTATAATATCTAGGCTGTCTTCAATCCTTGAGATTCCATCTTCTGCATGTTCTAACCTGCTGTCAAGACTCTCTACTTTGTTTTTTATCTCTTTTCCTTCTAGTTGGTCAGCTTTGATGGCTTCAAGTTCTTTGTTGAAGCTCTGTTTTAGGTCTTGTATGAATTTCTTTACTTCCTTAATTTGGTGTTCAGTGTTTGTCCTCAAATCACTTAGTTGATTGGTTATGGTTTCTTTGGGCTCCCATTCCTTCTGTTGGGTTCCATTCAGCATTCCCTTTGTGGTCTCCCTGACTTCCTTCAGCTCTTTGTTAATGGATTCCATGAATGCCTTCAGTGATCTTTGTGTGTTCTCTACCTGGTCTCTCAATTCCTGTATTACTCTTTGATTAGCTTCCTCCCGTTCGTGGGATTCCTGCAGATCTCTTTGAGTGTTCTCAGCCTGCTCACGCCATTCCTCCCTTTCTCTTTGAGTATTCTCAAGTTGTTCACGCAAATCCTGTATCAGTTTTTGAGTAGCTTCCTCACGCTTATGATATTCCTGTATAAACTTCTGGGATGCCTCCTCTCTCTCCCTATCACGCTCATACAGAGTCCTTTGTACGTTGTCAAACTTTTCATTTATCATGTTTGCCAGCAGTGTTTGTAGAGCTGTTTGGGAACTCTCCTCTGGATTATTCATTATCTGTTCTAACCCCTGATTATCAGGATTGGGAATTGAGATACCCAAATTTGCCATTTTTGTTTTTCCGGCTTACTCTGCCCATTTGAGATGAAGATAGCACCAGTTTTGTGCTAGAACACTATCTTAAGGCAACCATCAACCAAAGTTTGCATTTGTACAGTCAATAGTCTACAGATACAATCTAGTTCAACAGATACATCTATTCGACATCAAACAACTATATGTTAAAGGACTTCGAACCACAGAGAAGAATTTGGAAAGCCAGAAATTATTAGGGTTAGGAAGAGATGTGGGTAAAAAATAGGAATAGATTGGTGTGGGGAGGCACAGGGAGAGTTAACTATGTCCTAATCACAATGCAGGAAATAGGTTGGGTAGGATGTAAGTAGAGAGAGAGAGAAAAAGAAGAAAGGGAAAGGGGAATGAAAAGAGACCAGAAAAAAAATAGAAACGTAAAAATTAATGTTATTTTAGAGATTAAAAGACCATCTATTTATAGAGGAATATGAATATGTTGAGAGAAAGGGAGGGACACAGAGGAGATGAGAAAAACTTTAAAAAAATGCTTAAAATATTGTATAGGTATAAAGTACTGCTATTAGTGAATTTAAGTCTCAGAGGTTTTGAATTGAGTAATAAGTTTGTGGATTAAGTGTGTACACAATGGGGGATAGGGTCTACTGGTTAACTACGGGTTTATCTGAGGATGTGCAGGACAAGAGTTAAGTCACATAAAGATGAACAAAGAGGAAAAGATGGAAAGGATAGGAAAGTGAGAAGAAAAGATCAGAAGTTCAGTAGAGCTAGAAAAAAAAAACAAAAAGATAATTAAGAATGAAAGAAAAAGAGAAAGAAGACAAGAAAAGAAAACACACATTCACGTATTCCTAAAATAAAAATTATAAGAGGAGAAAAAAAAAAAGTTAATGGAAAACAATTATTTTTTCAGAAGAGGCAAAAATTAAAGATTAATAAAAGTTTTACAAAAGCAAAAAAAATTTTTTATATATATATAAGGTAACAAAAAACGAAAAAAAAACAAAACAAGAAAAAGAAAAAAAGAAAAGAAGAAGAAGAAAAAAAAAGTTCTTTGATTTTTTTTTTTTTTTTTTTTGGGAGGGGTGGGAAGAGTCCTGTATCTCCCTTTTGTCTGTAACCAGAGTGTGGTTGGAGTCTCTGGTCAGCTTGAGGTCCTGTGGCTTGATTGGTTTCTTAAGTCAGTTTGTTGGAACAGGCAGAAAAATGCTCTGCTTTACCCAAGATTTTGAGATCCCCCTCCCAGGTTAGTTTACTGGGAGGGTGATCTGCTTTGAGAATCACAAAAGAGGGGGATGCAGTGATGAGGCTAGGTTCTGGGTAGAGTTGAGGCCTTTCAACGAACAGTAGCTTTTCCCTGGGGCTATTTTGTGAAAAAAAACTCACAGCACCCAGCCTGGAGCCATTCTCAGGGTTTCTGTTTTTCAATTGATTGTGGAGGCTGCTAGAGGGAAGGGGCAGCCTCTGGCTCTGGCCACCCAGCGAGGAGAGCCACTCCAATGGCTGGTGCCTGAGCTGGGCGACCCCTCCCTGGATGGAACTGAGTCTGTGAGGTCACCTCGCCGCCAAGTTCCTGTGACCTGCCAAATGACTAGCTCTATTCCAAGGCCTGAGCTGGAGCTAGCCGCTCCTCCGAGCTTTGTCGGTATCCAAGATGGAGATCACCGGTGCTGGGGGGGGAGGGGTGGCCTTCCCTCCTCTGCTCCCTGAGAAGGAGTGAGGAAGTCGGGCATCTACTCACGCTGAGTCTTGGATCCCGGGTCGTCTCTGGTCTGCAAAGTGCAGGATGAAGTTGTCCGCTCCTTGTCGGTTCTTGCTGGTGTTGAGTAGAATCCGCTCGTCCGCTGCGTCTGGCTCCTTCGTCCCGGACTGCGTCTCAGGTATGCCTCCGCGGCGGTGGTCGCCGCTGCGACCCTGCCGCCGCAGCGGCAGCTGCTCAGATGTGTCTGCTTGGCTTCCCCTCTCTTGACTAACTCTCTGTCCTGTGATGGCACACTTGGTGTGATTCTCTGGCTTGGGACTGTTCACTGGAACTCTGAAACTGTTTTCTATGCAAGAGCTTGTTCAGATTCCAGCTTCTCCTCCGCCATCTTCCCGGAACTCCCATGTCATTATTCTTAATAGCAAAAATGGGAGCAATTTAAACTTTCATTCCCACATAAAATATGATGTATTCATAGAATAGAGTAGTATTTAATAATAATAAAGAAGAAACTGCTAGGCTTGGTTGAAAGTCACTCCCACAACCACTTTTGTTAGGTGAAGAAGGCCAGATACCAAAGAGTTTACATTATAACCTTTCATTTATGTGACAAAAATATCTAGAAAATGCACATCTATGGAGACAGAAAATAGATATTCAGTTACTAGGAGGAAACAGACTGACTGCACATGAGCAAGAGAAGATGATTTGGGATGATGGAAATGGTCTAAAACTGGAATGTGTTGAGAATTGCTTAATTCTGTAAATTTGCTAAAACTTGTTGAATTATACACTGAAAATAGTCAAATTTTATGTCAACTTAATATCTCAAAGGAGTTTAAAATCAGCATACAGCACAGAACTCAAAATAGGGTTCAATCTAGAGTCAAATTGTACAGTTTTATGGCTAAGTGGCAGAATTCAGTATATCCTTGTTCTGCAACTAGTGACTAGTCAAAGTGACTTCACCTCCCCAGGATTTATTTTTCTCCTCATAAAATAGCAATAATAGTACCTCATGTTAATGCTAAGAAAAGCAAGTGAGATAAACAGCACTTAGCACAGCATTTAACACATTGAGAGCTTAATGAATGTCAACCCTTATTACTATGATAATGATGATGTAGAGGATTGGCCATAATTACACTGTTTCTTTGGCTCAAAGTTCTTAACCTTGACGGAATGTATTCATTCCTCCACTTTGGTACTGTGCTGTGTATATATATTACTTAAAGGACTTAGAATAATAGTATGCTTTTCCAGTTTCTTAACTGACTTGTAATTTTATTCCTTTTCCCTTTTTGCCAGCATGCCTTGATTTTTTTTTTTCTCAGCAGATTTTTGGAAAAGATGGCTTTAGCACCTTCCCATTCTTAGTTTCCTTTGTAGCTTCCTGTGGTACAGCTAAATTCCAGGAGCAGCCTTTCAATATTAGTGAATAAAGGATAAGCCACACAGTATTTGAATGAAGGTCTGGGATTTTAACCTACAAAATGAAACATTTGACTTTTATGAAGCACACTCTTGTGAAAACTTGAGTTAGATACTGATATGCTCACAATTCTGGTTCATCCTGTGTAATTCGGGTTTGATAAAAGAACTAATTGTTTAAATAGGGATATAGGTGGACCCATTGCAACAATGAGATGTATAAGATGTTATGTCGAAAAATGAACTTTACAACTTTGGTGGGGGGGGAGAGATGGAGGTGGAATGGGAGGGCAGGGCAAACAAAGGAGGAGGCTACAATGCTTGGTAAGAAATGTACTCATTACCTTGCTCATGTAATTGTAACCCCTCTGTACGGTATTTTCACAATAAAAAAATTGATTAAAAAAAATTGAGAGGCAATCCCTAGGCAGCTGAAAGCTATTAAACATTGTGGGTGTTGTTGGGTGTGAGGAGAGGGTTAAGACTTAAATTTCTGTTTATAGAGATTGTAGGAATCCTGATCAAACAAACTGAAAGATTAAATTTAGGATTGTTTAAAAATAAAAAGCTGTTGTTTCACTTTTCAGCAACACTAACCATGTGAACTAGCTGTTAACTGCTTTCCGAAAGAGGTCCTTTTGGGATTTCTTAATATGGCAGTTAGTAGCTCCATTTACATATAAATCAAGAATGTGCAAAAATCCTTAAAATATTCCACCTCTCCCCTCAATTATGTCAAAGTCCTATTAATTCTTAATCCTGTTAATTGGTAGAACAAATATTTTCCTGATATACACTGGACAGATAATGTTATAACCTCCTATAAAAGGATAATCACAGGTATAAAATTGGAAATCTTTGAAACAATGAACCTAAATACTGTATCAAAAATGGTAATCTTCCATACCCATTGTTACTTCTGGTTTTCTGGGTCACATTGAAGCTTTCTAGCTATAGCTGTTAATTTCATAACATTGAGAATTAGGTTAAAACTGGAAGTTAAAACAATCTACTCCAATTATCTCATTTTCCAGTTAAAGAACACAGGAGAGGGTGACGTGACCTTGCCCGAGGTTAGATCACTGTTGGCAGCTGAGCTGGACTGGAACTAGGTTTTCTGTCCACTATATTGTGTGGAGTTCTATTTCTGGTTACACGATGATTTTTCCATTCTGTCTTTGGCTCCAAGAGTCATAAATCCCCTAAAGAGCCAACTCAATGCTCTCAGCTCAGTGATTATCAGCCACTGTTAGTTTTACTTACCTTTGTCTATCATCTTCTAGCTGGCATTGCCCTTATTGAGCATTTCCAAGAGGAAGTCAAGTGAGACAGTCTTGTTTGGGCAATATCATTTGAGTAGCAAATCAAAGATTCTTTGCTCCTAATTAGCTCTCTTAAAAGGCTTCTATGTCAATACTTCCCCTCCCATCAGCCTCTAAATCCCCAAGATCAGCCTATCCTTAGGTCCAGACTTATGGTGCAGAGGAATGCCTACCAAACCCAAGCAGGTGCCTGACTATTCTTAAAGGAGTCCTTCTTGCTCACTTAACGCCAAATACTGCCTGTATTGCCAAGATCTGTTTTCCTTTGAATTGCCAAGATCGGTTTTTCTTTTAATTTTCAAAGAAATTCTAACTCTAAATTTTGATGTACAAATCTCTCCATCATTTATGGAAAGGATATTTTAAAATTTTTGCAACCTCCAATATTCTCCAAGAAATTTGTTAATTATGCACATGAGCTTATCAGTTTGATTTCTAAGCTCAACTCATTATTGCATTCCAAATGTTATAAATTGAGAACTGAAATCATTTTGCATGTCCAGGATTATACTTTTATATATTTATTTATTTATTTTCTTTGAAAAAAATTGTTATTTTAAAGGTGATGTACTGAGGGATTATAGTTACCTAAGTCAGGTAATGAATACATTCTTTTTGAACACTTCTTTCCTCATTTTCTCCCAGTTTTTTTTCCCCTCCCAATCCCTCTCCCCCATAAGTTGTATAGTTCATTTTCAGCATAGTGTCTGGTGAGTATCCTGCTGCATTAGTTCACCCTTTGTCCCACCATTTCTGTGCTCTCCTTTACAATACTTTTATTGTATAGCAAAAAAGGGGCAATAGGAAAATAGTCTTATTTAACGCTAATGCCATGAACTTTTTGCTTCACTCTGCTCCCTTAGTTTGGAGTTTTATATGAATATTCTCTTTTTTCCTGTTTCCTTCCTGCCTCCCTATGACTACCTACCCAAAACTCTGGAGTACATTTGTCTTGAGTTAGACTAAACAGCAACAGCAACAGCAACAACAACAATAGTGGTTCTGAGGTGCAGAATAACTGTGGGGCTTGGGGCAAGTGGCTTATACCTGTAATGCTAGCTACCCAGAAGGCTGAAAATTGTGGAGAATCATAGTTCAAGGCATCCCAGACAGCAAAGTCTGTGAGACTCCATCTCCAGTTAACCAGTAAAAAGCTAGGCTGGAGACTTGGTTCAACTGGTAGAGCAACCACCGAGCAAGGATAAGGCTCTGAGTTCCCTAGTACTGCCAAATGAAAAAAAGAAGGAAAAGAAAAGAAATAAAGGAAGAAAGAGAGAAAGAGACTTATCTTTTCAAAGCTTAAAAACATAGTATAGAATTCAACAATTTGTTTCTTCCATTTCTTTACACCTGTGACATGGAAATAGGAGTGGTTAAATGAGATGTTTGTGAAATGCTTGGCATAATACCTGGCATCAGGGGAGATGTTGCTGCAGTGGGTGTTGGAATTTCACCTGCAACTGTGTCCTTCTTTGGAGAAGAGGCAATAATGAAAGCTAACATGTGTCAAGCATGTATATACTGTCCGGCTGCTATGCTGAGAGCATATTAAATTATTGAACTCTCTCAGCAGTCCTAGGCTGTAGGTATTTATAGGAAGTATTTGTTATCCCATTCAACAGATGAAAAAACTGAGTTTTGACAGATGTAAGCCTCTGTCAAAAGTTACATAATCCTTGGTAAAGCTAGGTTATACAAAGAAGTCTGCCTTCAAATCTCAATCAGTACATTATGCAGATTGTTGGATGTGGAAAGTAGATGCGTGTAGGAGAGGGGTCATGTGTGCTGCTGCACAAAGAAAGGAGTTCAGTGGCAGGCAATTCTGGAATTTGAATCTGCAGTACAGAATCTTGCATTTCCGAATAGAGACCCAGAGCCCATCACTACAGCTGGAGGCTGCTGCTCTGCCAAGTATTCCAGTCTCAAGTTGGGGTGGGGAGCCTCAGGGTGATGACCCTTTAGGGTCTTCATGGTCAACTTGGCTCCAGATAATCAAATTCTGGAGCAATCAGAGAAGACTAAACTTATCAGAAAAATAATTCTGTAATTATATATCTCAAAAATTTAACTGACAAAGAGATTGTATTTTTCCTTTGTTCTTGCCTCTTTTATTTATATCTCACTGACTTCCAAAATGATGACTTGCGTCAGGTTATAACAAAAGACACACAAACAATAGAAATGTTCAGACAAGGGTAAAAGGTCAAGAGACTGGGTATGTGAGCTATTCATTTAGCACATTATTTTTCCCAGCTGTGAAATCTACTGCAAAACTGAACCAAGATCAGAAAAGGTGCTTCATAAATATATAGGTTAATTCTAGCAATATATTTAAGTGCTTAGATAGCAAACCTTCCTCTATTTCACTATAATGGCCCAGCTTAATTTGTCATCTTTTCCCCCTCCTTTCAAAGCATTGCTGAGATTTTAAGATACTCATTGTGAATTAATTTGGGATTTGGCATAATAACATTAATCATGCTAAAAGAATTCATTTGACAGTAATGCAGTATAATTAGCGATGTACCAAATCCATTGAGATCTACCAATAATTATAGAATCCTTATTTTAAAACCTTATATAGGTACTCCTTTTTCTTTCTCTTTTTTTTCTTTTCTATTTTGAATCTGCAGCATGTAGAGGCTAAATTTCAGCTCTGACAATTTGCTTTTTGAGGTATTGGGCAAAGTTATCAAGAATAAACCCAGTAGACTTGTTCCTAACCTTAGAGACCCTTTGCTTAGGGCAAAGTATATGAATTGCCTTTAAAAGGACCATTTAATCCTGAAACAGCTGGCCAAAATCATGGGGAATTATTGGGGAAGCTTGAGAAAATAAATGGGACTAAGTAAATGTAAAGTTTAATACCTTAGGAGTCTTAAAGACTAGTAGATCACGAGGTACAACTAAAATGTCTTATTCCTAGATGTGGTGAATATGTAATCTCTTTTAAAAATACTATCTGTGAATGTGGAGTGGGAGGAAGTAAGAAAGGTAGTTGGTGGATTTTAGATATTTCAACAGATTGATATATTAGAAAATAACAGCTAAGGTGTTTCATTTTATGTTATAAAAAATTGAGGCCCTAATTTGTGGCCACATAGAGAAAACTAATGGACAATATATTAAGTGAAATAAGCCAAAAACAGAAAGGCAAACACTGTGTGAGCTCACTCATGTATGGAATTGAGAAAAGTCTGTGACTGAGAAATTGAGAAAAGAGTGGTGGCAGAATAGTGGAAGGGAAATGGAGAGACCTTGGTCACTGGGTTGAAATTACTATTAGGGAGAATAAATTCTGACACTTCTCACCATAGGGTGACAATAGTTAACAATTACATGTACCTTAAAATAGATAGAAGGGAGTCTATTGAATATTTTCACCACAAAGAAATTATAAATGTTTGTGGTGATGGTCTTACTTATTACTCTGATTTGATCATTATACTTGTATGCGTGTATTTATCCTACATTGTCTTCAGAAATGCATTTATATGCCAATCATAAGAATTTAAGTTCAAATCAACTTAAATTCAAAACATTCTGCTGACTAAATAACATCTAAGTGCCAAGTGCTCCACCCAATTCTATACATCAAATGTGTGTAGTCCAAAAACAGGGTTCCAGCTCTTCGCAAGAGTTCCTAGAAGGAAATAATCCCCAGTGTATTGATAATCCTTTGCCACCTTTGAAAAATAGTTATTTGGAAGAAATTCTGGGAGAATCTGTAGTTGAAAAAGCTTTGGATACTAAAAGTAAGTTCCAAGAACTTTCTGCAGTAATGGGAATATTCTTTGGGCCCTCCAGTATGGTAGTCTCTGGCCAGATATGGCTACCAGTACTGGAAATACGACTTCTGGCATTGAGGAAGGAACGTTTAACTTTTTCTACTTTATTCTAATTTATTTTTATCAGTTGTAGGGATTGAACTCAGAGCCTGGGCACTGTTTCTGAGCTCTTTCACTCAAGGGTAGCATTCTACCACTTTGAGCCACAGCTCCACTTCTGGTTTTTGAATGGTTAACTAGAGCTTAGAATTTCACAGGGACTTTCTGCCTGAGCTGGCTTTGAACCATGATCCTCAGCTCTCAGCCTTCTGAGTAGCTAGGGTTACAGTGCTTGGCTGTAATTAATTTTTTAATTTAAAGGGATATATGTAGCTAGTGGATACTACATTGGACAGCACAGTTCTATAAATAATTTTACTCAATCAAAATGCTGAGCAACTAAACAATCATGTGTCATCAGAGATTTTTCTAGTATTGCATTTGGGTATGCCTGAATATTTTACCCCAATCCTTTATTTTGGAAGAAGTATAACGTCATACTTACTAGGGTTTGATCAGCAGGGCTGGGTTTAAAACCCATTTATGTCAGCACTATGGGAACTCAAGTCAGTGTCTTTATCTCTTGAAGAATAATGACAATTGTCCTATGTGGTTTTGGTAAACAACAGAGGAGAGAAGAGTAAGGGGTTAAGAGATGTGATTTGCTTAATATAATGTCTGTCACATACCAAATGTTGAATAGATGTCAGTCAATTACTACAGAAGATGCAACCCTTAATCACCTGTTTCTAGGCTGTGTCTCTATTGCTCTAACTACATAGTAATCATTTGTTAACCATCTTCTCCATCTTGGCCACGTCCTTCCAAATGCATTATCTAGCAAAATGAAACAAAAATTGCATCCTTAAACTTAAATTCTAGTTGGCATGCCCAAAACACTAAAATTTTTACTAAATGAAAGAATATGTCGTTCTTGTTATTTTAAAGTTTGTCAGTGATGGGGATTGAATTTAGGTCTTTGAGCTTGCAAGGCAGATATTAGACAACTTGAACCACATCCCTGATATTGTAGGTACTCTACAATTTGAACCACAACCCCTTTGGGCATTGGTTATTTTTTAAGCAGGGTCTTGCTTTATGTATGGGCCAGCCTGGGCTGCAATTCTTCCACGTGTGCAATTCTTCCACTTCTCTATGTTGAGCTCAGCAATTGATTGAGATAGAGTCTCAGAAACTTTTATGCCCAGGCTAGCCTCAAACCATGATCCCCACTAGGTTTCTATTGACCTCTCAAGTGACTAGGATAAGAAGTTTGAACCTCTGCACCCGGCTTTTATTCTTTTAATTAAAAATATTCATAATCCTATAAAAATATGGATGTATTTACCATTTACCACAATGAAGTAAGTAGATAGTTAATATTTTGTCATATTAAGATTCATACAATGTTCGATAGGAAATGTACTAATTACCTTGCTCGTGTAATGGTAACCCCTCTGTACAGTATTTTTACAATAAAAATAAACAAAAAAGATTCATACATCATTTAAAAGAAATTTCATGATACTATATAGACTTGTGAACCCTTTCTACTTTGAAACACAGCATGCTATCAGTAGAGAGATCTGTGTTGGTATTTTCATATTCAAATTTTCAATATTTCACTCTCACCAATAAAATAATTTTCACACTTAAAATAGCCCTTCAGCCAGGTGTGGTGGTACATAAATAATTCCAGAACTTGAATGGCTGAGGCAGGAGTATGGTCAGTTTCAGTTTAGACTCAGTTACATAGTGAGACCGTGTGTCAAAAAGAAAAAAGAAGATCTCTGATTAATCTCCAGTCTCATCCTCATTTTCCTTTCTTAACTTTCCCATCTGTGACCTTGTCTCTTAGGTAGTTTATATCTGTGACATACAAATTATATTAGTTTAACCATCATTTTTCCTTCAAGATTGACATCTATACCTCCAAGAAGACACACAATGCTAACTGTAGCAAGCAGCACACAGTAGGTCATCTAAGATATGCTTACAAAGTGAATTTGTTGTTCAACAACTCACAGGCTTTTCACATTTACAGAAAATAGGGTCCTTGGCACATTTGAAGTCTAATTGTTGTAGTCTGTTTTGATTTATAGGATTCTAATAATGTCGAGTCTTGTTTAAACAAAGATAATGAGGCATAACAGTAAGAGACTTGTGTAATAAAAATTAGGCGAGGAGGATAATTGCAAGGATAAGAAAGATTGCAGTAGAGAACATGCAAAATTGAAACCTACTTTTTGAGTATCACTTATTCTATATGGTAAGAATAGAAATATTTGTATTATTTCACAGGTACCAAATTATTCTCCACTGGTTGATAGATACTATGGTGTTTGCATCCAAATGGTGAACCCTCTGCCTTTAAATTAAAAAATATATCTAAGTTAGAAATGGAACTGTAACTAGACATTTTGCATAGCTTATCAACCTTTGACCTCTTGAATCCAGCATATGAATAATTCAGGCAAGACTTGAATGTACTAAAAGTGATAGGAATTTGTTAGGAAATAGAAGGGCTTGGAACAAATTATATTAAGTGAAGTGAGCAAGGCCCAAAGAAACATAGGTCCCATGGTTTCCCTTATTTGCAATAACTAGTATATGTCTGAGTCAAGCAGAAAAGGTCAGATAAGTTGATGTTAACGGAATGAACCCCAAGCTAAGTATTCAAATGTTTTTTTTGTTGTTGTTGTTTTTCCCTTTCATGCAATTGTTTCTAACATATTTATAAGATGATTTCTATGTTGCTTTGTATGTCTCTCCCCCATGGTATAACCCCTGCTTTCACTGTGTTTGATGTTGGTATAATTTGTGGAGGGGAAGGGAAAAAACAAATCATTTAACTATGGATACAGGTGGATCCATTGCAACAATGAGATGTACAAGTCATTATGTCGAAAAACTTTACAACTTTGTTGGGGGGTGGGGGAAGGACCGGGTGGGAAGAGGGAGTATGGGAAGGGATGGGAAGGGTAAACAAAGAGGAGGCAACATTGCTTGATAAGAAATGTACTCGTGTAATTGTAAATTAAAGAAATGCCCATGTAATTGTAACTCCTCTGTACAGTATTCTCACAATAAAAAAATGAATTAGTTAATTAAAAAAATAAAAGCAATAGGAAAAAAGTTCTGTAACAAAGGAGATTGCAGGGCATGATTCTATGTGATGATGGCACATTATTGCATCTTCAGCTGTCTTCTGTGTACAGACATGAGCATTAGGTTTAACTACAGCAAGAATTAGGGGTAAGGGAACAAAGACATATGTAGTTAAAGTGTCCTAGTTACAGGTGGCTTGGATGGCCGTTACCTCATTTTTCATTCTCCCAGCTTCTAGTAAAGTTATTTCTTTCATCACTTGAGGAGAGAAATTTGGTTCTTATAAGATGATTTTTCCAACTCCAGGGTATAGCCTGATTTTTATAGGTAATCATTCTCATCTGAGGATGATCTGTCCTACAAGGCTCTTCTGTTCCTTTGGGGGTAGTTTCAGTCTTTTTCATAAAAAGGTTATGATCTGTCTCATCTTTGATTGCAAAATGACTATAGAAAGAACAGCTTAGAACAATGACAAATGCAAAATGGAAGTACAGATGCCAGCTTCCCCCCCTCTGCTTTTAGCTAATTTGTGGCAGCAAAAACAGCTTAAATACCTGTTACAAACACACTTTCAACAGACTGAAGGTGGGTAATCTCTATGGTGAGAATAATAACTGTAACCTTTGAGTTTGAGTACCTATTCTGATTTCCCGTGAGGAATTCCAGGTCTAGTTTACAGAGGTACTCTGTGAGTCAGGAGGTTGTAATTACAGTTGTTTCTTGTGATAGCTTCCTCTGTTTTAGGTTACCTTGCATTTCCCCATGGTAAGCAGCAGCTAGTTGCTACATAACAGAACGATTCTTTGTGGGTGGTGATAAAATTTCCTTGGAAAATGTAGGCACTTCACCAGGACTTGAGATTTAAAGCTGATTGAGAGAATAGAGGTGCCACAAAGAGAGATGGAAATTAAGCACTATGATTTTTTTTTTTTTGGAGTAAGCATGAAGAGTTTGAATTTGGGTATGTCAAAATGAAGATAACAACGGACTCCTAAATGAAATAACACATACTCCAAAGAAACCAAAGCTTCTGGGTGCTGTATTTTAGGCTGATATGAAAATAAACTATATTGTTCAAATAATTGGGCTATTACATCAGGATAAATTGCCCAAATGAAGTTTAATATGGTTTCCTAATACTACTTTACTCTCAATTGAATGTGCTCCACTTAAGAAATGAAATGAAGATGCTAGCCCAACTGTTTTTTTTTCCCCCTCTAATTCAACCAAACTTCCAAAAAGAGACATCAAGGGTAATTCCAGCTGGGTGCTGGTGGCTATGCCTGTAATCCTAGCCACTCAGAAGATTGAATGTTGAAGACATCAGTTCAAAGCTAATCTGGACAGAAAAGTTTGTGAGACTTCTGTCTCCAGTTAACCATCAAAGGCCAGAAGTAGAGCTGTGGCTCCAGTGGTAGAGCATTAGCCTTGAACAAAAATGCTCAGGACTGATTTATTTAAGCTCCAGGACTGGCATTGCCCCCCTGCCCCCCAACCATCTCCTTTTCAATTTTAATCAAATTTCCTTTCATAAATACATATCTCTTCTTTCCCCATAGTCTTAATATTTTTTTTTGTTTTTTGTTTTTTTTTGTTCCAGTCGTGGGGCCCGAACTCTGGGCCTGGGCGCTGTCCCTCAGCTCTTCAGCTCAAGACTAGCGCTCTACCACTTGAGTCACAGCACCACTTCCGGCTTTTTTCTTTTTTTCTTTTTGCTTATGTGGTGCTAAGGAATCGAACCCAGGGCCTCAAGCATGCAAGGCAAGTACTCTACCACTGAGCCACCTTCCCAGCCCCTAGTCTTAATAGTTTTAAAAATTTTTGACTCCATATTTGGAAGTTCTTATTGTAGTTATGGTTTCTTTCTCAGCAGTAATTATTTTCTCACTTGTTTTTCAAGTCCTTTAGACATCCAATTAAGGCCTGTAACCTCCCTACATAGACAGATACAGACACGGGTTGTTAATTTATATTCTCAGCTCCAAATCCTCAATCATATTTTCTCCAATTAAGGAACATTTCCTTTCCTTAGACCTCTCTGCTTGCTGCTTATATGATGTGTAGGAATTCTTAAATTGATTAATAAATCACTCAGGTTTCATTAGTAATTCTAGGCATTGAATTGGTTTAAGAAACCAGCTATATGTTCAGATATAGAAAACTTTGAAATGAAACAGAAAGAAACTTAACACCTAGAAACAATCACTGTTTGTGTTCTGATCACGTTTGCTCCTATTCTTTGCTGTATACATTTTAATCCCTATTTGTTTGGAAAAAGGATCTTTGAAAAGAACATGATTTTAAAAACAATGATATGAATTGTGTCTCTCATCTAATTCTGCCAAACTTATAATGTCATTTTGGGGGAAAGGTATTTAGTTCACCTAACAAGCGCACAAAGAGAAGTATTTTCCAGTATTTCAAGAGGAAATAAGAATGAGAACATGGATTACTAATGGGATCTCCTAGGAGATGAACCCAGCTTGTAGTAGCTTTACTTAATTTTTTAATAAATGATTTGAAAGTTAGAGTGCATAGTGAAATCTCTGCGTTTGCACATTATACGAGCTATTCTTATGGATAAATTATAGGAAGATCTCACTATGTCCTGAGAGTAAGCAGAAAAGTGACCGATGATCTTCAATAAAAATGTATTTGAAGGGGAAAAATGTCCTGAGCGGTAGTTTATAAAATGATGGTTTGGGAACTATCATTTATGAAAGAGCAAAGAAGAGTGGTTCTATTCTTCTACTAGAAATAAAATTTTAGGGAAAAAAAGCCAGCCAACACTGGTGCTATTCATTCATTCTACAAATGATAGTTGAAAATTCCTTAGTCAAAATTACTGATGTCAAGCAAGAGTCTAAAGATGTAGGGTCAAAGCAAAAAGGTGCAGTGGGACTCTCATCCTTCCCTCATTTTAACCTCACCTTGAACATCTGCTCCCAACTTTGGAGGGAACACCTTCCAGACTCTCCCTCCCTACAGCCAAGGCTGCTTGGTAAGTGTGGCCTGTGGTCATCCTGTCCTGTTGACAATGCCTGGCCTTGCTGCCTTATGGGCCATTGCTACTGCATTGGGTGGAGTCCTTTTTTTCCTTAATAATTAGAAAGAACATAACAATTATAAGCGATTTTAACAATTTTGAAGAATATGTGCATCTCACTCTGCTTTAATATTCTATTGATATGCCCTCTTCCCCACATCTCTGAATGTTAATGATTTGGTTGTAAGTTAACAAGATTGTAAGTCTAATTTTTGTCCCAAGTGTTACTGTCAGCCTGATACAGAATGTTGTAATTTACATGGCAAAGGAAGAGTAAATTTTTAAGTGATCATCCTATCAAAAGAACATTCTAGCACACTGAAAAAAGAAAAACAGGTTAAAACAGATTTGATCGCAGGAGCAAGCAAAAAATAAAATTAAACAGAACAGCTGTCTGAATTTGGGCAGAGTGCGAAGTACTCTCCTTTGAGGGGTGTATTTGAGGAGTTTTATTCTATTATGTTTCTGAATGAAAGAGAAAGGAATAAGAGGCAGACACATAGAGGTCATTCACTTTATCATCTTTATATCTGTGAATGTTGCTAGAATTGAAAAATACCATTGTACCTAGCATCATAAAATCTTACACACGATTCTCCAAGTCTAAGTAATTTTAATTCACAATAATTAAGGAAAACAATGAAATCCATCCTGATGAGCCTTGTATCTTGCTTTGCTGCAAATGTTGTCTTTCATAGCTGGTGATACTTGTCTGTCTTTTTCAGTCTTACCTCCCCAATCTCTGGAACATGATAGCAGTTCAGTTAGTACTTGCTTTTACCAAATATATGTAAAGGTTTATAGTGTTTATTATGTGTGACATGCTATTCAAAGCATTTCTCAGGTAGTAACTACTTAATCCTTAATAACAATCCTATACATTGTGCATGCCAATAAAGATGCAAAACTTAAAATACTGGAAGCTATGATAGGAAATGTACTCACTACTTATGTAACTGTAACCCCTCTGTACAGTATCTTTACAATAAAAATATAAATTAAAAATACTGGAAGCTAAAGGATTTGCTCAAAGTCAAATTGTAAGAAGAGAAGCTCAGAATCAAATCTGCATCTATACTCTTAGCTACTCTGCTATGCCTCATTGAATTGAGTCAAATCTAGAGATGGTCAACCTCCTTATAATTAATGTCTCCAATCTATGCAAACATTTTAAAGAGTATGTCTGATTATTTCTCTCCGCTCTCTGAAAATCCTCCCTTGCTTTATGTATATAAGACAAAGCATTTGCTTCTTGACTTGTCATTTTAAGAGTTTTTCCTCTTTGTTCTGGTTTAATTTTTACCTTATTTCTCTGAACTTTACCCATACCTAGGGTATAGGATATATAAAATATCTCAGTGCTCTGAACAGGCTGTTTTTTTTCCAGATTTTTTTTATTGTGAAAATACTGTACAGAGGGGTTACAATTACATGGGCAAGATAATGAGTACATTTCTTATCAAGCATTGTAGTCTCCTCCTTTGTTTCCCCTTCCTATCCTTCCCATCCTCCCCCCGCCCCCGCCACCCAATCCTCCTCCCCCCAACACCAAAGTTGTAAAGTTCGTTTTTTGACTTAACGACTTGTACATCTCATTGTTGCAATGGGTCCACCTGTATCCCTATTTAAATGATTTGTTTTTTCCCTTCACCTCCACAAATTATACCAACATCAAATACAGTGAAAGCAGGGGTTATACAATGGGGGAGGGACATACAAACCAACAAAGAAATAATCTTATGAATGTGTTAGAAACAATCGCATAAAAGAAAAAAAAAACATTTGAATACATATCTTGGGATTCATTTCCCTAGCATCAACTTATCTGACCTTTTCTGCTTGACTCAGACATATATTAGTTATTGCAAATAAGGGAAACCATGGGACCTGTGTTTCTTTGGGCCTGGCTTACTTCACTTAATATAATTTTTTCCAAGCCTTTCCATTTCCTAACAAATGGGGCAATGTCATTCTTTCTGATGGAGGCATAGAATTCCATTGTGTATATATACCACATTTTTTTGATCCATTCATCTCCTGAGGGACATCTGGGTTGGTTCCATATCTTAGCTATGGTGAATAATACTGCAATAAACATAGTTGTGCTGGTAGCTTTAGTGTGGTCTTGTCTGTGAACATTTGAGTAAATGCCCAAAAGTGGGATTGCTGGGTCATAGGGGAGTTCTGTGTGAAGCCTTTTGAGGAACCTCCATACTGCTTTCCAAAGTGGTTGAACAAGTTTACACTCCCACCAACAATGCAGTAAGGTTCCCTTCTCTCCACATCCCCTCCAGCATCTGTTGTTCTTAGAGTTCTTGACTATAGCCATTCTAACTGGGGTGAGGTGGAATCTCAATGTTGTTTTGATTTGCATCGCTTTTATGGTTAGAGAGGTTGAACATTTCTTCATGTGTCTATTGGCCATCCTTCTTTCCTGTTCAGAGAAGTTTCTCTTTAAGTCTTTAGCCCACTTATTTATTGGGCAGTTGTTTCTTTGAAGATTTGTTGTTGGGGGATTTAATTTTTTGAATTCCAAGTATACTTTAGATATGAGACCCTTGTCCGTTGTATGGCTAGTGAAGATCTTCTCCCAATCTGTGGGCTTTCTATTGATCTTGCTAGCTATGTCCTTTGCCATGCAGAAGCTCTGCAATTTCATGCAATCCCATTTGTCCAACCTTTCTTTGATTTGTTGTGCTTCTGGGTCTCTATTAAGAAAATTTCGGCCTGTGCCAAGGAGACCTAGGGTTTCTCCTATTCTATCCTGTAATGTTTTCAGAGTGTCTGTTTGACCCCAAGGTCTTTGATCCATTTGGAGTTGATTCTGGTGCAGGGTAGATCTAGTTTTATTTTTCTACAAGTAGTTAACCAATTTTGCCAGCACCATTTACTGAAGAGGCTGTCTTTCTTCCATTCTATTTTTTTAGCTCCCTTATCAAAGATTAGATGGCTATAGGTCTGTAGGTTCATTTCTGGGTTTTCAATTCTATTCCATTGGTCCTGAGTTCTGTTCTTTTGCCAGTACCCAGCTGTTTTGATTACTATGGCTTTATAGTGGAGTTTGAAATTTGGTATTGATATTCCTCCAGCACTTGAACAAGCTGTTTTGTACCTTAGTAATCTTAACTTTTCTTTATCTGATTCTATTTTTTTTTCTTGGCCAGAACATTGGCTTAATTTTGAATACCTTTATTTTTCATGATGAACAGAAATTCCCCAACTGTGTGAGTCTGAGTTAAAGAAAATCTTGATCTTTGTGACTGTTTCAAACCATATGCTCTGATCAGAAATACATGATGTACACCTGGGTTTGCTTTTCCTGCTCACAGTGATCATAGTGACTTCCTTGATCTACAATGGAAACAAAGGAAAAAGGGAGGAACACATCATCCTAACATTGAGTGAGCTGTCTCTCCAATTTGTGTGTGTGTGTGTGTGTGTGTGTGTGTGTGTGTGAAAATGCTGTACAGAGAGGTTACAATTACATGGGCAAGGTAATGAGTACATTTCTTATCAAGCATTGTTGCCTCCTCCTTTGTTTCCCCTACCTATCCCTTCCCATCTCCTCGCCCTACCCCTGTTGCCCCCCTCGGCCCCCACCCCCAGCCCCAGCCAAAGTTGTAAAGTTCATTTTTCGACCTAACGTCTTGTACATGTCTCTCCAATTTTCAACTCCCATGCACCAGAATGATGGGCAGGGAAAGAACAGGCACTGATAGTTTCAGTAACTCTCATTTGTGCTGTGGTTTCTACTTACTATAAGTAAAGTTGCTAGTGTATGTTATTTTTCATCATTTTGGTTACCATTAAGTTCATATTTAATAGAAACTCAAAGGAGCTCATTAAATTTGTATTTCTAGGGTGTTCTGAGTATACCCATTCAGATAAATAGATAGATATTGAATATTTTTGTGGTAATGTTTCAGTAAGCCCAAAGACATCTGTATGTTTATATAGACTAAATTGTTTATACTTATTTAATTTGATAATTGTATTGTTTTAAAAACTTATGAGGGCCAATAGTTATTAATGTGTTTTTCAGAGTGGGTTATTTGTTAATAGAGAGGATTTGCTATGTAGCCATGAAAATACTATTTATTAATTAAGCAAGAAACATGCAGTGGTGTTAAACTATAATTAATTGTTACTTTGGCCGAAAAAATTACTAATGACTGACAGAATTCTTGGAGGTGATAATCTGGCTCGCATTTTTATTTCTTTCCCTACTCAAGGCAAATAAAGAAAGACTGTAGAAGACAAGCTATCTATATAATTTATTTACCAAGAAAATGTTCTTAAATGAGGGAACTAGTAGATTCATTTAAGGAGGCAGAAATAAACTTCATTCAGAAAATTTAAATAAAATATTCCAATTTGTGATATTTCAATGCATAGTTATAATGCCATCAGTAGTGGAAAATAATTGCCTAGGTAGAAAGAAGTGCAATTGAATGGGGAAAAGCCCTGAAGTTTATTCCTTTGTATATGATTCTGTTTATAAGAAGGTAATGAAAAATATGTAAATCCCACTAAACATTCTTTCAAATAGCCCTCTTCATCTTTTCAGTATCTAAAACAAAAATCATTGGCACTGGATTTGACAAAAAAAAAATGACCAATAATTACAAAGTCACTATAAATATTCTTTACAGGTTTGCATGAAAATATGTTTGAAAAATGAATGAATTAGAAAAATATTTTAATTGTCTTCCATTGTTTTGCTAAAAAATATTTTAAATTTTCCTCTAAAAGTAGTTTTAAATTCTGTTAAGGAATTTTACAAGTCAGTCCAATGAATTTTCTTTTTGTTTTTTTTAACTTGTTGGCTTTTGTAGATGGCTTTCAGTAACCTCATCTGTGTTTTAAATTATTTTATTTAGTTTTTAAATGTGATTGTAAAGGTGATGTATAGAAGAGTTACATACACCAGGTAATAAGTACATTTCTTTTGAATAGTGTAACCCCCTTCCTCATTCTCTCCCATTTTTTCCAGTCCTGTCTTTCTTTAACCCCAAGTTGTGTAGTTCATTTCCAACTTAGTGTCTAGTGGGTTTCACTGTTGAAGTGGCTCACCCTTTCTCCCACCTTTCCTGTGCTTCCTCTTCCTCATCCCAAACCAGATAAACTTATATACAAGACAAAGGGTACAAAAATCAAAAACAGTGACAAAAAGGGGGGAAGAGCAAAGAAAACAAAGAAAAAATACTTTTGAGCAGTTTTATCTTTGCAAATCTTGACTCTTCCAGCCAGGAAAAGCAGTATAGTGGTTAAAGAGCAGATGGAAACCTAATCTTGGCATCTGCCACACACAGAACTTCTCAAGAGCACAAATGATTAGAATGTTAAGAGATAAAAGGCCTGTGCTCCAGAAGGCCAGGAACATTATTCTTTGTCAAGTGGCCACTTGAGCAGTTTTAAAACAATTTACTTAAAATGTAAAGCAAAGTATGGATTTTATTGATCACTTTTTCACAGCCCTAGATTTCCTTAGTAGATAATAAGATATAACAACAAATAAAACAACATTAAACAAAATATTAAGCAACAATGTTGGAGGCATAAACTCAAGTACACATGAAAATTTATATGGATATTTTTCTTAGTATATGTTGATAAGGTTATAAGCTGCAAACATTTTAATAAGAGAAGAGATACCATTCTCAGTATGTTTGGATCCTTTACTGAACATTTCTTCTTTGTTAAGCAGACTTCCCACAGCTTCTTAGAAAAGTGCCCTTTGAAGAGTATGATGATAAATAATGGAGCTTTCTCAATTGTTATTTGCCAAAAGGTATTGTTGGAGTTTTTGTGTTCATCATGACTTGTGATGTTCAGTGGTGTCCTTGATCCTAGCAAGCCAGAGGAGGGAAAAGGCTGTGCTGTTTCAGCATTAGGCATGTCCTAGTTGTACACTAGTTGTTCATCTGATAATGGCTTGCTAGTCTTCCAGACCAAAGGGTGGAAACCAGCACATCTCAGACTGAATCAGTGTAGCCCAGAGTTGTTTTGGCAGACCTTTGTGGTAAGAATATCTCTCTTTAATGTATTTTTGAATGACTTTGAAGAATCAAATTGCTTGTGACTTTCTCAATAATATATCTATTGAGGAATCATACCATTCAGCTGAACTTTGGACTTCTCTTAAGTTAGATTTAGTTTTGGTCTACAAATTGTATATGACTGAGCCCAAAGTCTTATCTGATAAAATCTTCCGTTCTTTCAAATTTTTATTCATCTTACAAACTATGCTAAAGCTTATTTAGGTTTAATATTTTAGTTGTTGTATTGTCAAAATATGAATAATTTTCTTGCCATAAATAGTTATATCAATTTTAATTGATATAGAAACAGAAAAGAAAATCCCTGGCCATAGTCCTATCATGTTTTGATCCAATACCATTTCATTTCCAAGTTTTTTTTACTGAGGAATTTACTGCACTAGAAAAAGTTTTTGAGTAAGCTATCATAAAGCATAAAATGAATTTATAGCCTATGAATGACAACTAAGATTTATCAAGCAGCAAAAAGAAAATTGGTACATTTTAAAGTTAATGACATTTTGAAGTGCCAAAGTACAGTTAGGTATGGGAAGAAATATTTTGCAATTCCAAAAAGCACCCTAAAGACTTGAAATGTGTAACAAGCCATATCAATTGGTATTATAATATTGGTTTACATTCCTTTTGGACTGTGATTGCATTAACTTATGTTTCCAGAGGTAGGTATTTTTGGAGGGTAGTTGTTTATTAGTGTTTTATCATTTTCTGACTTAATCCATCAGGCACTTTCATACTTCGTTGCTGGTTTTAAACCGAAGTCAAATTGCTTTGTTATATTTAGGTATAGAACAAAGGCATTGTGTCATCTTACATGTATGCATCCCATTGAGCTCCAGGAGTTAAAAAGTAAACTAATACTAAATTTCCTTCACTTGCTGGTATGTATGGGATATGTACATGACTTCTAAAGCAAATAAGCAAAAATCTTAAAAAATACATGACAGTCTATAAAAACCTGATACATGTCCTAAGGTTCATTTTTTTAGTCCAGTGATCTGTTAGTGTTTCCCAGCAAAAGTGAATTTAGTTTTAACATCCATACATGTAATTCTACAGTGGAAAGTGAGATTATGTTGATTTTTTTAAACCCCCAAAGTATGGAATACACTACTATTACTTTGAATGAAAAACTTGTGTAGTATTTTCCAACAGGTGTGTCACACTTTCCTGTGTGATTAATGTGAAAATATTATAACTGTATTATACAACATGGCAGGATATTAGCTTTTCTCCATTGCCATACATTAGCATGTTTATACAAACATTAATTGCTTCTTCTTACTTTTAGTGTTTTGCCTTTTCTTCTATTTTGTTTTGTTTTAAGCTCCAGTGAGTCGGCCCAAAAGAAGTGAAATTTGTATCCTGATAAATTAGGAGAATCTGTAGATTGAAATGTTAATTTCAGGAGCTGTTTCTGGAAATAGTCAATCTAGGTCTTTTAAAGAAACTCTCTTAGGTTCTCAGTGTTTTATTCCAGACACATTCCTTGAAATTTGTTGTTAATATCATAAACTATATCACTCTGTTGATGGTTTATGTTTGAATGGAATATGTCAGGGTACAAAACCTTTGTAGATACCATTGTCATTTTAAGAGATGTGATGCTGTTGGGAATTATAAAGATAGGATCATAGGATAGAGGTTTTATTTGTTTTACATATTGATATATTAAGTATAAAAGATTATTTGGCATTTTGTTTGTTGGAGCGAGGGGTCATATAATAAAATGAAAGTATAAAGTGGACTTACTTTATAACCTAATATTGTACTCAAGTTCAAATAGTCTTACCTAAAATATCAGAATGGAATAGAGAATTGAAATGCAGATAGGCATTTTTTTTCCATTAGCTTAACCGAGAGTCTTAACCAAGGCAGCTAACAATCAGTCCAAATGACTAATTTGATTTTCTACTTCTCTTCCTTTCCTTAATCAGAATTTGGATAGAGGGATTAATTAACAATAAAGCAACATGAAAAAGAAGGAATGAAAATGAGGGCACAGATAATCCACAAACTATATATAATCATGTCTGGGTAATCAAAAGTTAACTGTCATTAACATGACATTTGCTTTTAAAGCCGAGCAGAAAATTATGATTTTTGGCACTAACTTAATCTTTAATTATAGAACAGTACCATTCTTTCCCTGTGTTAGTTCAGATAGCTATAAATTATATTAGTCTAGGGCTTTTGTGTCATTTCCTTTCCTTTTCCATGATTTATATAGTCAGAATACTGACCTATAATTAAGTGTACTTGAGAATGGTCTCCAGTTAATTAAATACTGTGGAGTATGTAGGGTGAACTGTGCCAAAATTCCAAAGGAAAAGGCCAATTCTAGGTTAAATATCTATGAGAAGTCTGGGTAAGTCTTTAGTGGTAGTTGTATATGATTGCTAGAATTGTTATGAGAAATAAAAGAGAATCTCTCTTGGCTATTGTCTGTTAAAGAATGTAAAATTCATCTTTTTTTGTAATTTAAGTATATCATTTCAAAAAAGTAATTGTCTCACTTGAGGCATGCCCTCCCTGGTTTTTAACTACTAGTAAAATACATTTATCACACAGAAAAAAAAAGTGTAAGGAGGGGGGAGAAAAGGAAAATAAAGCCTGTCTTTTTCCCCTCTTTTTGTTCTTTTATATTTCCCTACAATAAATCCTCTTTCTGAAAAGGAATCATATTCAATGTGACTTCATGTATGATTGAGAATTCCCTCTTAGGTACAGTGCACAAAGTTAGGGAAGGACTAGCCACTCCATTTTGTTGCCCAAAGTGCCAGGCACCAGAACCTATGTAACTCCAAGGATGAGTAGAAACTGAGGTATCCTTTTTCCTGAATGTTTTCTCCCAGTAGTGCCCCCCTAGCAATGTATACTCAGGAAACTTGTTGCCATTCCAAGATTCCAAGGCAAATCCTAGAACCTGGACAAAGTAAAGGAGAGAGTAGTAAGGAGGTTGGAGTGTGGGGAAAGTGTGAAAGAGAGGAAGGGCCCTCTTTCTTTTGTTGTTTGACTTAGCAAAAGGAATTCTAGGCCTATCCCAGAGGCTACCTATAATCATCTGTTTGGGAAATTCTCATTGCAGTTAGGTCATCTGTACACAGCAGTAAACATTCACTGACAGGTGGATGAAGGTATTCGGCATTCACAGATGTTTTATTTGGCATTTACTTAAAAATAAATAAATAAAAAGGGCCAACATTTTCTAAATTAAGAGAAAAATCTTTTAAATTCATATTTCTGGATCCTGTTTTGAGAAAATCCTAAGATTGGCAACACAACATACTGGTTTATCTGTTGATGAATTTTTTTTTTGTTTCAACCATTGAACTAAAGTATTCTCATTGCAAATAACACTTCAGTTTTCTGTCTGCTTTGTAGTTTTAGGGTTACATTCCTAAATATGGAATGCTAGATCCTATAAATGTTTACCTTGCTGAAGGACTGGCAAATCATTTCATATTTTTGTAGAGGTGGCAAATACAAGCTACTTGAAATGATCCCTTTAAATCAAAATACTTACTTGCTTTAAGATTATAATGAAGTTGGTTTTATTTATTTATTTATTGCTATAGAAAAAGGTGAATTCTTTGTGATTCTGTAATCAGTTCAAACTTTTTTTTTCTATTTCTCAAGCCTCTGCACAATGTATAGTTTAGTTTCAAATTAAATATACTATAATTATTTTATAAATACTCAATTCCTCTGTGAAAACCATTGTAAGTAATGAGCAAGTTCTTCTCAGTACTAATGGTCTATTGCTTTGGAATCATATTCTTTTAACACTGGAGATTAATTCATTAGCATATGATAATACATTCTGAAGAAGTGTGCCTGTATATAACCTTACACGAACACATGTGTTTAGACTACTAACAGTACAATACAGGCATGCTGAGGAATAAGTTCAGAACACTGATTCTTCCCATCAATAATATTTTCTGCATTTTTTTCTTATAAGCCAATGTCACTAATTTTAGGTACATTTTAAATAAGTTTTTTATTGTGAAAATACAGAGGGGATTCAATTACATGAGCAAGGTAATGAGTAAATTTCTTATCAAGCATTGTTGCCTCCTCCTTTGTTTTTCCCCTATCCCTGCCCTCCCATCTCCACGACTACACTCTATCCCTCCCCCCGCTAAAGTTGTAAAGTTTTTTGACATAGCATCTTATACATTTTATGATTCTGGTCAAACCAGTGTTCTCATCAATTTGAATATATTTTGATGTTATTATGGAAATGTGCTGCAGAATGATTGGGTAGTAACAACAATACACTCTTCATTATTTATATCTATAGACAAGAAATCATTATTGGCAGTAATGTACACATGGCTCCTTTGTGGTAGCAATGGTCTGTGTCTGCACTCAAAGGTGTGGCCCATCATTTTATCTTTGCTTAGTACAAAAGGAGTTTCACTTGACAATTTCATGCCAAATGGTCCTTTCTATTCAGCCATGGAAATAATAGGAACAACACAGTGGGTGAGAATTTTTCATTGGCTCAAAAAAGACTCTGAACTAAGGCTCTGAACTAAGATACATGACTGTGATGTTTCTATGTATTCAGGAGATTTAATGTGGATGGAGAGGAGCTAGATCTTTTGTTTAAAAATATAATTAATTCTGTCTCCTCTAGTTTTCATGAGAGGAGAAGACACTAGAAAAGATTTCTTAGAAGACACTAGAAAAGATTTTGTACTATTTTACTTTTAAAAATATTTATTCAGGTCAACTGCTTGGCTAAACAAAACTCAGATTTTCTTTCTATTCTGTTTCTTTACTATGTTATTTTCATGTCTTGCATTGGTATGGGAATATTCCACAGGCACCCTCCTTTAGCTAGATGAAATTGAATTCCTACGTGTTTTTGAAACCATCAGGCAGTGTAACTTACAACTTTTTGGGGGAAACTGGTCCACATACTATTCTTCTGCCTGACAAGGATAAGAGGAGGGTAAAGCTTGGATTTGTGTCATTAGGCTCTCTGTTGAGGTCCACCTCTATTCTTGACTAGCGTTGTCAAGTTTGGCAAAACAATAATTTTCATAAAGCATTGAGTTGTCTCCCCTGATCTGATCTTTATGAAACATACAGAAATTTAAGGAGATAATGAGAGCTGGATTTAGGGAGAGAACATCAGTGGAGAGTTATCCAGAATGGAGTTGCCCAAGAAATTTTAAAGAGCAAGTGAGACTAAATTTTAATTTTTTATCATCTCTTGCTGTAGAAAACCTTCCATTGCTACTAACCAGTGGAGGCACAGGATATTACTTTTATTTCAAATAAATAGAATAGGTATAAGAATTAGGGATAGGATTAGAATAGAGATAAGTTAAATGAGAAGGAATTCTACTTTTGAAATAGTAAAGATTGCTAGAGAAAAGAACAGTTATAGGAGAAGGGTCCAGGGTATGGAGGAAAAGTCATCTGAAATAGAAAACTTAAGTAAGTAATGATTAGAGGAGGACAGTCAGCCTTACTAAACATTTTTGAAGATATTAGACTAACTTTAGCTTACCAAATTTTTTAATAATATTTAAAGGATAGTTAAGCATTCTTTCTTAAAAGAGGTTTTAATGCAACAGTATAAGCAATAATCCAAATAAGACTAATAATAATTAATCTAAATAATTACAATGACCCCTTGTATTTGTGGGAGATTTATTCCAGGATCTCCCACAAATATCAACTTTTGTGAATGCTTAAGCCCCTCATAGCAAATGGCATTGTATTAGCATGCAATGCACATGTACTCTTTCATGTACCTTAAGTTGTTTCTAGATTATTATACTTAAAATAATTCAAATGCTATGTAAATAGTTGCATCATTTCAGAAATGGCAAGGAAAGCCTTAAATACACTTCTTTTTCTTCCCTATTTTTCCATATACAGTTGGTTGAATTCATGATTGTCAAACTATAGATGATAAGGGCCGATTACATTATAAAAATTTATTATACTATAATCATTTTCTGTGGGTAAAACACTGCATATGAAAGTATTTGAGAACCTTGCTTTTAGATTTCACCATTTAAAGCTAAAGAGACAGATATCTATGTGAACAAGTTGGCCAGTTTACAAGATTTGGAAACCAAATACGAATCTGTCAATTCCAGCTTTGACTTGGTACTTCTCATTGCATCTCATCAGATTTTCTCCTGAGATCAAAGTGTGGCTAATAAAATTCCCACAAAGAATAATTGAAATTTTGCTTTTCCTGAAAGAGCTGAGGTCCTCAGTATAGAAAATATTTAACCAAATAGTTATGGAAGCTTTCTTATATTTTTTTCTCTCATCTCATTTTATAGATGCTTTTATTTGAGTTTCTAAGTGTGAGATGATGTGTTTTAGGTCACACTCCTGTCTTGTGGAATTGAAGCTGTAGCTGGATTTCATGGTCCCTGTTTCAGATAGAAATGCACTCATAAAATGTATGCCTCCTGTATGCTGTCTTCACATTAGGTGCTGGGAGATTATAATAAACCAGAAAGCTCTGTAACTACAATAATTGTTGAGATGGGGAAAATGTCATCCAGGAAGTAATAATTATAGAAATAACTTAGGTTGTAACAAGATCATAGGACTTACTTATTTTTCATATTAGAGGAAATAAAGCCTTAATCAAGAAATGGATTGGGATGGATGCATGCGTGGGTTATTCTAGTGTTGTGTCACACTCAATGCTTAGCTAACAATGAAGGCATGGAGATGAAGTTGAGCATTCACGAAGAACTAAGAACTTGCAGAGTGATGGAACTCATAGGCTCAGGGATTCCTTGCCTTCACTGTCCAATTAGCCTTACTCAAATAATATGAACTCAGTTTACTCATCTGTGGAATCAAGATAATTTCAATTTTGGAGGTTTTATGAGGATCAAATGGGCTTATGCTTGAACATGCATTATAATGCCTGGCATATTTAAGAATGCAGTAAGTATTATTATCAAGAGCACCAGTGATTCTGACGAGAAAAATGAGGTATTTGGTAGTCTAAAGGAACTTTTTTCTTTTCTTTTCTAATGTGGGGATACATAGAAATGAAAGTATGGCTTTATATGCTTTATATGTGCCACATATCTACTTTACCACTGAATATGCTCTTAATCTTAGGTATTTTTTTATTAACTAGTAGGGTTAGAATTTGAGTATGAATCCTTAGAAACTGGATCCATCTATTATTCATTCTTTTTCTTTTATCTTCTTGTTTTTGTTCTAAGTTTTTAAGTCATTTATATGTAAGGAAACAAGAAGAAATTTAGCTATCAAAGGTTTTGGAAAAACCAACATTTAGAACATGGATTCAAAGGAAGATTGGTAGGATGACCATTTAGGATAATCTAGAGAATGACTACTGTGGGTTGCCAGTGCAATCATGACCCTGAATGGCCACTGTGGATTGGCCAATGCAGCCATGACTCAGTGAATGACCACTGTAGATTGGCCAATCATGACTCAGTGAATGATGCCAAGAAAGTTACTAGATTTAAATTCCTAAATCAGACAATATATGAGACGATCGTAGTTTGCCCAAGTTTGTAAAAAATACTTTTGAGTTTATGGGGAGAAATAGTAACCAAAAGCATCACATAAAACAAACTTCCATTTCCCTTTATTGCACTTGGTAAGGGTTATTAAGAATGTAATTCTTTCTGTTTGCTATGTGATTAGCAGCCAAACCTTTTGGGGGTAAATTTCCATTGCAATGTTCTTGTTACCGTAAATGGAATTTGCATACCTAATTCTCTTCTCTCCATATTGAATCCATACCCCTTTAGGTCTAACGGCATGCTAAAAATGATTCCAAATCTCCAGTGTTGATTGTGGGCCATATGTTAGCACTAATTATATAAATGAGACTTGGTAGAAATGTGACATGCTAAGCATTTCAAGCTTAAGGAATTATCTAAATGAATTCTAGCTTGAGTCAGTGCTAGCAGAGGCAAGGAAATGTGGGTGCAGGGTTTGAGCAGATGTTAACAGGTCGACATGGCTCTTCATTGTCTTTATTTGTCTGACTATAAGGACTGCTGATGGAACATTGTGTCAGAATATTTTAAGATGCCATTTTAGTGAAAATTGCATTTTTGTACCTACAGATGGATCCATTTTCTGAATAAGCAGATTGGAATGATAGAATAGCAAAGGTTAGAATCAGCAATCTTCCATGAATTTGAAATTTTAGCATTTGGTGAGACCAGTTGTCATGGTTGGGTCTTGGAAAACTGAAGATTTATAAAAGAATATTTCAGTTCAACATCAAATAATCCTAAATTTGCATCTCCAAAACGTAAGTTAAAGTGGAAAAATGTAGTTCTGATCAAAGACAATGTGAATAATGATATTGTGAACATCTAACACTTGCTGAATGTGCATTATAATTTAGGAAAACAGTACCCTGGATAGTGATTGAGCTTGCCAATGGAGATTTAGGACCCCAAATCAGATCATGACTAAAGTCCAACTCACCAATTTGCCTGCAGGTTGTAAAGTCCTGACAGACTTAACTCACGTTCTTGTTTCGCTCATAGATATCTTGAGGTTTTTCTAACTATCCTGTCTTTTTTTTTTCATGTTCCCTACAGACTTTGAACCCTGGAGGATATAAACTATCTTTTTTTCTGGGTTCTCACCAAGAGCCTAGTGCCTGACTCATACTATATGCTCACTAAGTATTGCTGAAATAGAAGTAACTAATATTGATGGATGTTAAGTATTGACCAAAAACATTTAATCTATACTGATGTGTTCTTGCCTAGGTACTGTTCTGATTTTAGCAATATGAATTAAAGTTAAAGGACGTTAAACAACTTGCCTAATGTCACCTGAAAAACAAGAGATAGAGCTGGAATTTGAACCTAGCAATGTCTATCTGTCTGCCTGTTGTTGAGCCATGCAGGATACAAATTCTATGTTTTAGACATTTTGGTGTTAAAACCATCCTCCAATCTGATTCTTGATATATTTTTGAGCATCAGTGAGTTGCCTTGTATATGTTGTCCAACCCTTACCTTTATTGCAGTGGTAATCTAAGTAAGATGAATATGAATGGTCATCTGAATGACCACACTGTACTGGTGTCTACTATGACATTAATACCAAGTTGCATTACTTTAATTGTAGATCATTATTCAAGGGAGAACAACGCAGACTAAATATGGAGACAGTATTATGTTTGTGCCAATGATAGTGCAGTGACATTAAGAGTGTCAAAGGGTCTAAATAAAAAGCAGGAGTGACAAAAATCAACTAGCATATGTCAAAAGGTAATGTAAAATAGAAACTGTGCCATTCTAGTTGGGGCCATTCACGTGGGGAAACAGTGACATAGTTTCAATTAACTAATATGATTCATAATGTTAAGTTATATGGTTAAATTTTATAGACCGGTAGATGTGTTTTTCTTCATAAATGCCTTCTGGTTTTATAGCTATAGTATTCTTCAAGCATAAGGAATTTGCAATTTTATGTTTGTGTGTATTTATGTAATAAACCAGATCTGTTAAGACTGAGGGAAAAGCCACAATTTAATATCCCTCCTTTCAAGATGATCTGTATGCTCATTTTTGCTTGTTTGGGCTTTGTTATTATTTGTTTTATTTATTTTTTTAATACCAGACTTGGAAATGAACGTACATGTTTTGAGTTGAGAATTCCTAAATAGGCTTTGGAGATCAGAGTTGAAGGGAAACAACCCTAGAGTATATGTGTATGTATACATATGTGTGTGTGTGTGTGTGTGTGTGTGTGTGTGTGCGTGTGTGTGTGTGTGTGTGTGTGTGTGTGTGTGTGCATGTTTGTGTGCATACACATCCATCTGCTAATGGTACACACAACACAAATGGCAAAGATGAGCTTTGGTGGTTGTGGTTGGTTAGGCTTTCCAGGGATCTACCTATTTGGATCTTGGTTCAAGCCATCGTTGATCTTTCCTCTGTCATGAGTTTTTCTTTGGGTGTCTTATTTATCCAGTTCATAAAGTATCAAAGCAAGATGACTTTGTTGCCCCACTGTCTCTGGAATTATATTCCTAGTTAGTACCTTTTGTCAAGAATGAACAGGAATTCCCTGGGAACACTTGCTCACTACAATGTCTTTATATCCTAGCCTCGAGCCACCAGACAGGAAACCTGAAGAAAGATCTATTTCTTCTTCTTTATGACACATTCTACAACTCCCTGGGGCATTACTCCTCTCTGAAGGTAGTGAGACCTTTGTGAGACTTAGAGCTGGTTAAATATTAGGCTGGTTTATAGTAGTTTTTTCTGCTTTAAAACTGATGATAATTTATCCTCAGAAGTTTATTTTCTACTTATTCGCTTTATACTACTGACTCTAATTTCTCAAGCTATCTTGAGATACCCAGGATGTTGAAAATCAAGTAGTTGCATGGTGAGTGGACAATAGAATACTTTTTTCCAGAATGGAGTTTTAATTTTATGAAAATTCAGCCACTTCAGAATAATGTTCACATAATAAAATCTGTTGCCTTTCAAAACTTAAGAGGCAGTGAGGAGTTAGTGAATGTTGATTCTAAAGTGCTGGACTTTCTCTGCAGAACATTTTTTTTTTAAATAATAAGGTTTTTTTTATTGTGAAAATACCATACAAAGGAGTTACAATTACATGAGCAAGGTAATGAGTACATGTCTTATCAAGCATTGGTTGCCTCCTCCTTTGTTTCCCCTTACCATCCTGTCCTCCCATTCCCCACCTTCCTTCCATTACCCCGGCCCCTGCCCCCCTCAGCCAAAGTCGTAAAGTTCGTTTTTCAACATAACGTCTTGTACATCTCATTGTTACAATGGGTCCACCTGTATCCCTATTAAAATCCCTTCCCCTCCACAAGTTATACCAACATCAAAAACAGTGAAAACAGGAGTTATACTGTGGGGGAGGGACATACAACGCAACAAAGAAATCATCTTATAAATATGTTAGAAACAATAGCAAGAAAGAAAAACCATTTTAGTCCACGACTACGTTTATTGCAGCATTATTTACCATAGCTAAGATATGGAACCAACCCAGATGCCCCTCAGTAGATGAACGGATCAAGAAAATGTGGTACACACACACACACACACACACACACACACACACACACACACACACACACACACACACACACACACACACACACACACACACACAATGGAATTCTATGCCTCCATCAGAAAGAATGACATTGCCCCATTTGTTAGGAAATGGAAAGACTTGGAAAAAATTATATTAAGTGAAGTAAGCCAGGCCAAAGAAACATAGGTCCCATGGTTTCCCTTATTTGCAATAACTAGTATATGTCTGAGACAAGCAGGAACGGTCAGATAAGTTGATGTTAGGCAAAATGAACCCCAAGATAAGACTGCAGAACATTTTTGAAGATGGTTACCAAGCATTTCTGATACAGAGGCTTTGCTATGGGACCATGTGTCCACTCCTGGGAAGATGAAGTTTTTTAAATGAAACATTAGTAATAGGTAGGGCTCACAAGAAAAAGCAGACCAGGTTTTCAAATGCCGTTTTGCACTTTCTGCATGGATAAGCCTAATTTCAAAACATTAGTGCCATTGAAAAGATATGCTAAATTCTTCAGAAAAAGGAGTAAGCATAACCACATACACATATATGACTTAAAAACTTTATACATTTTAACTTCATCTTTAAAAGAAAACAAAAAATGACTTGATTTAGGTTATGGAAAACCTAAATGGAAGGGGGCATAAAATATGCCTTTCTAAGACAAGGCCTGTAGACACATAGAGCCACAAGTCAGGAGCAGGTGTAACAGTAAACTGTGCAGAATTCTGTATTGTTTCCACAGTTTTCTGTACAAGATATCATGTGCTCAACTGCTGTAATTTACTGTAAGCTATTAGTGTACTGGGAAAAGTCCTGTGTGACCCTTCCATAATGCCTTTTTTAAGATGACATCATTCCTCTGATTACCAGTCCCATAGCATTAATTTGTGTTATAGATGTTTGTTTTGTAGCAAAACAGACTGTGAGTTTATTAGGATATTGCAATGATACTTCACCTGATTGAATCTTGGACATTTTATGTGTGAAGAGAAGTATTGCTTCATTTTAAGAAATAGAACATGTGTAAATCATGAAGTCAGGTCAAAGGAGCCTTGGGCTATGAGCCAACATCTCCTCTACTCCATGGAAACATGCACATCTTAATTTACCTTCTGTTAAGGGATACATTTTTATGGCTTTGAGAAAGGCTCACATGTACAGATGACCTCAGGGATAGTGGCCTGGGAAAAGATTCTCTGTCCAGTCTGGTAGGACTACAGTAGTACAGTTGCTTTCAGTACCTAATATAACATGGTCCTGAGCCATAGCTGGTAAAGAGGGAGGAATTCAGCTAAGGCTGGACAAACTAGGTTCTCAAGTCAAACTGAACTGCAGCCAAGTCTCAACATTGCTATTTAGTGGTTCCATGGTTCCATAGTCTTGGTTTCGTGTCCATATCTATAAAATACAAATCAGAAGAAGGTAGCTGTTACCAGCATGACTATGTTTATTACAGCATTATTTACTATAGCTAAGATATGGAACTAAACCAAATGCCCCTCAGTATATGAATGGATCAAGAAAATGTGGTATATATACACAATGGAATTCTATGCCTCCATCAGAAGGAATGACATTACCCCATTTGTTAGGAAATGGAAAGACTTGGAAAAAAATTACATTAAGTGAAGTAAGCCAGGCCCAAAGAAACATAGATCCTATTGTCTCCCTTTTTTGCAATAACTAGTATATGTCTGTGTCAAGCAGAAAAGGTCAGATAAATTGATGTTAGGGAAATGAACCCTAATATATGTATTCAGATGTTTTTTTCTTTCTTGCTATTGTTTCTAACACATTTATAAGATTATTTCTTTGTTGCTTTGTATGTCCCTCCTCCATGGTATAACCCCTGTTTTCACTGTATTTGATGTCGGTATAATTTGTGGAGGGGAAGGGAAAAAACAAATCATTTAAATAGGGATACAGGTGGACCCATTGCAACAATGAGAAGTACAAGTTGTTATGTCAAAAAGGAACTTTACAACTTTGGTGGGGAAGGGGAGGAGGATGGGGGGTGGGGGGAGGATAGGAAGGGATGGGAAGGAGAAACAAAGGAGGAGGCTACAATGCTTGATAAGAAATGTACTCATTATCTTGCCCATGTAATTGTAACCCTTCTGTACAGTATTTTCACAATAAAATAATAATAAATAAAAATAAAAAATAAAAAAGAAGATAGCTGTTAGAAATATGTTTAGATTTTGCATCCATGTGTCACAACCTTACCTATTACATTTTCAAAAGTTAATGTAAGTAGCACACTTGTGATTTTATTTAGAGTCCCTCTTTATTCCATCCAGATATATACCCACATGATGTTTTTTATTATAGCTTAAATTAATTTTATAAACTTTTTTCTGATCATAACTGAAAGCTCTTCTCTGAAGAGCTATTCACAGTTTCCTGAATGCAGTTGAAAGAGTATTTAAGAAAGAATCATTGACCCTCTAGAACTGAGAGTCAAATGTGTTCTGTGGAAACGCTGCAGGATGCTGACTCTTCCAGTCCAGGTAGCAGGGAGGCAGAAGAAAATGGAGAAGCACAAATACAGATAGGACCAAAATTCTGATCCAAGAATCCTAATATCTCTGTTTTTTCTCATAGTAAAGAAAGATTGGTTTATTTATCTCTTAGACTGGAGCATTGATGAGCAGAGACTGAGAAAAGTATCAGTTTATTCCCCTCTGGTCCATAATTTCCTTTTATCTTAAATTTGGAAACCATTACAACTTCTTTTCTATTAATATAGTCTGTAAAAACAAAAAGAGGAAAAGATATCCCTATGGTATGATGCAGTGCAGTTCAGTGGCCCATCCATATACACCCTTCAGTCATTTTTCTTTCCAATTTTTAGAAGCAAAACTCTTGTGAGTAGTCACTTCTTTTTCCATTTTACTGCGGGATTAGGACTTTCTTGACTGTGCTTACCATTTGTTCACATTCACCAGCTATCTCCAAATCTTTCTACAGTTTCTCCTCCTTGTCTTTTAGAACCAAAGCTATCCAGTGTTAAGGCACTGATTATGAATCTTAGGATACTTGCCTACTATGGTAGCCTCTGAAAACGGAGGGTGGGGTTGGTTAGCTTGGCAGCAAGGAGTCTGATACTTTTATAGCTGGTACCATGGGCCATTTTTTCTGGCCACAAATGACATAGGCATGCATCTACAAAAACTCCTGAAGAATATGGGGGAAAAACCTAGAATTCCTTTCCCTCATAGATTGCACAGAAGGACCTGCAATTCATCTACTTTAATTTTATATGGTAAAAAATAAGGACTACCCTCGGGGAGAGGCAAATTTTCAGAGTAATATTTTACTAATATAAAGTATGTAAAATGATTCACATTTATATTTTTATGCTTTCCATAAAGACATATGTTGCATGTGAATTTTAAACATGAAATGTACCTATTAAATTTTGAAGTGAGAATATATACTTTTGGAATCCTTCAAAGCAAAAATTGATTTAGATCACTGTCAGAATTATTGGGATTTCTCTCTTTGGTACATTACAATAGACTCTCTGAGATAAAATAAAGTACTATTGAATTCTAAAAGCAAATTTCCAAATTTGTTCCTCTCTGCAGAGTCACAGGAGAAGTTTGATTTTCTTTTAATCATTTAACGACTGGAAAAAAAATACTAACCTCAATTGATGGGTGTGGGAAATCTGTACAGGATCCACCAGACAGCTATATTTTTGCAACTTTGATAGTACCCAGGATAGGAGGGAATAGTGAAGGGGCAGATTAGAGAATTGCAACCTTGTGTAACAAAAAAGTGCCATTGATATACTAATAGGGGTGAACATCATCTTGTAAAATCCACATTGTTATAAGGCAAGTCAGTCCACTTGAATCACAAAGACTGATTTTTATGGGAGACCCCTTATTTTATTCTTTAGGTATTCCATTTTTATTCTGTATATTCTTTGGAATTAATAGAGCCTCTTAAAATGGATGTCTATAAATTTTCTCTCCTACATATGTCTCGAAACTGTTTCATTTCTTCACTTAAAACATTACAGTCATTTCAAAATGCCCTATTTTGTATTTAATTCCACCATCTCATATAAAATACATGTTCTTCACATAATTACGTAAAAATGGTTTTGCAAATGCCCTAGAGATCTATATGATGGGCACATTATAGGATTCTAAGTAATAATAATCTCCTGTTTACATGAGACCTGATTTTCATGCCAGTTTTTTACACTTTAATATATCCAGAACACAGCTTTGCTCAAATATGCTAGTTTATTCTGATCCAGGAAATGCATTGAAATATCAGATTAGTTTGCCTGGCAGAATTTGAAGCTATGACTGATACTTTAGAAGTGAATATAATGGAAAAGAGATGGAAAGCATTGTTGTCTTGTTTGCTATGAGCACAACTAAACAAAGCCCAGCAGGGTTACTGGATAACATAAAGCATAGGCAGGAGAGGAAGAAGCACAAGAACTAAAAATAAAGGTTATTAGGCAAGAGGCAGAGAAAAGAAGAGAGATGTTATTATAGAAGTAGTGTATAAATGAGAGCTTTGGCATCAGCTGAAATTAATAAAAGAAAGCCTGCTATACAGCAGTGTTTTTCTGTGGTTCCCTGAATTAGAAGCATCAGCTTCTGTGGAAAGTTGGTAGAAATTCAGAAACCTCACCTACTGACTCAGAATAATAAGGTGGAATTGATTTTAGAAAGCTCGCTAGACCAGGCAAAACTACACATTTAAGCTTGAAAACTACCTGCTACTTAGAGGGGTTCATCAGCTTCCTTGGTGGGACGAGTGTTGTAGAGATTCTGTGTGTATAGAGGAGAGAATCACAGCCTAATTGAGGAGTGGGGAGATTTAGAGACTGGAAAGAAGAGCTAAGGAGAGCCATAGAGAACGTGGGAAGGGTGGTTCCTTGAGGAATAAATACTGGATGGCTTCTTGCCAGTGAGTTTTAGGATAACTTGACACCACAGAGTAACTATTATCACTAAAAGAATTGTGTGAACTGCCTGGAGAACAGCCTGTTAACAATGGGGTGTCGTAGGTGGGTTGTCCTACCTCTTACTATAGCTGCTCAGGTTCCTGGTCACCATGTTACAATTAGACCAGACCTGTAAGAGGGGAATCAGAGAGGAAGCGCCAAGAAGCAATACAATCCAAACATGAGAGAAAAGGTATGACACTGAGGTTGTATTTGAGGGACTACATTCATTGCCCAACAAGTTCATGGCCAGAGCCCAACTTATGGTGGAATGCTGAAGAATCAAGCTGTGTCTTGACACAGGACAAGTAAGTAAGAGTGTTTCAATCCTAAGAATAATGCAATAATGCATTTAGGACCTTGGAGAACTAAATGAATGTAATAAAATTCTGTCTAGTGTGTGAGATTAGTGTTCCAAATGACAAGGTTTTGGGTCCCAGGGCAAATTAGATCAATAATCTCTTACAGCCCCCTCCTATCTGGTGCACTCATGCAGAAATACCTGATGTGAGTATAATCCAGGGGCTTACTTATAATAATGCAAGAGAATGAAAATCATTTAGTCAATAGGAAGCAAGTACCAGCCACCTCAAAGAAACAAAGGTGTACACGAGAGATCAGTTCCTTAGATTGTTCAGCTTTCTCCTTTGGGCTTATCAATATATTCAGGATAATTTATCAATTAACCTTACAAGTAAAGCAAAGATGAACTCACCTTTACTTTCTTGTGCAGAATAGCATGTATACATCTGTATTACAGAAAGAATGGTAACACACCATTGCCATCTGCAATGCATTGTAGTTAACTATGTGAGCGTGATTATCAACATGTTACTACTCTCCAGCTCCAATGGGTGTGGAATGTCTGGCTTGTGAGCTGTATAAGCCTGCAAAATTTGGCATATGATTGGACAAATAAATATGGTTCTTGTATATGTCTCTGCTGCTCATGGCCCGTAGGCCTATATTAATAATTTTGTATAACCTATAAATTATTTTATAAATATCTAAATGGAGTTTAAAAGAAAAATCATTCCTCATCCCTGTGTTAGATACAATCAGTTGACTATATCCAGCTCTTTTTTAAATTAAAAGTAGTATTTTTTATATTTCTTCAGTGCTTAAACAATGACTGGGGAGATGTAGTCTACCCAATGTTTTCATTTTGTACTAAAATTTCCTTCACTTTGCAGAATTAGATGCACATACATTTCTTGAGATTTTAAGTATGTCTATGACTCTGTTGAGAATTCTTTTCTAGGTTTTCTTTTTCTAAAGTACATTCTGTTCTCTGCTACCCTTACGAACCAATACCATCATGTAGCCTTTTTCTCTCATTCAAATCATGTCTCTCTTAAGTACCAAATAGGTCCCACTGTTTGGGTGATCATGTTTCACCTTACATCTTTGAGTCTCTAGCCCAGTGCTTTGTACAGTGGATGCTCAATCAACATTTCTAAAAACTATAGAATTGTTACTGGAGACTGCTCTGTGCATATGCTTTTTAAAACTGTTTTCTCCCGCATCATCTCCCTTTCTCTTTTCTATCTTTCCAATATATTAAATCCAGTCCTTCATTTCTCTAAATTGTCTATCCAACTCACTGAATTATGTTAAAAGGTAACAAAGCCTCACAGTGGAACTATTTTTCCCCATTAGAAGCTTTAATTTAGGGACATAAAATAGTTCACAATGCACATTAATTATGAAAGCATGTTTATATACTATATCCAATTGAAGCTGTACTTTATGACACATAGTAAAATCTTTTTGATTGCTGAAAATCCAATGGATTCATTGACATCACCTCACCTTCCAGAAAGGGCAACTAGAAAAAAAAACCCAGAGTTGGGGTCTGGGGCACAGATGCATGCACACAGAAGAGTTCATGTGCAAGGTTTCATGAGATTTGAATGTGAAGTGGTATTGTGCATCTTTTTCATTTAAATAGCCTAAAATGAGTAATTCACTCCCTAGAACATTTGATAAAAACCCTTGGAAGTCTGCCAGCAGGCACGGTGGGAGGAAGAAATGCATATTCAAAAGGAGATGAAGAGGTGGGGAAAGAAAAGAAAATTAAGAGGCAAAAACCTAAAAAAGGAATCTATACCTAATTTATTTTCTAAAATGAATTGAAATCTGTAAGTGAGAGTTGTTTGAAAGGGCCAGGGTCTGACTGTGCACCCTTGAGCAGGGCAAGTTTTGTAAAGATATTACATCTGAAACCCAGCACGTTTAAGAAAAGGCCCAAGAATACTTTTCTTTGCATTGTGTTCACCTCAGGCGACAGATCCCATGAACTCCAAGCTTGGTTCTGGAGTGTCAAAACACCTACGTGCTATGGTGATCGTTGCCATAGAGATAACTGGATGATAGATAGCTAGATGATAGATAGACACTGAATAGATAGTAGATAAATGATCTCATATGTCAGAAGAAGCCTTTGTGCTTAGGAAATTACAGATTTTTTTCAAAAAATAATTCTACTGTCAAAATCAAAAATAGAACTCTCTTTGCTTTACTCCCACCCTGGATGCATTCCCCTACTCTTCCAAAGCTTTCTTCTTATCACAATTTTGATGAGTTCCACCAATTCAGTTCACACTTGACTTCTTGTCTAAGATTAACTTTCTTCAAAGAAATAGATAGATTTGTTACTAGGCCAGGGGCCAGAGGGCAAACAGATGGCCACTAAGGTTTATATACATATATATTTTATATATGCATATAGTTATACAGTTATATATAATTTTATATGTAATTATATATGTAATTATATATAATTGGCAAGTTTTTAATTGTTCATATTATCCTTTTCTTGTACTTCCAGGTGTTTTTTCTTTGTTCTTACTTGTTACTTATTTTTTCTTTTCTCTGACCTCTTATTTTTCTAGCCCCCAGGGCATCCACTATTTTTTCAAATCTGTGTGTTCCTGTGACAGTTCTGCCTCTTTACTTCTTATCCTCCCTCTTATTTTGTTTATCTCTGTAAGTTCCAGCAATATTCACACTCATGCTGGATTGGGAGTCCACTTGATTCTTGAAATGACAATCAACATGTTCAGCAGATACATATACATGTTTTATAAAAGGATAATGAGACAAAATTCTTCATACATTCACTTGTGGGCACTCTAGGCGGAGGGGAGAGGGGAGTGGGGACCACATGGAAGAAATGGGCATAAAGTAGGTGAAGTCCTCTTACTTCCTTTGCAGTGTGAATGCTGACAGCCTGAAAAAGCAGACCCAACCCATGATCCCTTACATACATAGCAACTGAATTCTACCTTGCATAGAATCCATAGGAGATCATGAAAAATCAGAAACCAAGCTGTCCTCCTTCAGGCAACTGTAGGAAATTATGGAATAAATCCAATGCCTGCATTTTCCAGATAAAATAATTGGGATGCAGAGAGTTAGTGCTTTAACTGTGACAGTCTCTGGGATGAGTGTTCTGACTTATAATCAGGTCACTATTTAAGTCTACCCCATTACAGAAAGGTGTGGGAAGGAGAACAATGTAGGAAGAGTTATTTCTGCAGCTGTAGTAGATCTAGGGCCTTTCCAAAATTTGAAGAAAGTGGAAAATGAAATATTTCTGACATAAAAGGAAGTCTCTTAAGCTTTTTCTGAGGAAGATGAGAGAGAAAGTTACAAAGAAGATAATAATTAGAAACATCCCCAAGTCTAAATCTTCATTTATAATATGTATGTACCAATATCTTCATGTAAATCTGTCATGATCAAATGGGAAAATAATTTAAATAGCATAATATATAACATGAAGTCAACAAACAACAGCTGTTGTTTGAGCTTATAAAATTATCGTCATATGAAAAATAGCTAACATTCATGAATTAATAATCTGGAATTGCCAAGGCTGGCTTTAAACATGTTAAAGTTTATCAAAATGCAAACTTATTCTGCCTGGCTGTGAATGACAATCTGAAGTTGGCCTCAAACAATTTATTTCTTTGTGTTTTGATCTCAGCCATAATTGATGTACTGAAACTGTATTATGGGAAGATAACTGACAGAATGTTCATTTACCAAAAATGAGTAACTAGTGATACTCATGAAAATACCCTCTGACTCAGTTTAGATTCTGATAAAAACTTAGTTCCACTTCCCCAGGAAACAGACTGTGAACTAGATATTTGTAAAGAGGAAGGCTATTGGAAAGTTCCATAGGGCTCTCTATCTATAAGGGAATGGAACAGGATTAGGAATTTAATGTAGTTGCAATAGCCCAAATCATTCTGAACCAATCCCTCTATGGATTATGGAGCTGAGACAATGTTTGAATTATCCAGAATTGAGGCAAATGGGTGGATCTCTGTACTACTCTATTCCAATCGGCAACTAGAGGCTGCCAGTCTCTAGAAGGTAGGAATAATGTTCACTTTGTTTTCTTTGTTTTAATTTTGTTTTATTGTAAAGGTGATATATGGAGCGGTTACAGTTACATAAGTAAGGAAATGAGTACATTTGTTGAACAGTGTTACGCCCTCCCTCCCTTTCTCCTGATTTCCCTTCTCCCCAGCTCAACTATCCTCAAGTTGTAGAGTTCATTTCAACATAGTGTCTTGTGAGTATCACTGATGTATTGGTTCATTCTTTGTCCTCTGTCTCACCGTTTCTGTGATTCCCCTTCCCTTCCCCAAATCAGATAAACTTACATACAAGCCTAAAGTTACCAAAATAAAAACCAATGACAATATGGGATTAACAATAGGAAAAAATGAAAAAAAAAAAGAAAAATCTGCATTCAGTACACTAAAAAGAAACCCTCTTGTTTCCATATCTTGAAGTTCATTAGCATTATTTTGTATGATCGTATGCATATAGCTGTTGAGCTATTATGATCCTCTGCTAGAACTATCCTAGACTTATTCTAGTTATTACACATGAGGGAAACCATCAATATTCACGCCGTTGAGGGAGATTTCTATGAGGTCTTGGCCAAGAGCCATGAAGAGTTGGCATTAACATCTTTGTAGCATCGACTTTCACAGTCTTAATTTGGCTCTAGTTGTCTCTTTACTTCAATATTTACAATGAAAGCGTTGTTGCTATACCTGGCTCAGCCTTATCCAGTCATCTTCCATTCATACATACCACCAGTGTAAGATCTCATATCCTTCATTGTTTCCCTTTGACCCCTCCCTCTAATAAATTTCAGTCCCTATGAATGGCTTTTCATTATCTGGATTTGTTACATGTTTTTTTTTTTTTTTTTTTTTCCTTTTCATGTGGACGTCTACTCTGAATTCCAAGTGATTTGCTTTCTCCTCAGTGACATTTTCTTTTCCTTTTTTTTTTTTGGGTCTGGTCGTGAGGCCTGAACTCTGGGCCTGGGTGCTGTCCCTCAGCTCTTCAGCTCAAGACTAGCGCTCCACCACTTGAGCCACAGCTCCACTTCCAGCTTTTTTCTTTTTGCTTATGTGGTGCTGAGGAATTGAACCCAGGGCCTCGAGCATGCAAGGCAAGCGCTCTACCACTGAGCCACCTTCCCAGCCCTCAGTGACATTTTCCACAGCTAGATCAGCCCTGTTTTCTCTATTTAGCACTATCTTCTTCATGAAGTTCTCCAATGTCCCATGTTCATATTGCTTGTCTGCCTAGTTGCTTGACCTTTCTGTGCTTTCATTTCTCTGTCAGATTTTATGGAAATACAATGATTACATATATATTCATATATATATATGTATATATATAAAACCCTTGTGAGAGTGAAGTAACTTGAAGAGCAGAATCATTCTTCCCTGTGTATTTACAGTGCTCAGAATGATTGACATTCACTATATATCCAGAAAGAGTTATTGATTTATTGAGTTAAGGTGATAGATAATGCTTTAGCTTCCAAAGATAGAAAATTTTGACTTCATGGTAAGATAATATTAATTCCTTAGTCAAATGAAACATAAAGAAATATTATGTTTAGATTTGTGGCTCTAGGTACAATTAATTTTCCCTCTTGTGTTCTGCAGATAGAATAGTGTAACTTACAAGTTCACACTGGTTTTGTCTGTTTTCTCCACCAAATTTTTGTGGATAGTAGCATGAAAGTTAAAGAAATCTTAGATAAGGGGTTTTTACTGCATAATGCTGGTGGGGGCCGGGGGGAATGAGGGCCCTGAGAATTGGAGCCACCATGCATTGCAGATCATGGGAATACGAAGCAGTTTTGGACCTCAGGAATCTCTGAGAATTTCTGAACTGTACCACTTGGTTCACTTCTCTTGACTCAGGTACCTTGATTTCTAACATGTTCTTTGTGGGAGGGTCCAATTGCAGAGAACATAGTTGCCTATGATAGGGGCAGAGGATATTCACTAAAACAAGTGGATAGATGGAAAAATAAATTCACAGCTACAGTTCAATCACAGTAGTCTTTATTCCCAGCACACAATGATTATACTATGCAGACAAAATAGATATGAATATCTGTAAGATAACAGTACAAGGTTTCCCAAAAATAGGCAAATGATCCGTTTTGAAAACTGTTTATCATTGCCTAAAAATAATTCAACTGAAAGTTTATAGCATATAATCATCTTTACAGCTACCCTGGTTTAACAATCTACTTAGTGAAATTCCCAAAAAATTGATACCAAGTTCTTATGACTCAGGTCATTCCAGTTTCAGCATCCCTTCAACAGAGATCTGGCCACCCTAACTAGGCAGCTTTGAAAGGCAGGTATTTGAATGTGAGTGTTCACAGTAGAGCATAAGGCAGTCATTTAGAACATCACAGAACCCGAAGTGGTCTGAGCCCTTCCCAGCTACTTCAGAACGTTTCATCGGCCACCACGGAGCACTCAATGAACTCCAGAATGAATAGTGCATTCAGAGCTCATTCTCCTCATATGCCCTCTAACAAAGGCAACAAGAAAACTGCTCTTTCTGTCTGTAATTAGTCATTTGATTCCTAAATGTCTGCCAAAGCAAGCATAAAGGCGATTTAACTAAACAACACAAAATGAAACAATAACAAAAAACAAACAAAAAACAGTGTCATTAAAATGCTTTCTAATCTTGTATTTTCAAAATGCATGTTGCTCTTTTTAGATTCTTTCTTCTTCCTCCTCTTCTCCTTCTCCTTCCATTAGCTGTGCAAAGATAATTGTATAATTTATCCTGATCAATCTCATCCTCTCTACCATTCTTCCTCATCCTACCCATTTCACTTCTCCTTCTTAAAGTCTAACATTCAAACAGGCATGAAGTAAAAACTGCAATTTAAGTGAGATGGGATGGGCCAAAATTCTACTGTGCCTCTCAGAATAACAGAAATGAAAGGGAAAGAACATTGTCCAACAACTGAGTGAAGACCCTTCCAGATACTCATTTACACCTTCTCTATTCCATTCACAGATGGATAGTCAGGCATGTGGTATGACTATCATTCATTCTGATCATTAGTCACTGTCTTAGAATCAGATAGATAAACTTAGGTCCAATTATCAACTACCAGATCTCCAATCTCCACACTTGGCTCATCATTCACTTTTTAATGTAAAAATAAAATCAATGGTGCTAATTTATAGAGTTTTTATAAAGATTACCTAAGATGAATATAAATACGGCCATGCGCATACTAGGTGCGTTTTTATTCCTACCACATTTCCCTGGTTCTTTGTTTCTTGCTTCCTTATTTTGGTGAACATTACCATCTCATTATCAAATAAGTTCCTAGTTCTCTTTTTTAATGCATCAATCTGATTGAATCAACATACTCCTAGGAAAGACATAAAAAAATCTCAAGCAAATCCTAGTATAAGAACCATCAGTCAATACATAGTGTTGAAGGCCAAAGACCTTTTCTCTCCAGGCTTGGAGAAATCTTGTATTTGCAAACTTCAAACTATATGAATGTCAGGATATAAAGTTCTTTTTAATTAAACACAGAGTTGAAGTCTTTGCTTTTCATGGTATGGTGCCCTGGACTAGGTTTAGTTTTCATTGTGTAAGGTGAAGTAGTATTGGGTATGCTTAATTTGTGGGAAAAAAAAAACCATATAGAAAACTCCCAACCAATGAAAAAGAAAAAAAAACTGCCAAGGTAAAACGCTGGTACAGAGAATGCGCATCTTAAATAAAATGACAAGAAACTAAGACAGGTTCTGTTGGAGGGGTGGTTACTAGCAGGAGGGTGACAGTCAAAGTGAATGAGGAAGAATATGGCCAAAGAAATTTATGAGCAATGTAACCTGGTGTTGGAGATGAAGCAACAACTATAAATGGCAGAATAGAAGAGCAGTCATGTTGCAGGACTTAGTAAGGAATCTGAGAGGGGACTGAGAATGGAGTGGGACTCAATATTTCATGTCTATCACATTTAGCTAAAATCATATTGTTAGAACTATTAGACAAAAAATAAGAGAAAATATTTTTGAAAACTGCAAGTTATTGTTTTAGGAGCTGTTTTGTTAGTATAATTATTAATTAAAAATAGGAGTCTAAAATTTGATTGCAAATTCTGGTTGACATTAAAGAATTTCTGTTGTTTAATTCCATAAATAAATAGTTATTGGGAATCTCCTGGGCCTGGCACCCTGCTAGAACAGTTACACATTGTTCTAATTTTTCCTTTTTTTTCCAAACTAGGAGCAGATGTTGAATAAATATTGTACAATAAGTAACTGGAAATAATATGCTCACATCCTCACTGAACTCCTAATATATTAATGCCCATGTCACTCAGCTTTGTGGGTATGAACTGAGATTGCAATTGATAAATCACATTATAATTGACCGTACTGTATGTGAGAGTTGATGAAAGTGGAGTTCATCTTTTTTTAAGACACAACATCCCTTTACTAAAATTGATAGCAGTAACTCTTGCTTTTTATGGAGTTTCTTGTGAGATTTCATTTGAAACTTTCTATGTCTTTCATACTGAGGAATTACATACCAGATAACTTGGCAGGGTGGAGTAGGATTTGAACAGATGAGGGGAGAATAGTGGAAGACATTCCTTTCATTAGTGATCAAGATACGTTGTACTCACACACTGGATGTTGAGTTGGAATCCCTTTATGCAACTACTTAACAATAATAAAATATAAATAAAATAATTTTAAAATTAATTTAAAAAGAGGAAGTAAATCCCATGAAGCTTACCACCTTGTGAGGAAGCGTGGTGGGTTATAGTATTCTGAAGATGATGTGGGTATCTTGGAATACTTACTGGTAATGACAGAATCACTTAGAACAGGATTACTGATGTGGTCAGGCTAACTGGGGCTCAGAGGCCAATTTACCACAGCAAACCAAACAACTACATGGGGTTAATTTAGACGATCTACTTTTAATCTATGCTTGAGAATCCATGTACTTAATGTCTACATTAAGAAACCATTTTAGCTTTGTAAAGTGAAAGAAAAATAGCAATGGCAGTCTTTGTGTTCCCTTTACAATGTTTAAGTGTATACTTCACGCAGAATTTCATGACATTCACATTGTGAATATTTTAGGTAAAATAACTAGTTAGAGAGTGGGAATATCCTGATCCTGTGAAAGAAGGATACTTAGCATTCCTGGCCCTACTCACTAAAGGATTGGTCAGACAATCAAAACTGGGTCTAGGCCTTGCCAAATATCTTCTCTGGTTGAAATCACTCTGGTTTAAAATCCAGTGCTTTCCCCTTATACACTAAGTGACATGAATGATCATCATCTATCAGGCACTCTTCTAGACTCCCCATGCCACCGTAGTCCTCTTCCATCTTACTCCTGTTAGCCCATTTAACCCTCAGAGCTGCTTTACAAGGTGTATTCTGTTATTAGCATCCCCATTTTACAGAAGAGGAACACATCTCTCCTGAGAGACAAGTGCAGTAACTTGCAGAGGCTCCCCCAGCTATAATTGAATCCCCTGGGTCTCACTATCTTCAACACTTACCCTTTTTTCTTCTACGTATGCACTGTGTGTGCCTATTAATGAACCATGCATTTAATGCCCCGTGGGCTTCTTTGCTAGATGCATTAGAATTTTCTTTTGATGTTGTTCCTATTTTTTAAGTCCATTTTGTTTTTGATGTTCCTGTTTTTTACATCAAGTTGTATCTTGTTCCATAGAGCAGGTCGAATGTCTCCTGGCTGCTGACTGTTTGAAACAGGGTATGCTCTGGGCAAGTTCCTTTGCAACATCAAGCAAAGGAACACATTAATACAAATGCCAGTGAATTAATTAAGGAGCCTCTCACAGAGGCAGGACTCTGGGAACGCATCTATTTTTGTCCTGGGTCAGCTGTTCTGTATCCAAAGCATTAAGGCCTAATGGCTTCCCCTCCTTGTCACGCTCATGGCTTCGTGATCTGGTTTGCCTTCTCGTGCTGGCTTTGGTCTTACTTTAGCCTCCCCTGAGAATGCAATTATTTTCCATTACATTATGACTATTATTTGCTTAATGAACCAAATTGAGGAAGCAGAATAAGTTTTAAGATGAAACCTACAGATTCAGGGAGAAAAAAAAGCAGCCTTGGAGAATTCAAGAAACCTAGTTGAAGCATGCTACTCTCACAGACTGGAGTCATTTTCCAGAGAAGAGCTGGATACTCCACTCCATCCCATTTCTCTCCAGACTTACTCGTGGTTGATTTAATACAGAATCTCCCCCTACATCTTCCCTAAATTCCAATAATAGAAATGTATGCCCACTTTCTGTTTCAGAATATCTCTATAATTAGGGAGTAAAATGCCAAAGGTCAATGCCAAAGAAAAATCATTTAAAATAAGCAACAGCAACAACACAACAGCAACAGCAAAATGAATCAAAGAACAAAGATATTTTCTTCATTGTTTTTCTAAACTTTCATAGTTTTCTCAGCTCCTGTACTGTGCTTCTATTCTGATATGCACCTACAGAGGACCTATCTAATATACTTAGGAACCTAGAACAAGTGACTATCTCAAATAACTTTCTTTAGAATCAATTAATGTTTAATCTTTAAAAGAAATTTCCCAGACAAGCCCAACTGCCATTTCAGGGGGGTCTTTACCGTCCTTTTCAAAAGCCTTTTGGAGTTGAGGGAATCACTTTGTTCAGTCTTGGCCAGCAGAGGGCTTCCACAGCTGACAAATGGTGCCTGGACAGAACAAAAGGGATAGAGATTTCCTCAATATTTTTTATTGTGGGATTTTGTTCCTCATTTTTCTCTCCTATTTTGATCATCAGTGTCCTTTCAAAATAACTTGTTTCTTGGATTACAGAGCATTGTGGAATTATTTTTGGTCTCCCTGTATTATGCTTCATAAGGAATAATTCCTCTTTCATTTGTTATTTAAAAAAAAAGAGAATTCCAAGAATGCTGGATGTTTATGCTTTCTTGATTTGATAAAAGCTATACTTAGAGTAAATGATATTACAAAATTTACAAATAAAATAGGTTCATGGAAATCTGTCAGGTAACTGACCCTTTAAAAAAAAGAAATACCCCTTTTTTCCTGCATCTATATACATGAATCATTAGCATCATAATACTGTTAGTATTTGCCTCTAATAACTGTTCTTAAATCTTTTCAGTACCAGATTGCCTCAAATGACATCTTTTATTATCTGTTTTTTTTATCTTTCTCATTTTATATTATTAACCCTTTTCTACATTCAGAATACCTTAGATTTCAAAAGTGTACACAAAACTGGGCAGTTCTGTGGCATGATTGTTATGATGATGTAAAGGGGAACAGATTGAGATTGCTTTCAGGTATGTTGATACTTATGCATGCCCTGCCTAGATATTGTTACCCACCAAGACTGTAAAGTTGTGACTGGCTGTCAGCTAATCCTATGAACTTCATATGTTTGAGAATTGGAGCTGGCCTGAAGGGCATCATAGTGTCTTTTACTTGCCAGGTATCCTATACATTTCCTGGGGTATTCTTAAAGCACTGTTGGCTCTTCTTCTTTTTTCTTTTTTCTTTCTTTCATTTTTTTTTTTGTCAGTCATGGGGCTTGAACTCTGGGCCTGGGTGCTGTCCCTTAACTCTTCAGCTTAAGGATAGCACTTTACCACATAAGCCACAGTGCCACTTCCTGTTTTCTGCTGGTTTATTGGAGATAAGTGTCTCACGGACTTTCCTGCTCAGGCTGGCTTTGAACCATGATCCTCAGATCTCAGCCTCCTTTGTAGCTAAGATTACAAGTGTGAACCACCAACGTCTGGTTTATTGGCTCTTCTTGTTTTCCCTGAAGGCAGTCTGCTAAATGCAGGTGCTCTACATAACTTGAGCTTGGCAGGGAAGATGAATATGGATATTCTTTAGTTAACACTACACAGGCAGTGCTACAATTTTTATTTGTGTTGGTGTCACTTATGAACTGTTCAGAGTGGCCAGAAATAGTAGCAACCAAAGACAGCCTGAAGATAGGGTGAGTTGTTCTGATCTTAAAGACAGATGCAGAACTGAGTTCTGGATGTACAGAAGCTATCTCAATGTGTTATCCTTTCTACAGTGGCTACCTGAAAATTTAAGGTCAGATTCCCAGGCTTACTTGCAGAAAGTGGACAGAGGATCTCACAATATCAACATGTGTTTGGTCTCTAATCTTACCACATATTTTCTTGAACTGCATGTATTTTTGCCCATTATTTTGTATCCTTTGAATAAGGTATAAAAATAAATACATTGGATCCTAAAATCTTGGAGTAGAAAAGTCATGCCACAACATAGCAAGAAAAATTCCCATGGATTTGAAACTACAAATATGTTTCTTAGAACATTTTCATGAAGATTAATAGGTAACCTCTCTGAACTTAACAAGTGGTTGGCTTTGCCTCCTACATTTTTAGGGCAAGAATTAAAATCAGGAGATTTGGAATCAGATTTTTGTATCAAGAAGAGGTGATGTTTTACAACTACAGAGGGCATAGACTCTGACCTAGCTTGTTCACTTGAATTTTAGCATGACCTCAATCAAGTTACTGTACCTCACTAAAGGCCATGAAAATAGAGGAAAATTGATGGGAAGGGGAAACAAAGGAGAAGGCTACAATGCTTGATAAAAATGTACTCATTTTCTTGCCCATGTAATTGTAACCCCTCTGTACAGTATTTTCACAATAAAAAATAAATAAAAATTTTTAAAAAAGAAAATAGAGTAAAATTTAGTACCCACTTAACAGAGTAAAAATGACTAAATGAAATGATACAGGTAAAACATTTACAAGGAGCCTGATATATAGAATAACTCAGCAAGTGGCTTTTTTTATTGTGATAGGTATCTGGTCTTGTCCCTTTAATTAGAGCTCTTACTTAAGCAGAATGCAAGCCACTACCACCTCCAAATTCTTCAGAAAAGAACAATACAATCTTATAATCTGCTTGTGAGATTATGAGAGGTGTAAAAGAATTTGTAATTGCAAAACACTGAAGAAAAGTAATGTGGTATTACTCTTATACTTTTGTGCATGTTTTAGCTTTGTTCTCCTTCATACAGCTTAACACTAAAATGCACATCATCCTGGTTGCTCTATTAAAGTATACAAGCTAGGAAACAGTCAGAAAGTTTAGAAAACAGTAAAGATGGCACTTCTATCTTTGAATCCTTTCATTTTAATTTTTCTATTATTTTAGGTTTTTGTTAAATGATTTTTCCTTTGACATTGGCCTTTGACATTTTACTATTCATTGTAGAGATATTCTGAGACACAGAGTATGCATACCAATCTATGATTGGAGTTTAAGGAAGTCATACAGAGAGTGAGAGAGTCTGTTAGGTCAGCCAGGAGTAAGACTGAGTAGGATTGGGGGGGGGGGGAGGAGTTGAAGGAGAATAGTACCTAATTACTTAACACATACACACACACAAACACACATGCATGCACTCACGCACATACACACATATGGAGAGAGACAGAGACAGAGACGATAGAGACAGAGACAGAGGCAGAGGAGATGAACAATGAACATTGGTTTAACACTGAAGACTTTACATCTGTATTTTTTTTCTTTCTATCATTTGTAGAGTATCAGCAAGTGCCGTGCATTTCTAACCAATCTCATGCTCATTTCCCTGGTGTCATTTTATGGTTTCTACACCTCAGTATGTGTTTTTATTAACATACTCCTTGGTCTGATTAAGCACAAGCATGTCAAGGGTCTCTTCTACTGTCATCTGGCTTATACTAGTCTCCCTGTCTGAAATCTTTTAACAAGAAGCAGAGCAGTGAAGATACTGGTTAGATGTTTAGCAATGATGTTAACAATGTCTATAGTAGTGGCTAATACATTTTAAAGAATAACAAAATTCACATTTGGGTTTTCCCTTGTTTATGTTTTTCCAACAAAATTTAGGATTTTTTTCTTTTTAATCATCAATCTACAGTCTAAAATATTTTCTGGATAAGTGTAAATAGTAATATAGAACATAATTCGATAGATAATAGTTGTTAAATGAACTATACTAATCCTATTCTGAACCACAAACTGAGGCTACAAATCACCATATATGCTCATTTTTTTCATTCTATCCTCATGTTGGAAGATGAGGTTACAAACATAGATGCCAGTATTCAAAATCAAGTTCTTTGATGAGTTTCATTTTCTTTGTATATTAAAATAATAACGTTAAGAGCTGGTGGCTCATGCTTGTAATCCTAGCTACTTGGGAGGCTGAGATCTCAGGATCATGATTTGAAGCAGCCCTGGCAGTAAAGTTCATGAGACTCTTATCTTCTGTTAACCACTAAAAAGCCAAAAGTGGAGCTGTGGATCAACTGTAGAGAGCTAACCTTGAAGAAAAAAAAAAAAAAAAAAGCTCAGGAACAGAGCATACTTTCTGAGTTCAAGCCCCCAAGACTGGCACATGAAATAAAATAAAATAGAATGAGAAATATATACTTCAAAAATCCACACTTTCATATTATAGAATGTGGGATTCCCATATTATCTTGAAAAATCAGATGTTCAGGCCCATGAGCGTCCACGGCAGGGCCCACAGTTTCTTGATGGTAGCCATTCTGAGCAGGGCATAGCAATCTGGTTGGCTCCTGTTGTCATCACACTCATTTGCTTTCCTTTCCCTTAGGTAGATTCATTGCCTGAAAGTACCTTGTTTAATGTAAAGTTTAACAATATATCCTTGGAATAGAAGCAGGTTGATCCCTCAAGGCTTCTGGGGTTTTCTCAATACTTTATGTTTGCCAGAGAAAGTTGATTGGGTACATTATACTTTATTTACTTTTACTCCTGAATTCTAAGTGGTTACTTTGTAAATTTGTCTGCTTAACTCACAAGATCAGAGTCTAGTCCTTTTTCATTTTATCTCTACTTACCACCAAGTAGTGTTTCTCCCGCATCCCATATGTCCTTTAGCATTATTTGCAGGATACAGAATGAACTGGTTGAATGATAGTAAGAGTGCAGAAATGAATTATTACCCTATCACTGGTCTTTATGAGCTCCTCCGCAGTCATGTAATTAAGAAGGCATTCACAGTTTGCTTTATAGCACTATCAAAGTTTCCAAAATGAATAAAATAGCTTCATCATTAATAATTTGGATTCGTCATCTTTGACCCAAAGGCATCCTACACTAGAGACTGCAAATATTATTTTAAGCAGTTTAATGGATTATTGGATGAGTAACTAATGGATTAACAGGTCAAATAAATTAATGGACAAATTGATGTGAACATGTGGTTGAATGACTTTCCAATTGCAATTGTAACAGTAAAAGGCAGACACCCTAAGGGGAAATTAAGCAGTAGCAACAAACACTATTATCATTAGAGTTTCCGGAAGCAAGCATAACAGACAGGATGTTTTCTAATGAAACTGTAAAACCATTATAATAGCTCTTTGGAGCTTTGGTGGCTTTTTCTGTTGTTGTTGTTTGGTTTGATTTTATTCCTAGTGTATCCAGAGGATGAAATTGTATTTGAAGCATCAGCTTGTTAAAGTATCACAATTATTATAAATAACCATCTACTCAAGGGACAAAAGATGGACAGGGAAGTAGACAATTAAACATGTGCTACATAAATATGTATAAATCTAAAACCATCTGCCACATTTTCCAGTTTGACTAGTTGTCTGTACATGCTTACCACATAAATCAGTTTTAATGGCCTCCCTGAAGCTTCCTGTAATGACTGGAAAGTGTCTCTATACTTTCTTTCCTTCTTTCTTTCTTTTTTTCTTTCTTTCTTCCTTCCTTTCTTTCTTCCTTCCTTCCTTTTTCTTTCTTTCTTTCCTTCTTTCTTTTCCTTTCCTTCTTTCTCTTCCTTCCTTCTCTTCCTTCCTTCTTTCTCTTCCTTCTTTCTTTCTTTCCTTATTTTTTTGCTGACTGTAGTTCTCTTGTTTGCTATGACAAAAATAATATTCTTTTCTTTTGGATGTTCAGCTAACTTTGCCCTGTAATAAAACGCCTTTGAACTCAATGGCTTAAATTAATGTCCAGTTATTTAGCTCTCGGTTCTACAGGACGGATATGATCTGGGTTGAGTTGGACTGACTTGGGCTAAACTATCTTCTGCCTTTGTGGTCATTGACAGGATGCTGGGGGCTGACTAGTCCTTAATATCTTTTAAAATATCTGATGCTTGACTGGCTATGTATGGACAAAGGGCATCATGAGTAAATAGATTATGCATTTCTCCATCTCTTACCAACTCTCTCAGGCTTGTTCACTTGGAATTCATGGGTTATAAGAGCCATAAAAGTAGACCAGTCTCAGAATACAAGTCTCTGCCTCAAGGATTGGTTAAAATAAGTCACATGAGTAGAAATGTTATGACAATGGATGAGACAAAGACTTGGATGCAAGGAAGCATGAATAAATACAATTCATCATGCATAATCTCACAGATTTGTACCAATTGACAGTCACTAAATATTTCCTTATGTTCTAGCCACTTTTTCTGGTTAATTTTAAACATATTTGTCTAGGTTGAAGAAAAGATTTTCTGCAGTTAATGAGTTACCTGTTTCGTCAGTCATGAAGGGGAAAATATGGTTTGTAATTCAGATACTGTATTCATTTTAAATGATGTATGAAATGATGAATAAATGATCATCCTTTTAAAGTTGTATAAATCTATGTATATAAACATGATAGAAATAGAAAAGTAAAATTGTACCTCTGAATCCATGAAATATTGGCTCTAGGATCTCCATATAAATGCCTAAATCTGTGGATATTCAAATTTCTTTGAAGAGAGAAAAATAGTAAAGAACATATAGAGGGATAGTACAGGGATATGGAGGAACAGCTACACATTTTCTGTCTTTTTCAATTTCTATACATGTTTATTTTCCTCTCATCTCAGTGATCTTAGCTACAAAAGGAATATACGAAACATATCTTCTCCTTAGTACAATTATGAAGATCAGTGAAAATCTTAGCATCAAGGCATCAAGGCCATCACATAGCAAGTGCCCTCTAAATGTTCTCTGTGCAAGGCAATATGGCCTAGTCTTGGTGCCTCATGCAACTAACATTGATATTAAATATTGATAATGACATCACTACTGGCCTCTTTCTAAGAAGTACAATATTGATCATTCTCAAACCATATGTCTCTATATCTTGGTGAGCCATTGTTTTTTTTTTTTTTTTAAATTTTATTTTATTGTAAAGCTACTATACAGACGGTTACAGTTACATGAGTGAGGTAATGAGTACACTTCCTCTTGAACATTGTTACCCCCTCCATTGTTTTCCCCCTACCATCCCCTCCCTCCCTCCCCCATTGTTTTTTGTAACTTGTCCACCTCTTGGGTGTTAAGCTCAGTCTTTATATGATTTTTATATATGATTTTTATATAAGATTTTGACTCTTTTACTCATGTGCCATTGCATTTTCATGTACCAGAGCTTGGAGTTATATCATGTCACTCTCAATACCTCAAATTGCAAGCTAATTTTGTTTTCAGGAGAGAGAGAGAGAGAGAGAAAGAATTTCAATTACCATCTCCTTACTAAGCTATCTCTGTAATTCCCAATGATTGCGATGAGGCAAGAAGTTCTGCTTCAGAGCGTTAGATAATAGTAGATGTTGAGATGTTTCCTCTGAGAGTGATGTGTCCAATTAGACCATTATGATTTCATTGTTAAATGCAGTTGTATCTATGCATTTCCTCCCTAGCCTAACTTTTCATAAGGCTGCAAAGCTCTGTCTACTACATAGCAGTCCAAACTGTCTGTTAATCTTATATTGAACCATACACCATGATCTCATTTTAGAGGGGAAAAAGAATTATCTTGTAAACAGAGGTCAGTAGCTTCTTCTGTAAAAGAGAAAATGGTAAATATTTGGGGCAACTGGGGCTCTGTTGCATGTCTCAACTTTGTGTAGCCCCAGCTGCCAGAGACAATAGGTAAGTGGATGGGTGTAGCTGCATTCCAATTCTTGTTTACCAAAGTCACAATATGCTGGACCAGCCTTGTGACTGAAGTTGACCCACTCTTGACCTAGACGGAATAGAAGGAATGTAAAATCAGAAGAAACAAAAGAATATCCATTTTCTAACCAAATTAAAGGGGTAAGTATATTTGTTTGTGTAGGTGAGACCTGAAACTAAGACCGAAGTCTAAGTTTCCTTCTCAAGTGGACTATCACCCATGAAAAGTTAAAATAACCCAATGAGAAAATAAATCTGATTTCTTTGTAATGACTTTATGTGTTCTTCCTTTACATTTGTAGATTGGATACTGATAATGTTGTATTTAACTAGAAATTTGAATTTCATAAAACAATAAATGACAAGGCCCTGGATTGAATCTCCAGAGCTACAAAACAACAAAAGGCCAATAAATGATGAGAAAATGTGTTGAGCCAATATTGCACTAAATTGTAGTGGAATCATTTACATCGACTTATCCCCTATAGTTCCTCTGACTCTAGCATCTACAAGAAAAGCATTTTGTTTTAATGCTCAGAATAGAGAGGACATAAAGAATAATTTTTTGAATTAGAAAAAGAAAAGGGAGCATGTTTCAAATGTGGTCTACTTTACTTGTTCCTTATGAGCACTGTCATGGTACGATTCTAGTTTATAAATTTATACTTAATTGGAAGAATTTTATTTCAACTCTATTTCTAGGTAATGAGAGTAGACATAGTTAACAGAATGAGGAACTTAAGATTTTCATGTCAAGTGAATAACTTCCTACAAGATGCCCAAAATATTTTCTCTGAGTCAGCTCATTACCTAAAGTTGTCCTTCTCCTTTAAACCTATTTTCAGTTACTTTCTTGAAGAACCTGACTGAATCTTTGTTAGAATCCTGTGATCCCCATAGCCATATGGGTAGCTGAGAAAACTGAGGCTTCAAGTAGCCTAAGGATTTGTACTTTTCCTATGTGTTACTCACAATTTTAACTGGTATTTGAACTCTTCTCTCCTGCCAACTGTGTGTCTTTCTTCCAGCTACTTCTCTTCTCCACAGCTCATAGTTGTCAAGACTAATCAGAATGAATATTTGTGTGCAAGCTTTCATGTTAGCACTGGTAGATTCCGTGACACCATGGTTCTGGTTCTTCAGCATGACACTTCCTGTGTGTTCTATGGAACTCTTACCAGGTCATGCCCAGTGCAAAAAAAACGCAGGTATCATTTTAAAAATAGAAACAATAGTCAGAACCTAACACACACATAAAAGGCATCACCACTGACTAGTTGTCTTTAGTTGCTATATCATCTAATTCCCCAACAGATGTATGAAGTGGATATTCTTATTATTCTTTATAAGATAGGGAAACTAAGGAGGTTAATCATCTACCTCTCTTGGCCATTTCTTTTTTTACTTTGCTTAATGTTTACGTTCTAGTTTGATGTTCTTTCAAAGAAAAAGCAAACATTGAAAAAGCAAATCTCATACATGAATGTTATTTTATATACTAAATCATTACAAGTTTTAGAATATATATGTAACCCTAGTAATAAATCTTTCTAAAAGATTATGCTATTTGAGCTCTCCATGGAATCTATTATACTTCACTTAATTAATTTGTAACCACTCTCCTGTCACCCAACATGTTTACCTATAGATTTACAGGTACATTCTATCTACCACACATGAAGAAAACCATGGAACCTTTGTTTCTCTGACTCCAGATTACTTCACTTAATATAATTTTCCTAAATCTTCCCATTTTCTTAGGAATGGCACAATACCATTCTAATAGATGAGTAAAAGTCCATTTTGTGTGTGTGTGTGTGTGTGTGTGTGTGTGTGTGTGTGTGTGTGTGTATATATATATATATATATATATACCATACCACATTCACATTTTCTTGATCCATTCATCCCCTGAGGGACGTATGGGCTGACTCTATGTCTTGATTATTGTGAATAGTGCTGCAATGAACATGCTTGTGCAGATGGCTTTACTGTAACCTTGGTTGTATTTTATTAAATAAATGCTCAGGTGTGGGATTGCTGGGTCATAGGGTAGTTCTATGTTTAGTTTTTTGAGGAACCTTCTTACTGCTTTCCAGAGTGGTTGAACAAGCTTACATTCACCAGTAGTGTATCAACCCACAAAAATCAGTAGCTTTTTCTGTATTCCAACAAGAAGGTCAAGACTAAAATCAGAAAAGAAACCCCATTAGCCTAAAAAACAAACAAAAAACCAGGAACTAATTTAATCAAAGATATGAAGGACCTATATAGGAAAACTTTAAAAGTTTGAAAAAGGAAATTGAAGATTTAGCGAAATGGAAAGATCTTCCATGTTCTCGAATTGGAAGAAATAACATCATGAAATAGAAATGTGCCCAAACAATTTACAGATTCAATGTGATATATATATCAAAATCCAAACAATATTCTTCACTGGAATACAAAAAGCAATCCAAAAATGTATATGGAATTACAAAAGACCCCCCAAATAGTTAAAGCAGTACTTAGCAGGTAAAACATTGTTGGCTTTCATTCTTTTTTTTGGGGGGAGGGTCCAGTCGTGGGGCCTGAATTCTGGACCTGGGCCCTGTCCCAGCTCAAGACTGGCGCTCTACCACTTGAGCCACCGTGCCACTTCTGGCTTTTTTTTTCTGCTTATGTGGTGCTGAGGAATCGAACCCAGGGCCTCATGCATGCAAGGAAAGTGCTCTACTACTGAGCCACCTCCCTAGGCCTGGCTTTCATTCTTAAGGTATATATTAGCCTGGGTTGAAGCTTCAGTTGCTTCAAATTCCACAAAATTAATGTTAGCTTCTCAGTAATTGCTGTTTGTTATTATACTTATCCATATTATTTTTATTAAAATTAATGATATTTGTTTACTCATGAAAAAAATTTGTCAGCCACTGTTTTTGGCGTTGAGGTTCCAATAGAGGTAAAAATCAGATACCATCCATGATGAATGTAAGCATGGAACATATACTGTAGTGAATTATGATTAAATTAAGTTCTGGTGAAATGATTAAACAAAATTCACATTTTTTTTCATTAACCCTGCAACATGCAAAGAAAATGCATATATTTGATTTCTCTATCCTTTGCTCCTTTATTCCCCTTAAATGCTGGAAGAGCATAAAGACTAACATACTTAATTTGTTTCTATTGAGCAATTCTGATTTAGTCCGATGCAGTACTTTAGTGTCATTCACAAGATGATGTAAACTCAGCCTCTTTGAGTCAAAGTACCTTTTCTGGTATTTTCATTCTCTTGCTGCAATATCCTTTTAGATGGGCACAGAGGAGATCTGGAGGAGTCATGGCTGCTGTGAACAGGGGCAGGGAATCATAGACTTTGCCTCAGTGCCCTGTGCTGCTCTCTGGGTCTGGCAGCCTCTGCTTGCAATGGTGTCACTTGCTTGCCTTGTCACAGCATGTCCTGCTGACATGTGTGCCCAGTGCCAGCTGCAGCTGGTGGAACTCATGGTCTCAGCTATGCCTCTCTCTGCTTGGTCAGGGCCCAGCTGCTCTTGCTGGCTGATACGACTCTCACACTGCTTTTTCTGGCTTTATAGCCTCCCTGACATCTGGCTGTGTTTCTGACCCAGGTGGGCCACCTTGTTTAGCTCTATGAACAGAGTCTTTTGTTCTTCCTATGGTCAATACTTTCCACCAGGATTCCTTATCCAGAACCTTGACTGACTTTTCCAATCCTGCTCAGAATGTGTGGGAGTTTCAGGTTTTCTTCCAAACCTAGGAGCTCAGGCTGCCAGGGAAAACTAAACTCAGGCTTTCCTTCTTCGTGACCATACTGTGCTGTCCAGTTAGCCTTGATGTGGTCAGTTTCCACATGGACTAGGGATTAGGGTGGTCTAGTAGGTCGTCTCCTTTCTAAGTCCTATGTGGGAAGTGGTGTCCCTCCCTCTTTTGCTTTCCTTTCTACTTGGGCAATACTTTCTCTCTGAACAGAAAAGAGAACTCAGAGCACAAGAGTCTGAACTCTCTCCCTTTTCTCCTCTTTGCATAATTCCCTGAGGTTCATTTGTTTGATTATTTAATTTTCTCCTTCTGCCAAGCCTCAATTTATCCATCAGTGGCTCTTAAAAATAAATTTATGTCACCACTGAGAGAATTTGGAAAATGTGCTATGTATTTGAGCGTTGGGCCATCATACTGATTAGAGAACCATACAAGCATCTAGTCTAATGCATTCTACATTGCTGCATGAACTTCAATCATCCTTCTTGAAATTGACATGAATAGGAATGCTATTTACAATTATGTGTATCTATACCATGACTGCTTTTTACATAGAAACACACATATGTGAAATAAATATTGAATTTTCTAGTACCCTAGTACCAAATTGAGAGAATTTTACTTGATTTTGTTTACAACTTTGCACATATCACTGATGTCAATGCCACTCCTGATTGGAGTTGCCAATCAAACACACATGTGCGAGTCAGCATGTGTAGCTGACACATTGCAGATACTATTGTATTTAGGTGACCGCAGCAGCCAACCTCATTATAATTTGAATAGAATTGTGCCTGAGCACTTATGTATTAAAATAACATTCCATATATGTCACTTACTTGCCTTCTGTTTAACCTTTTCCTTAATATTAGAGAATGTGATTTTTGTTTAGAAACAACAGGATTAAATAGGTTATGCATTATCTATGACTTACATTTCAGAATATTTTCCAAATATTTTCTAAAACATAAGGACTTTCTATGTCCCCCCCCTTCTCCTCCTCTTCCTCCTCCTCATCTTTCTCCTCCTCTCCCACCCCTCTTCCTCCTCCCCCTCCCCCTTTATGACCTCAGCCTCACACTCAATCACAATGTATGAAAGAGAGTGCTTAGCTTATCAAATGTGGGGGAAGGGGAAAGGTCTTACTAGAGCCTGAAAATAAGATAGAAAAGAACATGAAACACAATTCAAAGCTGGATAAATACAATTACAAAAGGACATGTAGAAATAGACAATACAATAAAATAAGCGAAATGAATAGAGCAGGCAATTCCCAATTAATTTTCTATTTAGTTTTCGTTTTTTATGATCCTCACTAATTCTAATTTAGATTGTGATGGAATTGTTCCGCCACGGCTCCACTGGTATCATTATAGATTAATAAAATTATTTGGGAAAGCAATTTAGCTATATAATCCAAAGTCATTACAATGCACATTCCTATTGATCTGGTAATTCTTTCCTGAAAATTTAAGCTAAGCCAAGCAAAAGAGAAGATATAAACCAAATAAATGAAAGTGTTCATTGCAGTGTAAAAGGAACCTAAATGACAAAGAACAGGTGGAAATCTTAATAAAAATAAGGCAATAGTAACATAGAAACAAGCATAAAAGTGCATTATATACCACAAAAATATGTTTGTGACTGTTCATTCACTCATTCATTCAACTAAAATTCCGTTAGTATATTCTAATGAGAAGTACTGTTATGTTCAGCAATATTTGAAGTGAGAATAAAACAAGAAGATGACTGTGAGAGTGGGTAAGTTTTTTAAATTTTCATAGCATCTTTTGATGCATAGATAATCTCACTGATAAGTGGAATCTAAATAAATTGGATATAGAGAAGCAATATAAAGCATTGGTGATTCTCAGGTGGGAGGGCCAGGAGATGCTGGAAAAGGTAAATGTTGTAAAAGAACATGAGGTTGTCATTTTGTATGGTGGACTTGTAAATGAACAGCACAGTATATAATAATAAAATCCTATGCTGGAAAGTTATTGAAAGATTCCCTGTGCTCTACTAACGAAGAGGTTAAGTGAGAGAGCAGGCTAATTTGTTTCCTGGGGGCATCATGCATGTCATTAGCTCAGTGAGCTTGTAACTTCAAAAGCAGTAACCTATACTTCCTGTGTGAACTCTAATGACAATCACACCTGAGTTTCTCTGGGCAACTCACTTCACACTTGTGCAGCTTAGTTTTCTCATTTGTAATGTGGGGACCTCGATCTTCAGAATCCGGAGTTCCCCTCACCGATTTTATTCTACAAATGACTTAAATGCAGATGAGTCTATCTTCTCCATCATGACTCAAGCTGTCAGACACAGTTACTTACCAGTACTGCTACATAATGTGGAGATGCACAGGGTTTATTTTCACAACATTAGCATTAATTTAGTCCACATCCTCTTGTATTCTAACTTATAGAGCTTTCTGTCACATAAGACTTTCTCAGCATGAAATGTAGTGAGGCATTGAGATTGGGTATGAATAGCTTGAAACCTTAAGACTGACCACTGGATGTGTGCCATTTTTATGTCTGCTTTACTGTTTTGCTTTTGATTATTTTTGATGAGAATATTTCCTGACTGGACACTATCATCCTTGGATGAAGCTCAGAAGACAGCCTCTGTGACTTTTCTTGAAAGAAGGTACACAACAGGCAAATCAATATGTTACATGATAGATGGGTGATTTTACATAAATCTTACACGTTTCCTTTATAGAAAAAAAATTCAAAGGTGGAGCCAACAATGCTCGATAGGAAATGTACTCATTACCTTGTTCATGTAACAGTAACCCCTCTGTACAGTATTTTCACAATAAAAAAGTACACAAAAAAAAGAAAAAAAATTCAACAAGATCAAAATTTTAAGAAACACAAAACACACCTCAATATACACACACATACTCCTTTGATTTGACCTTCTATATTGGTAAAAAGTGAAGAATACATGTGTTTTTGAAAAGTTAAGATGTGGGGTTTTTTTTGTTTTTTTTTTGTTTGTTTCCAGGAATTCTACTCCCGACCCCCTCTTTTATGAGCTATGCTGTTTTCCAGAACAGTCCCATGTACTTTTACTCCACACATTAGCTACAACAGCTGTATTAATTGAATAGATATGTCACAGAGCTGAGGCCAAAGCTGGCTTCCACACTGGCTCCACGTTGGCAGACACAAGCCTCTGCACATGGTATTGCCCTCCTGCTGTCACACTCCTAGACTCACAGAAAGGACAGGGGAAAATTGTGAAGAGAAAAAAATAACAAACTATGAACAGAGACTTAGTGCTCATCTGTGTCCATATTAAATATATCATCAAATAGTTATGGGATTAAATATGAGTGTGCTTTTTCTCCCTTGCCTTGGAATATTTGAATATAATTCTAAGAACTGTGGGTAAGATCACCTGGAGTGATGACAAGCTGGTTTGAAGTGCTAAACAATAAATTGTTTGATTTTGAACGGTGTGTAGTTCAGTTCATTGACTCAAGAAGTATTTATTTAATGTCTGTATGTTCCTGCCTTGTGCTGAGGCTGGAGATACAGAAGTGGATGCAAGAGAATTTTAGAGGGATACAGAACACATGTCATGCCAATAAATACTTCCAGTAGAGTAAAAATGAAAATTACATGTGTACACATCAGTAATTATTCAGTATGCCCAATCAAATTTATAGTTCTTTCTCATCTGTTTACTTCAAGAGAAATTATGTCAGGAAAATCCAGACCAAATATGCAGAACATGAAAACTCTTTTTAAAACTACTAAAAAGTCCCAGTTTTAAGCAAAATGAATCCCAAGATAAAGACACAAATGTTTTTTTTCTTTCTTGCTATTGATCCTAACATATTTATAATGTACCATGTGATTTTTTTGTTTCTTTGTATGTTCTTCCCCAATGGTATAACCCCTGCTTTCACTGTATTTGATGTCGGTGCCCTGCATCTTGTATATACACTTCTCTAGCTTGGGGAGGGCAAGGGGAAAAACAAAATGCTTAAATAGGGATACAGGTTGACTCATTGTAACAATGAGATGTACAAAACACTGTGTTGAAAAACAAACTTTACAATTTAGGTGGAGAGGGGGGAAGTGTGGTTGTGGAGATGGGAGGGAAGGGAGGGTAGGGGGAAAACAAAGGAGGAGGTAACAATGCTTGATAGGAAATGTACTCATTACCTTGCTCATGTAACTGTAACCCCTCTGTACAGCATTTTTATAATAAAAAACATATTTAAAAAAGTCACAGTTTTGCAATGAATCCTAATAAGATTTTGATTTTTACCAAAATTAGTCTTGACTGTGTGTTGATTAGCTTGTGATTAATGTCCAAGTGGGTTTTTGTGGTTTTAGTTAGAAAATATTAATAGTAGCTAATGTTGTGTTGCTGAAATTTAATTTATCTTCTCTAGATTCTGCTTGGATAAGGCTATTTTTGTTCTAATTGATTTATAAAGATCATTAAACAAGAGATTAAAAACAATTTGTAGTTAATTTTTGGGAGAAAGAAAGAGACAGAGAGAGACAGAGTGGGGAAGGAGGGAGGGAGAGAGGGAGAGGGAGTGTATTTTATGGTTTAAATAATAGATGTTATTTTGGAGAAGCAGAGCTACTGTAACTTCACACTAGTAATCCAGCATGGTGAGTCTCATTGCAGCCTTTGCACACACATTTAGTCCTGCTCGCTAGGCAGAGAACTCTTGCCTTGGGTGAAAGCAGAAAGCAATCTCAGCAGTTTGTTGCAAACTCTCTGTGGGATCAGGCCTTCCACTGGGAGAAGAAGAAACTAAAAGTAGCCTATCCAAATTATTCACAATTCAACTGGTAATCTTTCCATTTTAAAAAATTTTGATATTCTTGCAGAGAACTACATATTTGAAAACAATGTCTCTATTTCAAGAAAATTCTAATTTAATCAGCCAATTTTAATGCTATAATCTCATTAACTTCCAGGAAGTTCCTTTGACCAGTGAATCAAAAATATATTCATAGCACAAAATTCAGAAGAACTAGCTTATGAAGTAACATAAACCTTTAACTCTGCAATTTCAGTTGAACTGCAATCTTGTACCTCAAAATGAACATCTGTTTCCTTGATTCACCTGCCCCATGTTTCAGTAAAACATCTCATGGTAAAGACTCAAAGCATATGGAAGGGTCACCAGGATGCAAGTCTGACAGGAAGGTAGTGGCTCTCAAAAGAAGGCCAACAAAGAAAATAGCTCTTAAGAAGCAGAAATGGAGCAGTGTGAGAAATGAGGAGCCCAGAGGGGCAGATAGGATCTTTATCTCAAATCCAGGCAGGAGGTGAGGGAAAGAGATGGTTCCTGTGATGTGAAACTGTTACACTATTCACTTGCCTTGGGGGCAGTGTAGAAATAGATTCCATTTTTAAGACAACAGACTTATATCCCTCCTGAGGGAACACACTGCACAGCTAATGGTCAGGTTGTGAGAGAAAAATGTATGGAGAGATTATTTAGGTCTGAGTGTTGGTGGAAAATGAAAAAGATTTTCCAAATTTGACTTCAGATGTTTATAAAAGGACAAGTTGAAAATAAGGTAATGGATTTGAGTTGGATCCCCACAGTTCTCTTTCAGTCCTTTATCTGAAGCTTCCTGTCCCTCAGATGTAGAGACACCATTCTTAAACACACACACACACATGTGTGTGTACATGCATACACACAGACACACACACACACACATAGAGATCAAGACAAAATGCACATAACAGCCAGAAAATATAGAGTCCTTGAATTTTTTAAAATACTGCTTTTAAGAACTTCTGCCCCATTTTTCTTACTTATGATCCTTAGTTGTCCCTCAAACAGTCTATAGTAAATAATAGAGTATTTTGGAAATTATTTTGACTTTTAAATGAGCATATTAGGGATGCTAGGGATGCTAAGATATTGTAATTGTTCTTTAGGAAATGTCTCTGAACTAAGACGTTTGAGATGTGATGCCATCTGTGGCTCGCTCATGTCATGATGTCTTCTATGGTTACTGTGTGTTATCTTTGTTCTGCCATAGTGTAGAAATTTGAGGACTATGCATCTTATTTTCTATGAGATACAGTTCTATGTGATACAAGTTATGCTTCAAGCTAAGGAAGTATGAGTAAGTGTGAAAGTAGATATCTCTTCAATGAATCTCTAATTTTCAAGCAAAGTCAAAATGTATATAAAGTTTCTGGGTCATATTTTACATTTTTATTTTTATTGTAAAGATGATGTACAGAGGGTTTACAGTTATAAAAATAAAGGGTTTCTGGGTCATATTTTACTTTTAAAAATTGACTGCTTTGTTTTAGAAAATATGAAGTTCAAACATACTTTGAAGTATTCAGAAAATTTCATTATCCACTCATCACTCCATTTCTTTTTTTTTTTTTTTGTTGGTCATGGGGCTTGAACTCTGGGCCTGGGTGCTGTCCCTCAGCTCTTCAGCTCAAGGCGAATGCTTTACCAGTTGAGCCATAGCGCCACTTCCGGTTTTCTAGTGGTTTATTGGAGATAAGAGTCTCACAGACTTTCCTGTCTAGGCTGGCTTTGAACTGTGATCCTCAGATCTCACAGACATCATCACTCCATCTCAATTAATCCGTAACAAAATGGCCCTAGACAACCCTCCCATCACTACTTCTTTATAGCCGTCAATGCCATGTGAGAGAGATCCCTTCTATCCAGCAGACATGTTGATCCTACAAATTATTTCAAATAGTTCTACTGGAATTATGAACTTACCCTTAAGTTATGTAAGTAGGAAAAAGGGGTACATTGGCTAGTCAAGATAACATGCACCATCCATTGGCCATAAAGCTTAGACATCAATGTCTAGGCTGAAAATAGGATGATTTCTGAAGGAATTTAGTGTCATATTTCCCAAAAACAAAATGCTGAGCAGCCAAAACAACAGATTTGTACTACAGAATTTCTGCTTTCATATGATTGCAATGATTTAAGAATTCTTGTAGCTTCACAAATTTGATACAATTGTTTTACTTTTAGACAAAAACAAGTTGTTTAAATAGAGATACAGGTAGACCCATTACAACAATGAGATGTACATGACGTTGTGTTGAAAAATGAACTTTACAATTTTGGTGAGGGGGTGGAGGGGTGGAGGGGCTAGGTGGGGATATGGGAGGGCAGGGATGGTAAGGGAAAACAAAGGAGGAGGCAACAATGCTTGATAAGAAATGTACTCATTACTGGGCTCGTGTAATTGTAACCCCTTTGTATGGTATTTTCACAATTAAAAAGCTTATTAATAATAAAAAACTTTAGGTATATCTTATCTGCTTAAATTCAAAGAAATGCAAATATTTCTTCGATCTTACATAATTCAAGGAAAAGGGATGTCATGTCTGCAATATCATGGCCACTATCCAGATACTTTTATGTGTCAAATTACATATGAGCCTCGTTGTTTTGACTTATATTTCTTAGTTATGAGCCTTTTCATTTTGACTTATATTTCTTACTTACGGAGATAAATCTTTCTCTTCCTCCACCCCACCCCGATACACACACACACACACACACACACACACACACACACACACACACACACTCACACACTCCTTTGACCTAATTTGATCCGGATAATATGGCTGGATTTTTTTAATCTTATTTTTTAATGGCTGTCAAACTACTGGCATGCAACAAAAAGCTCAAGAATGTGTATATGTATACATGCACACATACATGTATAGTACATGTTACATATGTGTATATATATACACAGTACATATTACATATTGCACAAAGATATATTAAATATGTATGTGTATTATATGCATAAGTGTATTATTCATATATGTGTGTGCATAGTGTATATACACATAGGTGTACATGCACATATTGTAGGTATACATCGATGATATAGATATATGTATGTGTGAAGGCACTCTTTTATTTGTGTATATAGTTGCATGTACAGGAACACACATATATATGTCTGTACATATATATGCATATGTGTACTCAAATGTTCTGAGTATAACTACGCTTTTTCCACTCATCATCAGAGACCTGACTCTGAGAAGAAGATGTCATCCAAGAAAAGTAAAGAACATAAATTTCCTTCAAAGCTTTGCCAGCAACAATTCTCCTTTTTTTTTTTTTACCAATTCTACAGTTTATACCAGTTTTGAATGTACAAGTATGTGTGAAAGTACACACATATATGTGCTCACAGCAAACATTAAGTAAGGATTAAATTGTACCCTTTCAGGAGGGATTGTCCTCATTGTATCTTTCACAAAGCAATTGGTAGATGGACAGAAGTACACGTGAGTTTGGAATGAGCAGAAACTTGGGAGGAGGGTCCCCACATAACCGTAGATTTTGAAACCATTAAAATATAGACATCTGCAAAAAGTTTCTAAAATCTCAGTGGTGACACTGTATAATACTTTTGTCTACTATTCAGAAATATGTGCATATGGGAAGGCAAGTAGGTGAATAAGGGGAAAATTAATCAACTTAAGTAGATAAGACAGTTTTTCTACTAACACAGCTAAAAATAAAGGCAAGTCTTAAAATGTTTCTAACCAAAGTCCATAATACAATCCCAGCTGTGGTTTTCATTTCTAAAGTGAAGATTTTGCCAAGTATGGGAACATTTTAGCAGTGGTCATGTTCCAAGAACATGAACACATTCCATCCAGAGTTCTAATTTACTCCAAGGAACAAATGACTTTTATGAGTAGTTTTGATAGGTCTCCAAATCACTCAGCAGAATAGAAATGTGAATATTTTTGTCTTTGTCTGCCTCAATTGTTCCACCTCCATTTGGGGGAAGAAATGTAGGTGGAGTGGATGGATAAGTTTCACAAGTTGATCTTGGCAACCCCATATTGATGGACTTAAGCGCCACCTTCTCTGTTAGGCAGAAACAAAAAACCATTTGCCACATAATGCCACTTACATCCTGACATGCTTGTAGTTCTACTGTAATGCTGACAAGAAATGGGCTACAAATAGGGACTGACTTGGGAAACATTGGTGCATATTGCTCCATCTCATCTCTGCTATATGCAACTAACTTATGTATTTTTTTTTGTCTTGTAGTATCTGTGACTTTTTATGTATGTTCACTGGATCCTATCACAGATATCCATCCTGGGATCCATAGAACAGTGAGAATATTTGAATTTAATTTTAGTCCTCAGTTGAAATGTAAAATCTGCCACAGTCACTATTGCATGCATACCACATTTATCATGTACCTTCTCTGGGACACACACTGTGGCAGGATCAGATGACACTAAGGGAGAACACAGTTCTCATCTTTTGCTTGCTTCCTGTCTGTGTCAGGAACTGGACAAGAACATTTACTTCTCACTGAGAAACAGAAAAAGCCTGGAGATACTGATAGTTGGAATTTTCAAACAGTGCAGAGCCTGATCCCAAATGTTTAAGGAGATGGAAATATTAACTACCTATGTAGACTGCAACATGCTGTATACATATAGTCAAGGATCACACCGAACCTTATAATTTTTTTTTAAAAAAAGAATAAAGCTGGGTGTTGGTGGCTCATGAGGTGTGCAGTGCTAGCTGTCCTAGCAATCCTCAGGGATCACAGTTCAAAGCCAGGTTGGCTAGAAAGGTCCATGAGATTCTTATCTCTAATTAACCATTAGAAAACTAGAAGTAACACTGTGGATCCAAGTGGTAAAGCACTAGCCATGAGCAAAAGAAGCTCAGGGACAACACCCAGGCCCTGAGTTTATGACCTACCCCCCAAAAAAAAATAATGAGTCAACTAATAATGACCATATAGCCATACAATAGGCACACTCTAGACTAAGATTGTCTGAAAGATTTAGTTCTCTGGGATTAAATGTATCCATCTTACTTTGTTGTAAATTTAAACACGCTTTATGAATGAAGCTTATTTAAAAGCATTTTTAAATATAAAAAAATCAGAAAGTAACTTGATATCATAGTATATATCCTAGTAGCTTTTTCTATGCTACATATATGTGTATGGGTATGTAAATTTGAAGTAAATATGTGAATGGTGCATTTATAAAACATATGTAGATGGATAGATATCACAAATATATAGTGGCAGAATTATACTTTGTGTTTATATTTGTGTATAAATGTGCACATATATACATGCATATCCAATTCACCATTATACTAACATTGTGTTTTGTGCATGTCTGTGATACACACACACACACACACACACACACACACACACACACACACACACACGTATTCCCAGTTCATCATTCCTAATGCCTTTGTTTCAGTTTCACACCCACCTCATGGTGTTAACAAGAATATCTGTCGCAGAGATATTTTGAAGGTGAGCTGAATTTGTGTTTTAAAATGCTCACAAAAGCAGCTGGCACCCAGTTAATGTTATGTGAGTATTTGGTGTGATGATCTTTTTGGTTGGTGGTGAAAGTGGTCATGGGGCTTGAACTCATAACCTGGACCTTGTCCTTGAGCTCTCTTTTGCCCAAGGTTAACACTCTACCACTTTAAGCTACAGTGCAACTTCTAGTTTTTGAGTAAGTTAATTTGACTCATCCAGACTTCTCTACCTGGGCTGGTTTCAAACTGCAATCCTCAGATTTCAGCCTCCTGAGCAGCTAGGATTACATGTGTGAGCCACCAGCACCTGGCTGGTGTGATGATCTTTATAAGAACAGTATAGTAATGAAGATCCTTTCACATACCTTTAAATGACTGTGAAATGTTCTTGGAATAATTTTAATATATATATTTTTATTGTAAAGATACTGTACAGAGGAGCTACAGTTAGATGAATAAGGTAATGAGTACATTTCTTATCAAGCATTGTTAACCCTCCTTTGTTTTTCTCCTACCATCCCTTTCCTCCCTAACTCCTCCTCCTCTCCCCCACCCCCCCAGCAAAGTTGTAAAGTTCATCTTCAACATAGTGTCTTGTACATCTCAACATTACAATGGATCATCCTGTATCCTTATTTCAGCGTTTTGTTATTTCCCTTTCCCTCCCCAAATTAGAAAAATGTATATACAAGATTCAGGACACGGGAATCAAATACAGTGACAACAGGGGCTGTACCATGGGTGAAGAACATAAAAAGAAACAAAAACATCGCATAGTACATTATAAGTACATTAAAAAGAACAAGAAAGATAAAACCTCTTGTGTCCCTATCTTGGGGTTCATTTTGCTTAACATCATCTTATATGGTCATATATACATAGCTTTTGACCCTTTCTGCTTGTCCTAGATATATACTAGTTATTGCAGAAAAGAAAACCATGGAACCTATGTTTCTTTGGGCCTAGCTTACTTTACTTAATATAATTTTTTCCAAGTCTTTCCATTTCCTAACAAATGGGGTGGTGTCATTCTTTCTGATGGAGACATAGAATTCCATTGTACATATATGACACATTTTCTCGATCTATTCATCTACTGAGAGGCATCTGGATTGGTTCCATATCTTAGCAATGGTAAATAATGCTGCAATAAACATAGTTGTGAGTAATTTTTTATAATTTACTCTTTAGTTGAGGCACACTCAGTCTCTAAACTGACTTTCTGATATTAGATAGAATTCTATGATGGCTAACCTTGATCACATTATTCATGGTCTTTGATTTGCTGTCCTCATCTTTGTTTTATATTTCTGTTCAATTGTTTTTCTAAAAGGCTATCACACACAAAAGACAAACATGCTATTGAAATGAAGTTATGAAAAATAATTCCAAGGTGTTTCATTTAGGAAAGAGGGTAGAATAAGCATGAGAATTAGTCAGAGCAGTTTGGCAGGAAAAGCTGAGCATGCTGGTGGACCTGGACCAAGTTATCAAAGTGGAAACTAAATGACAAATAGTTTATTTTCTATTATTAAATAAAAAATAACACTGATAACAATGCAATGCTCTTCCCTCCTCTCTTGTCAGGTAGGTGTTAGCATTAGTTTTCAATTGAGTCAGTTCCTTTGAAATTTTATATTATGACAAAGACAGTACACCTTAAAGTTTTAATGACAACAATCACAAGACTCATCAATACATTCAACGTTTATTTTACATCTTTTGTGTTTAGCACTCAAAAAAGCAGAAAATGATGATGGAGACAAAAATCCTGCCTTGTAGGAATTCACAATTGCTTTGAATAAAATATTAGTTTTGCCAGAGTAAAGATACTAAACAGACTCATTGCCTAAGGGAGTATGGCAACACTTCCTGCCTGGTAGGTATATGGAATGATATAGAAGTACAAGCTACAACAAGTCTCTTGCAACTTTACTTGTAATTTCACCAATGCAATCCATATTCCTGGAACCCTACAATTCAAAAGGCGGTATGGCTTGACAGCAGCAGCAGAAGGCTCCCTACAGCCTTGCAGTTAACCTGTGAAAACAGGTTAGCTTTACCCCAGCATACAGACCATCTCTGGCAGCCTGGGACAGGTTTTGCTGTGATAACAAAGAAAGTTCTTATTTAAATAACTGAATCTAGAAAGTTTTCTCACTAAAAAAAAATCTAACCCAAGTTCTTTCACATGGCACCCTATAACCTAGGCTTTCTCCAACTCATGAGACATCTATTCAACATGTCATACTACTAAGGGAAAAGAGAGGGTAGAGGTAGCATGGAATTGTTTTTAAAGTTCAAGTCTGAAACAACTCCCTCATTCACAGCTATATGTCATTAGCCAGAATGAAGTCAGTTGCCACCATTCTAATGACATGAGAAAATGTAGTCTTTTTCTGGGAACTAAGAAAGAAAAATTAAAATGAAATTAATGCAACTATAGCACTGTCATTTCTGCAGTGTGTCATTTAGATATCCATGATGTCATTTACCTCCACTCATTCTTCACTACTAGTGTATTCAAAATTTTGGTTGTTAAATGAGACGTCACTTTTAAATGTTAAATTGAAAAGTTAAAGTAGTAGTTTCATTTGACCAATTAGCTGTGAAAATAAACTATTACACATTCTATTATTATTATTATCATCATCATGTAGTTGTACAAAGGGTTTACAATTTCATAAGTCATTATCAGTGCAATATTTACTGGTCGGTGTCACCTCTTCCTTCACTCTTCCCCATTTTCCCCCTCCCATCCCTATCCTCAAATTATGTAGTTCATTTTTGTATAATGTATATAGAATTTAATACCTACATTTGCTTCCTTGCCCACTTTCTTTCTCATTGCCCATAACATGTTCCCGCTTCCCTGTATTCATTTTACTAGGCATTCTGTATCTGTAGAGTTTTGTAAAATACAAGTCTAATGCTACTGACTTTTAAGTAGTGCTAGAGCAATTCTGCATAGTCAGAGATGCTTCTAAGTTAAAATGGGTTAATTTCCCATACATATGTCATTTTTATATTTATATAAGTTATATATGTGCATTTATAAGCCACCATAAAGTTGAAAATCAAGGAACCATCATGACTTCTGGCACTTGAGTTTGTGAGTTATTAATTCCCACTCTAGCTTTTTCCACCAGCATCACTTGAGATGATGAAAATTCTGTTCTCCTTGTCATTCCTGCCAGAATTCTGTAATGATCTTCAATTCCTATATTTTTCTACCATCCCACATTTAATCATTAAGAAAATTATTAGTCTTCTCTGTATAATATGTCTCTCACCCTATCTCTGTTGCTACACAATAGTCTATATTACTAGATATCATGAATTATTAAAATAACCTTTTAACTGGTCTTTCATGCGATCATGAAAGTTCTCAACCAGGACTCAAGACTCATCTGGCACTGGAGGACTAGTTTCAGGGCACTCAAAGAGCCTAGCAAGCTATTATTGACAATAAACAGAAAGCTAAACCAGGCACTGGTGGCTCATGCCTATAATCCTACCTACTCAGGAGGCTGAGATCTGAAGCTCACAGTTCAGAGCCAGCCCGGGGAAGAAAAATCTGTGAGACTCTTATCTTCACTTAACCACTAGAGAACTGGAAGTGGTGCTGTGGCTCAAAGTGGTAGAGCATGAACCGTAAGCAAAGCGCTCAGGAATAGCACCAGGTCCTGAGTTCAACCCCCATGATAGTCAAAAAAAAAGAAAAGAAAAGAAAAGTTCATCACAGAATGGTCTGGCTTCCCCAGAGAGCAAGGTGGAAGCCATAGTGTCTTATACGACCAACCTTTGGGAGTCACATACCATTATCTCCACTGTATTCTACTGGCTACATTAATCAGTTCAATCCAATATGGAAAGGTATGAGTATTCATAGTGATGATCTTCTGAAGTTGTCTTGGAGCCTGGCCACTATGCAACCTAAGTATTTTCTTTACCTAGAAATCATAGCCATCCTTTTAATATACAAATCACATAGCAATTGTCTGAAGAGAAACTTACCAGTGACTTCCTCTTTCAGTTATTGTAAATGCCCAAGTTTCTGTATCTCATGCCTCCCCAACAACTTCTATTCTTTCCCTCTTTCTCACATATCTACCACACTGTTTCCCTTCTCACTCCTATTAGAGGCAAGTGCTTATGCTACCTCAGGCTTTTTGTGTTCTCTATTTCTTTTGCATGAAGTGTGCTCCTAGTCATCCAAAGCCCTTTTGGTTTCTACTTAAACCCTCTATTATCAGAAAGGCCTCACCCAATTCATTTGCATTCACAGAACACTTCAACTTTTGGACTTTAACTTGTCTTCTTGAATCAAATCAAGCTTTCTAGGGCTATCCATTTTCTATGTTCTTATTCTATCTCAGGACTTGTAAGTATGCCTGATATTAACACAGTGTGACCTACAAGAAATTGCCATGTGATTCATCTTATAATAAGATATAAATGACCATGTGATCAAGAGTGGTGATCTACTTCAGACTACTACTATTCTGACTAAAAACACATAATCTCATTTTCTGTTTCTCTCCTAGTGGGTGGGCTCTTGAGTCCTGGCTATCCCCATAGCTTTGAATTCCAGTTTCAATCTTGTGGGAATGGAGGAAGTTCTTGACTAGGTTAGGCCTCTAGCAGCTACCTTTTGCATCTTTGCAGCCTTCCTAAGGATGCTGCTAGAGAGTCATGGTATGGGGCTCATCTTAGTGAGCTTCCTTCTTGGTTCTCCAGTCCTGACTTGCCTTGGTACTTCTCTAATACCTTGAAACAGAGGACAATCCTCATCATTAAAACTCACTTTGTGCAGCCTTTCTAGGCCTTGTCAGCAAGAAAAAAGCAAAACAATCAAATATCCCTTCCAAGTCAGGCCACTATTTCAAAAAGAAACTTTTCTGACTTCTTTAATCCTGTCTCATTCTCACAGTTGTTACCCCAACCTGATACTTAAGATATTCAGTCTTTGATTTTCCAGTTTCGTGCAGCCAGTGGTAAATACATTGTCATGTGAGCAATGGCTTTCTTTTTTTCTAAGCTCCCAAATTCACTTATAGTCAGTTCTTCATGATGTGGAACTTTTATTCATAAATGACATTCCAGTAGAATCCTTATTGTAGCAACTAATGATCTCTTCATTGGTTTTATTTATTTTTTTGTTTTAATTTTTGTAGATAATATATTCCTAGTAATACTGAATTTACTTCAGTAGTAAAAAAAAAAAAAAAAAAAAACAATGAAATGAATGCATTGGCAAAAAAAAAAAATGTTAAGATGTCCCTATTTAGATGTCCCTATTTCAGGGATGAGGAGACCAAATTGGTTGGTATACTTGAGCAAATCACTTAGCTCTGGATATAGTTTGTAACTTTTACAAAATGCATCTTACATTCTATAACTTTATAAAGAGACAATTAGTTATGGAGTGAGAGAAATACTGTCAGAAGATTTGTATCTACTTGAGTTCATAATTTTGTGAGTTAGTTAATGGAGCAGTTTTCCCTTTAAAAGTAATTATATATGTCATTTCTCACACTGAAAATATTCCTATAATTACCCACATCTATAATCCTACTTAAAGCAATCATAGCTTTAAGTCTCTCTCTATCTTTTTGCCCTCTAGTCCTCCTCAAAAATAAAATGTGTAATTGTCATCAGCATAAACATTCAAATCCTGCAGCTCTAACTTTAGCGATCTCTGTGTTCAAGTCATCCCCTTATGAATTAGGCATCTCCTTGATTCTCAAGAGGGTCTCCTTCCCCACTTGTCTGGGATCATTGCCGACAGTACCCCGGAATTGTTTAGCACACCACAGCTTGAGTCTCTAGGAATCCCATCACACTGCTTTGCTTTTACCAGGTCTCGCTTACTAGCTTTGGGATTGTGATTTGGGAGAGTTTTCCAGGGGACTTACAAGGGGTATGAGGAATGTGCTCCTTGCCTTGGTCTATCTGGAAGAGGTCAAAGTGCAATAACTATGGTGTCAGGGTTAGGGCAAGCAATGGAGAGAGACAAGCAGGAAGGAAGGGATAATTTAACTGAACCCAGTTTGAACCTTTCAGTAGTTCTGTTCAGGGACAGCAGTGACGTTGAAATTGTGCCTTACTTTATAAAAGCCAGACCATATCATAAGTAGCCCTTCTTACCTTCTGACAGTCCAAAATGCTGGGTTGTGACCCTTTGTCTGATCCCTCATTATGACTTTAGTTCAGGTAAAAATTTTGTGAGAATAACTTACCCTTTTTTTGAAATATAGAAGCCCAGTGTTTTTGTACTAAGGCCTGAAGGACCAAAGAGCAAAAGGAAAGCCTTATAAAACATATCTGATTAGTTTTACATACTTACTCTATCAGATTCTGCATCAAACAGCCTCTCCTACAATGATCCAAACCTTTACTAGACTGGAAAATGACTTTCTCTGCACTGTTTACATGAATACAAATTATAAGAATTTAATTAAATTAGACTTAGAAGAATTTTTCTGACAGTTAATTTCATAAAATGCATGCATAAGATTAAAAATACTGTATATGTATAAGTATAATGTACAATGAACCCAATATGTATGTATGAAAATGATCATCTTTTACTTTACATGCAGACTTTAATTTATTTAACATAGTATTTCCACTCTTAAATCTTCATCCTGCCCTACATTTGGCATTTTTTATTATAGGGATCCATATTCAATGAATATTGGAGACTCTTCTATCTGGTTCCACCAAAGTGGACATGTTTATAAATGCTACCTATCTGAACCCTCACTTCTCTGTAAGGGAGGCTTTAAGATATCCTGTTTCTCTAGGAGCAAGACATGATGCACAGAGAGGTTCTGTGATTTACCCAGAGCTTCTTGAAATGGTTTCTGTGGCATTCCTCGACTATGTCTCCTTGGCCTTTCCCTGGTCAAAATCAATCACTCCCTCCTTTAGACTTATGTGAATGAATGATTCTTGTGGTCTCCTATGATACATACACAACTGTAACTTGTCTTTTTGCCTTTCTAACCATATTTGTCGATCCAGGCTTATTCTTATCTCAATGTAACCACCAAGACCAGGGCTCTGTATGCATTTCATATTTTCCACAATTTCCAGCATGATAATAGTGATTCTGCTCATGTTGCTTGAGTTAAATAAAGTTAATCTAGATGTATTCCATTATCACTTGTTGATTCTTTAGTACATCAAGAATCTATTTTGTATTGACAAGGTACTAGGATATGACTAAAGCTGACAGAAGTTCCTGCCATCGTGGAATTTATATTTCAGTGATAGAAAACAAGTAATGGACAGAATGAATAAATAAACTGTATAATACCAGGTGGCAGTGCTAATTAGAAATACTGTTAATAACCTTAGATTAGAAGGGAAGAGACCTGAGGAATTATTTTGTTCTGTTTCATCTTTAGTTTGTAAGGGAGGAACCTAAGACTCAAAGAGGCCAGATGAATAACTTTACTTAGCCTTAGGTTGACCAATAAATCTCAGCAACCTGCCTCAATTCTAATTAAACATTAATATCCATCAATCTATCCATCCAACCACCCATTTATCATCTCTGGGCTTCACAAGCTTTTATAGCTGCTCTGACAATTAGTACTCCAGAACTAGATCAATGCCATCAAATGGGCATATCCTTTGTTACATAGAAAACTACCCTCCCCCACTAAGGAATCTAATGCATCTAAGAAAATAGCAATTCCAATTAAAAACATATTTGAACAGGTTGGTTGGAGCTCAGAATCTTCACCAATTGCTCAAGGAAAAGAGACATTTTTTTTTCTTCTGGAGAGAGATTATTCATTTGTATCTATTGGGTAGGCAAGGCTGACATCATCCAAGCTGGACTGGAAATTTCACAAGGAGAAATAGAGACAATTACTTCCGTGTCAACATATAACTGTAATGTCAGTGGGAAAAAGCCATGATTAAGCTTCATTTCATTTCAGACATGAACATGGTGTGTGTCTCAGAACTCTGGTTTACATTGGCTCAGCTGAACACTAAACATAGCACAAAGATACTTCCCAAGTGTCTTGACACATATCCTAAATATTCAAGGCTGATTGTAACATCTTAAACTATTACTAATAAAAAAACCTTTGATTTTTTCAAAGCAGTTTGGTTCTTATTAAAAAGAAAGTGGTTTGCAAATCTAGCTGACAAGCAGAATTGCCTAGGAAGTGTTTACAAAGCTATTCTTTGGTGTCACACCCAGATGTTTCAATTCAGAAGGTCTGAGCAGGGCAACAGACTGTTATTTCTAATAAGCTCCACATGAATTCCAATAATCAGCCAGATTCAGAAACTCCTTAAGGGGGTTGGCATGCCAAAGGACTGGGAGGCTGCTCATTTGTAGATGTAAGAAACTTGAATGATAACACTGATTTTTCTTTTCACCATTTTATTATGCACATGAAAAACCTAAACAAAAAATGCCCTGTATCTTTACTTCTGTGGGTTGTCATATTTTGACTTTCTAATGAGTGAGCTTCTAACTGTTAACTTGTCTGAAGTGATTTACATTTCTTTTAGATAGCAGGAAAAATCAGACACTTTATTTCTGTGGGAAAAATAATCTACACAAATAAAATGGTAGATATACATAATTGGTCCTCATAAAATGGAATGAACTGATGATTACTTGTCTTTTCTGTGTACATAAAAATTTGGTGAACACAGCTGAGAAATTGGCTTAGTGATAAGGCCAATACCATCTGCAAATATGAGATGGACTTTTGAGGCATTTGGTTTGTTTCTTTTTTGGGGGGGTGGGGGTCGTGGGGCCTGAACTCAGGGCCTGGCCACTGTCCCTCAGCTCTTCAGCTCAAGGCTAATGCTCTACATATAAGAATCTTCTCGATACCTTGTTTGGGTCAAAACCTGATTGGTCCAGAAACATAAAACAATTGATTTACTGAATTTGAGTAGGTGTAGGTGTGCATGGAAGAGTCCTGGTGAATTATTCCACCTGGCCCACCTCAGAGAGAGAACTGCAAACCTGATTATTCTTAGGTCCTAGCCCATGTTGATCAGCCTAGCTCTAGGCAATGCAGACATCACTGCCTTGAACAAATGACCCAATAGTCAGATTACCTCTGGAGTCAAGTAAGCATCAAGAAAAACTTTGGGGTAAGGCTAGGAATTTAGTTTTGCTAAGAATCTCAGAACTATCTCCAGTGCTTTGATTAGTCTGAGACTTTTGTCTTCCTGAAATGAGCCAGATGAGAGCCAGATAACAGGTACATTTGGTGCCAGGTGGATTTTCTTTAGCCCAATTGGCATATACTTAAGACTTGGATGGCTTAGGACACACACACACACACACACACACACACACACACACACACACACACGCACATGCACATGCACACACACACACACACACACACACACACATACACACTTGTTTCACTGGATTTGCAATAAACTTTTGTTATCTCCTTCTATCCTTTCCCACTGATCAGCTCATCTTGAACTTTGTGGTTCATTTTCTGCTACTACCATCATCCTACCATGACTACCTTCATGTTCAGTCATGGTTCTTGGACCCTAAACTCTAACTCAAATCCTTAACTACCATTTGCCCTCATCTCATACAAATATCAGTTGATGTGGTGGTTCACACTTGCAATTCTAGCTACATGGGAGGAGGAAATGGGAAGACTGAAGTTAAAGGCCAGCCTAGGCAAAAAACGTTAGCAAGACCCTATCTCAAAAGCAAGCCATTCATGATGATTCATACTTTTAATCCCAAGTACGTAGGAGAAAGAGTAGAAGAAGAATCTGTCCCAAGCTTACCTCAGACAAAGCTACAAGAGACTTTATTTTTCAGATGAAAAACAAACCAAAGCAAAAGGATCCAGGGTAGTGGCTCAAGAAGTTGAGCACTTCCTGGGCAAGGCCTCAAGTTTAATCGTTAATACCATCCATTCCTCAGTTCCCAAAAGAACAAAGCATTTATCCAGTTCCAGTCTAAGGCCAACCAGTCTAGGACAATATAACACTGCAACCTATAGGCCCTGATGAAGATGCTGACAGAGAAGTCAGGATTAGAGTAGACAAAGTTCTATGCAAATAGTTTTGTCTCCCCCCACCCCCTTGTCTTCAAGGTTCTAGTGGAGCATCGGACTAGCTCTTTCTCTACTAACAGGAATACAGCTATACCTTAAAAAAAAAAAGTTAAGAATACAGCTATACTTAAAAAAAAAGTTAGCATGGACAGACAAGAGCATATTTAATTCACAACACTAACTCACAACCAAGTGAATTCATTAATTTACAACAAAGACATTATCAGGTTCAGGTGGTTTCAGGTGCCTAAACAACATTGTGAACTTTATTACCTCTCATCAACTCCTTCATCAGTTCTATGCTCAAAATCTCATGTGAAAAGACAGCAGCCAGCAATTCCAAACATGCTCTGTTTTCTCTTCAACAACATACTATTCTGTCTTCTTCCCTCAAGAGACCAAGTCTATTTCCCCTGTCCTTAAAACAGGACTTGTTTTTTGCCTTGCTTGGATCAATAGAAAGTTCCAGGGTTACATTGTGCCTATTCTGGGAAAAGAACTTAAGAGTCTTGAAAGCTTCTTCTTTCATTCTCTTTCTACTTTGAGCCCATAGGTAAGGAAATTCAAGCTATCTATGGACAAAGATGCAACATGTAGAAAAGTCCTAGAGGATAAAAATAAGGTAAAAATAATTCTCATGGAGCTAAGTTTTACCAGTGCTGGCTAGCAGCAAGTCCCCCGCCAGGTGAGGGAATCTTTATTCAGCTTGGGTGAACCCAGCACCAGGCTGTGGCTTGCATGAGTAAGCCTAACCAATGGAGGTAGTGTAACTCCATGGATCCCTGCTTGATTTCTGACCTGTACACTTATGAACAATAAAATGGTTAGTGATTTTATCCCACTAAGTGACATAGTTTGATTTTTTTTTACCAATAGAAGACTGGAAAAAGTTTTACATATAGTCTTTTGCTGGAGATAAATGGTCAGACTTACCTTGTGTGAAACATGGATTGGAGAGTAAGGCCTCAGAAGAAAATGCGGTAATATTGTTAGAATAATTACATAGACAAAATCTTGAGGTGTTCCTCTCCCCATTTTCTCTGGTTATTATTCCCTACCTGTTTAAATCTCTCTCTTTATATTTGAATTCATGGCCTTGAGAAAGCATAAGCTCACCTCACCTCTACTTCTTCTTTTTTTATTTCTTAGAGTGAAGCAGTCAGGAAAAGAACATTGTTTATCTTATAAACAAATATAAAATGTTTTTAATCAGGATTGTTCCACTTTTTTGTTCTGTCATTTCAAAAACCATGGCTTTGTGAGTGCATATAATAAGGTAGTCTAAGTTGTGTTCAGTGGTAGCATGTCTGTAGTACAAGGGGGTTTAGGTAGGAGAATCTCTGTCTCATGACAGTCCCTATAAAACTACAAAACCTTATCAGAAAAAAAAATAGTCAAAGCAATAGGAGTAGAGCTGTGGCTCAAATGAGGGAGCACTTGCTTAACACATATGAAGCCCTGAGTTCAAGCCCTTGTACATTTAAAACAAAAGTCTCTCACATACACAACATACTGAAGAACTGAAAATCTATAGCAAAATTTTACATATGATAATGTGATTTAACTTTAAAAAGATTCATTAGTGAAAATCATAATAACATATATATACTCAAAAAACACAAAATTTAAAATGGTTATCCTAAATATCTTATCATGGAGAGGGGTGAGAAGTACTTTAAACTTTCTAAAAACAGAATCTTTAATGTTACAGTGAATAAACAGAATCTTTTTATCTTTAGAGTGGAAGAGTGGGTTCATACCTTTCCTCCTGTATGTATGATGTACCCTCGTTCACCCATCAATAATTCCCAATTGATAAGATAAATTAATGTTATAATGGTAGTCAACAAATAATTTGCTAGCAAAATGAGCCTGGCTCCCATAGCCTCCCTTTTGATTCAGTTTAAAATTTGTCGGGGCTGGGAAGGTGGCTCAGTGGGAGAGCACTTGCCTTACATGCATGAGGCTGAGTTTGATTCCTCAGCACCACATAAGCAAAAAGAAAAAAGCCGGAAGTAGTGCTGTGGCTCAAGTGGTAGAGCGCTAGCCTTGAGCTGAAGAGCTGAGGGACAGCGCCCAGGCCCAGAGTTCAGGCTCCACGACCGGACCCAAGGAAAAAAAAAATTTGTTGAAGCCATTGTTTTCCTATCCATTTTGTTAGGTATTCCATGGAAGGAGGCTATTTTCTCTGTTGTTGATCATAGAAGAAGTAGATTTAGAGCTTTTAAAATGTATGCCCATGAATATGAACTGCCAGGCATTTCCAAAAGTCAATAAACCAGCACACAGAGGAGAACAAAGAGCTGGTTGTAAATACTGACCAACCCAAAGTGTTTTGATTCACCGTAAGTAAACCAAGCCAAACCATATTAACTCTTCCCACCATAATTCAGAGAAACCTGTGGATGATTTCCTCTAATTTTGCCTTTATTCTGTTTCCAGACAAAGCATTCTGCAAAAACTTACAATATTTGTCTCAATGTTATTAATTTTATCCACCATCTGCTTATAAGATCTTCAGGAAGAAAATAGGTATATGAGGATGGGAAGGGGAAACAAAGAAGGAGGCTACAGTGCTTGATAAGAAGTTTACTCATTATCTTGTCCATGTAATTGTAACCCCTCTGTACAGTATTTTCACAATAAAAAAAACCATGTAAAAAAGAAAATAGGTATGTGTGACTTGTAGATTGAGTAAAGGAAGTATTTGGAATTAGGCAGTGGTAAGGTTCTGCCCAGATTAGACAGGCATTACTTGCCTGTGGGTTGTACCCAAGAAGTACAAGTGCTTTTGAAGTACTAATATTATACAGTAATATGGAGAGTACATTGTACTTTTAAATTTAAATATGAAATAAAGCAAGAACCTCTGATTAACATATTTCACAGATAATTTTATTGACATATGTAGTTCTCTCTTATTTAGGCTAGATATCTCTATGTCTATATCCATATCTAAACTGCCTCAAAATCTTTTTAAACTAAACATAATTCTTTTTTTTTTTTTGGTCCAGTCATGGGGCCTGAACTCTGGGCCTGGGCGCTGTCCCTCAGCTCTTCAGCTCAAGGCTAGTGCTCTACCACTCTGGAACCACAGTGCCACTTCCAGCTTTTTTCTTTTTTGCTTATGTGGTGTTGAGGAATCGAACCCAGGGCCTCATGCATGCAAGGCAAGCGCTCTACCACTGAGCCACCTTCCCAGCCCTAAACATAATTCTTAAGAGCAAAATTCCATAGGACAAAACTAACTTTGTCTTATGCACAAAATTATTTAAAACACTTTTAGGATGTGTAGATTATATATATGAAGTATAAGCAAATTTCATATTTAAACTTGGATCTCACCCCTAAGATGTCTCATTATGCATATACAAATACTCTGATATATGAATAATCCACAATCTGAATCACTTTTGCTTCTGTACATTCCAATAAGAGATATCAAACTGTACTAACTCATATATAAGGAAAGCTATTGTATGTTTGGGGTTAATGATGTCTGGAATTCTTGACATTTTGAGTGGTCTTTGTTGAGAGGCTGCCCCGTGGATTGTATGATATTTAAAAGCATCTCTTGCCTCTAGTGCTAGATGTCAGAAGTTAGACCTGATGACCAAAAGCATCTTGAGAAATTTCTGCAGGGGAGTGGGAAGATACAAGGCTAAGAACCACTGGATTCATAGATACCCCATGTAGGACTCTCATCGCACATCATGAAATACACTGTAATTGAAATGTCAATTAAAATTATCCTCATTTTTCATGATTCAGGAGAAAAATGTAGCAGATGTAATTATAGATATAGACTACAAACTTAAGTGTGCAAAAATAGCTTTATTTGGAGGGAATTTAACTTCATTTCTAATGTGACACCCTTCTAGCTTGATTCTTTTTTTTAAGAGGGCTATTACCATTAATTTATTATAACACAGGAACAGCTTGATTTTTCTTATAAACAGAGGGTCTAACCACATTAACTACATTCACTTTTTTGAATATTCCATTATTTTTGTACTTTTTTATTGTAAAAATTCTGTACAGAGGGGTTACAGTTACATGAGCAAGGTAATAGGTACATTTCCAATTGAGCATTATTGCCTTCTCCTTTGTTTTCTTGAAAGTAGTAGAAACAGTTATGATCAGAATAGTTTGTTTCTCCTATAGCACACTAAGATTTAAGGCTACAGTGCCCAGGAATCAAGGGTAAGAGTCTTTTTTTTTCAGAGTTTAATTTTTATTGTGTTTTCTCTTTTTTTTAATTTTTTTTATTGTGAAAATACTGTACAGAGGGGCTACAGTTACATGAGCAAGTAATGAGTACATTTCTTATCAAGGATTGTTGCCTCCTCCTTTGTTTTTCCCCTACCATCCCTACCCTCCCACCTCCTCAACTACACCACCCCCACCTCTCCTGGCCTAAATTGTAAAGTTCGTTTTTCAACACAGCATCTTGTACATCTTATTGTCACAATGGGTCAATCTGTATCCCTATTTAAACATTTTCTTTTTCCCTTCCCCTCCCCAAATTATACCAACATCAAATACAGTGAAAACAGGGGTTATATCTTGGGGGACATACAAAACAACAAAAAAAATTCACATGGTACCTTATAAATACGTTAGAAACAATAGCAAGGAAGAAAAATTCACTTGTGTCCCTATCTTGGGGTTCATTTCACTTAACATCATCTTATCTGACGTTTTCTGCTTGTCCCAGACATATATTAGGTATGGCAAATAAGGGAAACCAGGGGACCTATGTTTCTTTGGGCCTGGCTTACTTCACTTAATATAATTTTTTCCAAGTCTTTTCATTTCCTAACAAATGGGGCAATGTCATTCTTTCTGATGGAGGCATAGAATTCCATTGTGTATATATACCACATTTTCTTTTTCTTTTTTTTTTTTTTGAATTTTTCTTTTATTTTCTTTTATTTTTTTTTAATTTAATTTTATTTGTGAACATACTGTACAGAGGAGTTACAGTTACATGGGCAGGATAATGCGTACATTTCTTACCAAGCATTGCAGCCTCCTCCTTTGTTTACCCTTCACATCCCTTCCCAGCCTCCCCCCTCCCCCCCTAATCCCAATCCTTCTCCTTCCCCCCGCCCCCCCACCAACGTTGTAAAGCTCGTTTTGAACATGACAACTTGTACTTCTCATTGTTGCAACAGGTCCACCTGTATCCTTAAACAACTGGTTTTTCCCCATCTCCTCCACAAGTTATACTGACATCAAATATAGTGAAAGCAGAGTTTATACTGTGGGGGAGGGACATACAAAGCAACAAAGAGATAATCTTATAAATGTGTTAGAAACACATGTATGAAAGAAAAAAAACATTAAAATACACATCTAAGGGTTCATTTTCCTGACATCACATTATCTGACCTTTTCCGCTTGACTCATACATATACTAGATATTACAAATAGGGAAACCATGGGACCTACGTTTCTTTTGGCCTGGCTTACTTCACTTAATATAATTTTTTCCAAGTTTTTCCATTTCCTAACAAATGGGGCAATGTCATTCTTTCTGATGGAGGCATAGAATTCCATTGTGTATATATACCACATTTTCTTGATCCATTCATCTACTGAGGGGCATCTGGGTTGGTTCCATATCTTAGCTATGGTAAATAATGCTGCAATAAACATAGTTGTGCTGGTAGCTTTAGTGTGGTCTTGTTTGTAAACATTAGGGTAAATGCCCAAAAGTGGGATTGCTGGGTCATAGGGGAGCTCTATGTGAAGTCTTTTGAGGAACCTCCATACTGCTTTCCAAAGTGGTTGAACAAGTTTACATTCCCACCAACAATGAAGTAAGGTTCCTTTCTGTCCACATCCCCTCCAGCATCTGTTGTTGTTAGAGTTCTTGATTTTTGCCGTTCTAACTAGAGTGAGGTGATATCTCAATGTTGTTTTGATTTGCATTTCTTTTATGGCTAGGGATGTTGAACATTTCTTCATGTGTCTATTGGCCATCCTTCTTTCTTCTTCAGAAAAGTTTCTCTTTAAGTCTTTCGCCCACTTATTTATTGGGCAGTTGTTTCTTTGAGGATTTGTTGTTGGGGGGTTTAATTTTTTGAGTTCCAAGTATATTTTAGATATGAGACCCTTGTCCGTTGTATGGCTAGTAAAGATCTTCTCCCAATCCGTGGGCTTTCTATTGCTCTTGCTAGCTATGTCATTTGCCCTGCAGAAGCTCTGCAACTTTATGCAATCCCATTTGTCCAACCTTTCTTTGATTTGTTGTGTTTCCGGGTCTCTATTCAGAAAATTTCGGCCTGAGCCAAGGAGACCTAGGGTTTCTCCTATTCCATCCTGTAATGTTTTCAGAGTGTCTGATTTGAGTTCAAGGTCTTTGATCCATTTGGAGTTGATTCTGGTGCAGGGTGATATATAAGGATCTAGCTTAAGTTTTCTACATGTAGTTAACCAATTTTGCCAGCACCATTTACTGAAGAGGTTGTCTTTCTTCCATTCTATTGTTTTAGCTCCCTTATCGAAGATTAGATGGCTATAGGTCTGTAGGTTCATTTCTGGGTTTTCAATTCTATTCCATTGGTCCTGAGGTCTGTTCTTATGCCAATACCAAGCTGTTTTGATTACTATGGCTTTATAGTAGAGTTTGAAGTTTGGTATTGATATTCCTCTAGCAGTGTTCTTTCCATTCAGGAGCGTTTTTGCTATTCGGGGTCTTTTATTGTTCCATATGAATTTTTGGATTGCCTCTTCTATTTCCTTGAAGAATGAGGGTGGAATTTGGATAGGTATTGCGTTGAATTTGTAGATAGCCTTGGGAAGTATTGCCATTTTCACGATGTTAATCTTTCCAATCCAGGAGCATGGGAGGTTTTGCCATTTTTTAAGTTCTGTGTTGATTTCCTTTTTCAAGATTTTAAAGTTTTCATCATAGAGGTCCTTCACTTCTTTAGTTAAGTTAATTCCTAGGTATTTTATTTTTTGTGGGGCTATTACAAATGGAGTTGCTTTCCTAATTTCAGCCACACTTTTCTCATTGTTGGCATACAGAAAAGCCATTGATTTTTGGGGGTTAATTTTATAACCTGCTACTTTGCCAAAGTTTTGAATCAGCTTGAGTAATTTGGGAGTGGATATACCACATTTTCTTGATCCATTCATATACTGAGGGGCATCTGGGTTGGTTCCATATCTTAGCTATGGTAAATAAGGCTGCAGTAAACATAGTTGTGCTGATAGCTTTAGTATGGTCTTGTTTGTGATCATTTGGGTAAATGCCCAAAAGTGGGATTGCTGGGTCATAGGGGAGCTCTATGTGGAGTGTTTTGAGGAACCTCCATACTACTTTCCAAAGTGGTTGAACAAGTTTATACTCCCATCAACAATGCAGTAGGATTCCCTTCTGTCCACATCCCCTCCAGCATCTGTTGTTATTAGAGTTCTTTATTATAGCCATTCTAACTGGGGAAATTTTCTTAATAGAGACCCAGAAACACAACAAATCAAAGAAAAGTTGGACAAATAGGATTGCATGAAACTACAGAGCTTCTGCATGTCAAAGGACATAGCTAGCAAGATCAATAGAAAGCCCACAGATTGGGAGATCTTCACTAGCCATACAACAGACAAGGGTCTCATATTTAAATATAATTGGAACTCAACAAATTAAATCCCCCAGCAACAAATCCTCAAAGAAACAACTGCCCAATAAATAAGTAGCTAAAGACTTAAAGAGAAGAGGAAATAAGAAAGAAATGCTCAACCTCTCCAGCCATAAAAGAAATGCAAATCAAAACAAGAGTCTTATGAGAATTTCTATTCTGTACCACGACTACTTTTGTGAAAGATATAGGTCATAAATATTGGTTATAGCCAGTCAGACACCAGTTTCTATCACACTCTTAGTAGATACTCTATGGGTTCTGAGGAATGTTCATTCCAGAAGAATAAGGAAGAAGTTAAAAGAGTGATTTACCTTGCCTTTTAATGTACGCAGCATTCTTTGGCAGAAGTGGGTCATTAATGGTAGCCCATATTAAAGGAGAGGAGAACTAGATTTCTTCTTCCTCCTTGCCCTTCTGTTGTTCTTCTTTCTCCTCCTCTGCTTCCTCTTCCTCCTTTTCTTCTTGTTCTTCTTCTTTTCTTCTATTCTTGTTTTTCTTTGTTCTTTCCTCTTCCTCCTGCTCCTCCTCTTCCTCTTTCTCTTCCTCTCCTTCCTCCTCCTTCTCCTTCTCCTCCTCCTCTTCCTTTTTTCTTTCTTCATCCTTTCTCTGTCTCTGTCTCTGTCTCTCTCGTGTGTGCATGTGTGAGACACTATGGAGTGAACTCAGAGCCTCACTCTTGTTAGGCAAGTGCTCTCCTATTTGCCTTCACTTCTTTTTTTAAAAAAAATTATTGTAAAGATGATGTGCAGAGGGGTTACAGTTGCATGAGTCAAGTAATGATTACATTTCCTTTTAAATAATGCCACTCGCTCCCTCATTCTCTTCCAATTTTTCCCATCTCAACATCCCCAAAATTGTATCGTTCACTTCCAACGTAGTGTCTAGTGGATTTCATTGCTGAACTGTTTCACCCTTTGTCCTACCATTTCTGTGCTTCCCCTTCTCCTCCCCAAATCAGATAAAATTAAATACTAGATAAAGGGTACTAAAATTAAAAAAACAGCAACAAAAGGGAATAAACTAATGAAAAAAAAGAAAAAAGAAAAAAATAACCACACAGAGTATAATAAAAGCTTCCTGTTTCCATTTCTTGGAGTTCAATAAGCATCATTTTATATGGTCATATGCACATAGTTATTGAGCTCTTGTGATCCTCTCCTAAGAATATCTTCCTTTGGTCTCACTGTGTGACTGTTTAGAGTGCTGTTTAATTAATCATGTCCAAGAGTAATTATTTTTCTTTTACTCTCCATTGAATTTACTTGTATATTTATAGACACATTCTAATTATTACACATGAGAGAAACCATGCAGCCTATGTTACTTTGGGTCTGGCTTACTTCACTTAGTATAATTTTTCCAAGTTCTTCTATTTCCTTGTGAATGGAATAATGTCATCTTTTCTGATGGAAGCATAGAATTCCATTGTGTGTGTGTGTGTGTATCTTTCTATCTATCTATCTATCTATCTATCTATCTATCTATCTATCTATCTATCTATCTATCTATCTATCTATCTATCTATATCACATTTTTCTTGATCCATTTGTTCATTGAGGGCACACCTGAGTTGATTCCAAATAGAGCTGCAATGAACATGATAATGCTGGTGTTTTTAGTGGTTAATTGGACAGATGCCCAGATGTAGGAATGCTGGGTCATAAAGAAGCTCTGTTATTAGTCTTTTGAGGAACCTCCATACTGCTTTCCAGAGTGGTTGAACAAGTTTACATTCCCATCAAGGTAGCATTACCATTTTTTCACATCCTCACCAGCATCTGTCATTGTTAGTTTTCTTAGTCATTCTAACTGGGGTGAGGTGGAATCTCAATGTTGTATTGATTTGCATTTTTTTATGGTCAGAGATGTTAAACATCTCTTCATGTGTCCATCGGACATTCTTATTTCTTCTTTGGAGAAGTCTCTCTAAGTCTTTAGCCACATATTAATTGGATTGTTGTATCTTTGAGGATTTGTTTTTGAGAGGTTTAATTTTTGAGCTCTAAGTATATTTTAGATATGAGGCCCTTGTCTGACGCATAGCGAGTAAAGATTACCCATTCTGTGGACTGTTTCTTTTGATAGCTGTGTCCTTTGACATGAAACTCTTCAGTTTTATAAAGTCTTTCTTTGATTTGTTGTGATTCCAGATCTTTAATTAGGAAGTTTCTACCTGTGCCAGGAAGCCCTTGTGTTTCTCCTATCCCTTCCTGCAATATTTTCTGGATATCTGCTCTTACCTTGAGGTCTTTGATCTACTTGGAATTGCCTCTGGTGCAGGGTGATATATAAGGATCTGACTTCAGTTTTCTACATGTGTATAACCAATCCTGCCCGCACCATTTGTCCTTCTTCTATCCTGTGTTTTTGGCTCTCTTATCAAAGATTAGGTATGTGGGTTCATTTCTGAGACTTCTCTTATATCCCAATTGGTCCTCAGACCTGTTCTTGTACCAGTACCAAGATGTTTTTATTACTATATGTCCTCATTTCTTTTGCTTTTATTTTGCTTTTGAGATGAAGTTTTGTGTTTTTGCCTAGACTAGCCTTTGATCAAAGTCCTCATACACCAACATCTGGGTAGCTGGGACCACAGGCTTGCACTACCATGCCCAACTTAGATTTCATCTCTTCATGTGATATGGTAGGGTCATATGGCAGAGCGTATTTGGGATGGGACGTTAGGTTGTTCTTGGAAAAATACATTTCCTCAAATCTGTGTTTGGACTTTGGTCTTGTCATTTGTAAGTTAACTATCTCTCCCCTTTTGTAGCCTAGACTCCAAATTTCTAAGAGTTAAATTCAATTTTGACTTTCTCAACTGGCTCTAAATAAAATATTCTTCATGTTTTCACATAGAACCCACATGACCCAGGCTATGTCTTCTCAAAGTTTAAATAAGTCATTCATCATGTCTAATAGAAGAAGATGAAAAGAAAGAATAAAGAAATCTACCATTTTGATAAACCTGCTTTCAATATTAATTCAAAAATAAAATTGAAAAGAATTCTAAAGGTCACAGTTCCCCTAGAGCATTGGCTTATCAGGAACATTTTTAAAATACATTCTAAGAAAGCAGTGCACCTAATAACTATCTGACTTCAGCTACTTGATAGATTAGATACCTTTATGTTTAAAGATGAATATCTATATGACAGGAGATGAGGTGGAAACAGGAAGACAGCTTATTAATACTATGTCAACTATAATTCTTTTCAGATAGAATAAAAGGCACTTTTAGTAAGTATTATTGGACTTAGTTCTTCTGAATCAGGACCAATCACTTCATTTATTATTAAATGTTTGTCTTTTCCCCAAAATTCATACATTGAAATCTAATTCTAAAGGAATGTTATCAGCAGGTAGGGTATTTGGAAGGTGAGTAGGTCATGAGGTACACATGGGATTAGTTTCCCTATTAAAGAGGGACCTGGCATCCATTAGTCCCTGTGAAAGGTGCCATCTATGGAAAGCAGGCCTGTGTTAGATATCAAATTTTCCCACACCTTGATCTTGAGTTTTCCAGCCTTTGGAACTGTGAATAAATTTCTCTTGTTCAGCCCAATGTCTGTGGTTTACACTTATAATCCTAGTTACTTAGGAGCCTGAGATCTGAGGATCATGGTTCAAAGCCAGCCCAGGCAGCAAAGTCCATGAGGATCTTATCTCCGAATAATCAGCAGAAGGGCAGAAGTAGAGCTGTAGCTCAAGAGGGTAGGGACTCCATGTTTTTTTCTTCTTTGCTATTGTTTCTAACATATTTATAAGGTACCATGTAATTTTTTTTGTGTGTCCTTGTATGTCCATCCCCCATGTATAACCCCTGTTTTCACTGTATTTGATGTTGGTATAATTTGGGGAGGGGAAGGGGAAAAACAGAATGTTTAAATAGGGATACAGATTGACCCATTGCAACAATGACATGTACAAGACGCTATGACTAAAAACGAACTTTACAATTTAGGCGGAGGGTGGGGGGGCTGGTGTAGTTGAGGAGGTGGGAGAGACAGGATGGTAGGGGAGAAACAAAGGAGGAGGCACAATGCTGGATAAGAAATGTACTCATTACCTTGCTCATGTAACTGTAACCCCTCTGTACAGTTTTTTCACAATAAAAATCTTATTTAAAAAAATGAGTGAAAACCTGAAAAAAAAAAGAAAGCTAAAGGACAGACTCCAGCTTGTGATTTCAAGTCCCAGTACTGGTACACAGAAACATACTCACACAAGTTTCTCTTGCTCATAAGTCACACAATATATGGTATTTTGCTACTGCACCACAAACAAACTAATACATTCAACAAGTAGACTAGGAGTTTGGGAGGATCTGCTTTTTACTGTTTAATTAGATTACCAACATAATTACTACAAATGCAGTGGTGTTGCAACCAGACATATTGGGCAAAGCACCAAATACAGTTAGATCAGCTTACCTGGTAGGTCAATGTATGTGCTTAAACATTGTTATTTTAAAAATGCAGTTTAATCATTCTTCCCCTTCTGGTCTCTCAGAGACTGGAATTTCAGGCATTATTCTGCTTACTATAGGCTAGGATCAAATATGGCATGGTTAAGAAAGAAGACAAATTAGCTTAGAAGTATTACTTTTAAAAAATGGGAGTTGTTTACCTTAACAACAAATCTCAAAATCTTAACTATTAGAGGGCATCTCCTTTTTCAGAGTTGTTTCTTTCTTTAAAGGCTGTCTGTCATTAATAATATGCAATTGTTAAGAGACACTGACATCTTTGTATTGAAACATAAGGTACTTAAGTAAATCGTATTCCGTTAAAATGTTAAGGTGATGATATTCCATCTGTAGAAAAACCATTGCAAATAAAGTCAGATTTAAAAAAAAAAAACACCTAGCTTTAAATCTATGACTGAATCACCTGGGCAAACAGCTTGCCCAAGCTGGAGCTTGCTTACAGGTGAACTTACATGACTCCTCCCAGCTTTTGGCCTCTATCCCACCCTCTCTGTTGTCTCATTTCTGGTAGATGGATATTAGGAGAGTTTTTTGTGAGCATTCACATTGGAAATTTATATCTTAAAATTCTTTGAATCATTTCTTTCTGTCTCATGTTGGTGGGAGTGTAAAATTGTTCAACCACTCTGGAAAGCAGTATGGAAGATCCTCAAAAGACTATACATAGAGCTCCCCTATGACCCAGCAATCCCACTTTTGGGGCTTTGCCCAAACGATCACAAACAAGGCTAAAATAGGCTATCAGCACAACTATGTTTATCGCAGTATTATTCACCATAGCTAAGCTATGGAACCAACCCAGATGCCCTTCAGTAGATGAATGGATCAAGAAAATGTGATATGTGTGTGTGTGTGTGTGTGTGTGTGTGTGTGTGTGTGTGTGTGTATGGTAGAATTTTATGCCTCCATCAGAATGAATGACACTGCCTCAATTTGTTAGGAAATGGAAAGACTTGGAAAAAATTACATTAAGTGAAGTAAGCCAGGCCCAAAGAAACATAGGTCCCATGGTTTCCCTTATCTGCAATAACTAGTATATGTCTAGGATAAGCAGAAAAGCTCAAAAACCATGTAAGTATGACCATATATGATGATGTTAAGTGAAATGAACCCCAAGATAGGGACACAAGAGGCTTTATCTTTGTTGCTGTTGTTTTTAATGTACTTATAATGTAGTATGTGTTTGTTTCTGTTTCTTTTGTATGTTCTTCCTCCACGGTATAACCCCTGTTTGCACTGTATTTGATTCCAGTGTCCTGCATCTTGTATGTACGTTTTTCTAATTTAGGGAGGGGAAGGGAAATAACAAAAAACTAAAATAAGGATTCAAGTTGACCCATTGTAACAATGAGATGTACAAGACACTATGTTGAAAGTGAACTTTACAACTTGGGGGAAGAGGAAGGGAGGAGTTGGGAGATGGAGTGGGAAGGGATGGTAGGGGAAAAACAAAGGAGGGGGTAACAATTCTCGATAGGAAATGGACTCATTACCTTATTCATGTAACTGTAACCCATCTGTACAGTATCTTTACAATAAAAATATATTTTTGAAAAAAGACTTTATGCTATGTAAAGATTCCAGATGAAACCTGTTCAAATTTATGAGTGGCTTAAAAAGTATTGCCTGTTTAAAGCCTGACTAGGAGGAAAAACACAACCTGTTCAAATATTGAGCTAGTTTTAAAGGTAAATGGCTTCACCTTAGAGGTGACTCTTGGGAAATCACTTTTTCATTATAGCCCTAGAGCTCCCATGTCAGAACCCATTTGAGCATTTCACTTGAGCACTTGCTGAGCTGTGCTGGGTAGGGAGAATTTTATGCGTAGTATTCTTGAATATGATTGTTATGTTTTAAATGCCTTAGAAATGTTGAATCCAATTTAGAACTATATTTGAGCATAATAGAAATTCAAGAAATAAAAACAAGGAGAGAAAAAAGTCAAGCATGGTTGTAGCTTTTTATAACCCATAAGGAATATAGAGTGTGATGTAGTACAGCAAGGGCTATAGTGAGAAATATTCCTGCAGATGTGAGCAGCACCATATAGACACTGCCTTAGGAAATCTGGATTACATACATGAAGGTTTTGGCGATTCCGTATTCCCTGGGTTTTTTCTTCTTCTTAGGTTTATAACCACTTAAAGAATAATTCTTTATAGCTCAAGGTTCAGAAAGCCTAATTTGCATTAATACATGATGTGCTGTGAATGAAAATATCAGAGCTTTTTATCTGTGTTTCTGAGAAAGAGGCATAGACAATAACCAAACCTTGTAACTCTCAAAAGACAGACAGGTAGGGCGTTCATTTTCATTCTCCTTTGCTGCATGGGGAAAATGGGAGAGGCTGAGGTATAAGGTAATTATTCCCTTGATGATTAGAAAGATACCTAAGGAGGAGCCCAAGGAAAAAGGTGGGATATTTTTTGGAAGCAGCATTGTATAGTTCCAACTGACCCAGGCTGAGAGTGCTAATCTTTGCTTGATTTTGAATTTTGTGTGTTTTTTCCAAGGGGCCATTTGCTTCATAATCTTCAGCAAAACTTAGAATCAGGGCTTGAAAACTGAAGAGGTTTCCACATTGTTTTTATGTTTGTCTCACTAACCTCTTCCAACACCATGGATGATGTAACCTTCCTTATGTGAATAAATATATTACGTGTTTTATCTCCATTCAGCCCTCAGAATAAATAGTGCCGATTTAAATTCAAGTCTTCACAAAACACTTTATGTATAGCAGTTCATAGTTGCTTAGTTTAATATAACCTCTATTGATGCTTTCTTTAAATACCTGTGATTGTATTCACATGGAAAGAACAATTTTTTAAAAAGGCAAACTTTTTTTAAACATGGTGTTGGATTCCATTGGGTGAGTTCTTAGATGACTTTCAAAAGCAATAGAGTAAGTGCTTATGTTGTACAGATCCCACAGAAACACGTAGGGATGAATAAGCAAGATGGGTATCCTAAAATTCTGCAAATTAGTACTTGAGGCTTGACTTAAATTTCTTAGTGACACTTTTGTCCATGGGTTCAAAACATACAGTACAAAGATGAAAGTAAACATGCTACATTCTGGAAAATTTCTAGCTGATATAAATGTGGCTGCCTTGATGGTGAAGACTCTGAGGTAAAAGATGTGTATAAGTTTTACTACTATTGTTTGAAATGGTAGGAGTGAGAATCTTGCTACTATATTTCTAGTGAAATGTATTTTTACATCCTAAATTAAGAAATCATATATCTCAAAGAAGCACTCAAATAGTTTCCATACCTAATAGTTTTTATGCTTGAATCAGTCAAGAGTATATTCTTATAGTCCTGATTGGGAAAATATAAAGATTTTTAATCGCTTTGTTCCTGGAAGTCATTTAATCATCTCACCCTCCAATTAAATCAGAAATGCCCTAAGATCCCTGTGTGTAAACTATTAGAGAACCACCTCAAAACCTGTAAACTCACCAGAGAAATCAGATGCTAATGGGAGCAGAGACCAAGAAAGTGAGGAGCAAAGAGAAACAGAAATAGAATTTATTGAGAAGAGATGATCAAGGTCACATGGGCTGCTATATAGACAGCAAGCGAGTGGAGCCAGAGAGATGGATACAAACAAGAGATCATTCTAGAGTTCAGGAGTGCAGGTACAGTTCTTGAATGAAGAGTTTTCCCTCTGTAGTTGGTTGGCTGTTTGGGTCTGGAAGTGTATAGGAGACATAATCTAAAAAGTTGATGTCGACACAACCTCAAGACTCAAAGCCATGAGGACTGGATTGCATTCAATACTGCTGAGGAGTGTGTCCACAATCTCAGCATTGTTCACCTCTGTAAATAAGCCTATTTCATATTTTCCAAACACTTAAGTGGGAGATTGATTAACACATGAGGGTTTTCTGGTCTTATTTATTTGCTGAGATTGAGATAAAGCCTGGCTTTGTCTCCTTATTGACCAAGTGAAGGCCTGAGCCTAATAGCTCAGTGTATATTCATGAACACTCAAGTTACTCTAATACAGCTGAGGTTCACTTCCATACAGGGCTGTATAGGTGATAGGATTTCATCACAAAGGATGCCTATGTATCCCATATACCAGTCAAAGCCAACTTTGGGTTTTTAGGCTTTAAGTCACTATTACTTGGAACTTGGTTGAGTCTAAGCCACTGTGATTAGTCATGAACATAAGCATGAAATGAATAAATGTGGTATTTTCATTCAAGACAGCTATGAAAGGACAGAGTAACAGTTCCTTATGTGAAGTTACCTAGTAAAACCCTAATAGATTACAACGGCTCTCTAAACAGTCATTAAAACAGTAACATAATGATCTAAATAAATTAACTTAAAGTAAACTAATAAGGTGATGTATGCATAAATCTCTCTAAGTGTGGGTATTTGTTTTGTGAGGTAGGTAGAGGATATATGTGAGTTGTAACTATACATATGATGCTAGGTATATGTGATGACAATCTCAGTTTATTGTTAACTTCATGTTATTGGACAATTCACTGACTCTCACCAGATCTAGTTTCTAACTCCTCAACATGAAAGACTGGCCTTACAGAAGACCCAATAGACTTTAATCAATGAGACCCCTCTCTATGGAGTCTGTACTCTACTTTCACTTTGAATAAACTTGCTTTATACTTTTTAAAAAAATAAGAAAGAGTTGGGCTTCTATAACTCTTAAGGATGATCAAGCTCTAATGTTTGAGCTTCCATCATTAATTCACCACCTTAACCTACTCTACAATGAGGCCTCCTTAGGCAGCGTAATCTGTGACTCTTAAATTAGAAAATTTAAAGGTACTAAATTCTTGTAGATTTTACTTAACAGTCCCAAGAGATAATGCATAATTGTGTGTTGTTTAGTTAAATTTTGATACTTATTTGGTTCAGTATATACAGCCAAAATACAAGACTATGTTTGATATTATTTAGTATTAAGTCAATAAAACTATCAGAGAATACTGTGGAAATACATCTGTGAATTGCTGTAACATCAAGGCTATGATGTTACAATTGCCTTGTGCTTTTTAATCCATATAAACTGACATGATTAAAAGTAATAACATTTGAGAGTAATTATAGAGACTATCATGAACATTAATTAGGCAACAAATGGTGCCACTGAGATCAATTTCTATTTATCTTCTTTGCAGATAAGAGGCCTAGGATAAGTTTCTTATCAATAAAGCAACCTAAAATAGCCCCTAAATAGTAAGAGAAGTAACCTAACTAACAGACTAGAAAGCCATTAGGCAGCAATTTCAGCTGGAGGAAGATAAGAAATTAAATGAAATCTTGAAATAAAAAAAGTGGTTAAAGAAAATGTCCTAGGAAAGATCTAAGCATTCATATAAATAAAGATTTCATATTCCTCCTTTGATGTTGTCCTTCTGAAATATAGTAATTATGACATTTTAGCTACATAGCACTCCAAGATGATCTTTAAATGAAATGTTATTTTATTCAGATGATGAAAAATACTACTGGGAGGTATCAGAAAATCACTTTATTAGGGTCTTTGATACCAGTTGATTTGGTTCTAAGAACTTTTCTCCCTTTGATATGTCTACAAATATTAAGTAATGTCTATATCATGGCACATTCAATGCTACAGGGCTTTGTGGAGCCCCAGGGAACTGGTCTTCATCGGATTGTGATCATGACCCTAAATGATTCATTATTTCTTTGTCTATATCTAGCTGAGCTTTGGAGATATATTGAGGTCTGAAGCAAGACAAAAGTAGACAGTTAGAACAGAAACTAAGTTACAGAGGTTCCCTATCCAGATCTATACATATTACAGGTGAGTAAGTCCTGCATAATCAAGGAGGAAATCTGAAGTGTGTTTCATCTCGAGAAACCAGCTGCCAGGGGAACATGGACCAGTGTTGCCTGGTCATCTGGATTTCCAAAAAATCCAGTATCTCAAAGTACTTAAGGCATTTGCTCATTAACTCTCTCTCTCTCTCTCTCTCTCTCTCTCTCTCTCTCTCTATATATATATATATATATATACACACACACACACAGAAACACACACACACATACATACCTAATTCCAACTGCAAATAAACATTTTGTATAACACAGTATTTCCCTATGGTCCAGATGTATTCCATAAGCCTTAATGTACAAAGCCCATTTTTTACACATCTGAAAGAATTTTGAAGCTACATTTCAATTCTTTTCAAATTGAAACAAAAGAAATTAACGGTTTTATAGCTCAGAAATGTTCAAATAGTAAAACCCCAATAAAGTCCAATGTATACACTTTAACTTAATAGATTGGTATTCCAAAATGTTAAGACTGATAGTCTAAGATGTTGTCAGCATCCATATGCAAGTCAAAAGGAATATAAGGACAGTAGACCCTGAGTTTTAGTAGTAACCACCTCTACTACCTTTACCTTGAAGAGTGAGAAAAATCCAAAAACCTTCTTAGATACCTATAATTCTGCATGAAATTGTGGCTTATGGGGAAAGGGGGTTAGAAACCCTGCAACCCAAGCATTTCAAATGAGGGATCTATATTGAGAGAAAGTAGTTCTCTAGGAGTGTCATGGCCAAATGTAATAGACTGCATGGCTTCAACAACAGAAATGGGTTTTCTCACAATTTTGGAAGCTGTATGTCCAAGCTTGAGGTGTTGGCAGACTTGAGGATTTTCTCCTTAGCTTATACATGGTCTCCTTGTCATCCCTCCTATGGTCTTTTGCTCTATATGTACTCAACCTGGTGTTCCTTTAGGTGTTCAATTTCTTATAGAAAGTTGTCAATTGCATTGAATTAGAGCTCCATTCAGAGGAGCTCATTTAAATGTAATTATTTCTCTAAAGATCCTGCTGCCAAAGGCAATCAAAGTACCAAATACTAAGAATTAGGACTTTCACATGAATTTTGAGTGGCATAATAAATAAAGACCATGACAAGTTGAGTGTAGGTAAAATTTTGCAAGCATGTTTCCAGAAAGAAAATTCCTTAGTTGTAGCATTAGATCAATTTCTGTGGTAGAATTTCTAGTTCTGCGACTGATATCAGTTTACCAACATGATATCACAGACCAGGGATGTGGGAAAACAGGCGCATGAGCACACTACAACACAGCAATTCCTCGTTTCAGGTGCAATAGATATGCATAACATAACTAGGAAGAAAATAAGCTTTTATTTTATTATAAATAAAGTTTTTATTATCAATGAATTTACATTTACTTCTTAGTCTATTTTTACTAGTATTGGTTATTAGCGTGTAAGTCTATTGAACTTAATTTTTAATAATGGCTGTTGAACAAACAAAGGAGGAAGCAACAATGCTTGATAAGAAATGTACTCATTACTTTGGCTCTTGTAATTGTAACCCCTCTGTATGGTATTTTCACAATTAAAAAAACTTATTAATAAAAAATTTCCTGATAATTTTAACAGTGGGCTCTCAAAAGCTAGTACAAGCCAGCTCCATGAGTCCACTGAGTCAGGCAGCCCTAAACAAATCTGTACTTAGGAAAAAGAAAGTAGTATAAATATCTCAGAAGTTATAATGTGACAGTGAACCAGATATGATATAAATGAATCAAGACTGCATGGAGGGGAGGAAAAAGGGAAAATTTAGAAGATAAGGTCATGAATTTATGGCACAGGTTTTGGACTTGAGGTCAATGACCTGAACTTCTAACTTACCTGTATCCAAACAAGCTAGATAATTGACACAAGACACAATGTCCCTGAGCCTATTTCTTCTCTCTAAAATACATCTCTGCCATATGATTTCTCGGAAGACTTTGTGCTATAAAATTCTGAGATTCTCTCACTTAGAACATAATTTTCAAGCACATTTTTCTAGTTCTATAAGCCAGTTGAGAAAACAGAATGCAATTGATGTATATCTGTGATAGAGCCACCCTAGAAAATGCACTTAAAGTAAAGACAGAACTCTGTGTGTAGGAAGATTGGAAAAGAGATTTTGATGAAAACACTTTTTCCTGGGATAAGACTCAGAAGTAATTCTGAGTACCCAATTAACATGTAACCCCAGATGACCTCAGCCTTCAGTCCCATTAAAGACCTTCACTCCATTCTGTATACTTCAACTACATCATGCCAAGGCACCTTGTTACTGGATCTTGAATAAATCATTTTTAAAAAAACAAGGTTTGAGTATATTACAGACACTTTATGACAAAACAAGGGTCTTCATTGGCTCATAGATTTTTCAAATAGAACCATTTGAAATTTGTTTTTTAATAGTTTTAGCCAGCATGTTGTTTTGAAGCAAAAGTAATCAGCTGGTAGTATGTTGGCCATTGCTCTTACTTGTTGGTTTTGTGATAAGATTTTTTTATTCAGCAATGTTCAAAGTAAGTTCCTGGCCCCGTAGCACCACCTAGAAAGATGTTGGAAATGTAAGTTCCCCAGCTTGCCTCAGACCCACTAGGTAAGGATTTTTGCGAGTGAAACACAACACTGTGCTCAGGCTAATTGGTTGTAAGAAACTGAAATGATCTAGGCTTTTCTTAATTTCCCATCTCTTTTTTATATTCTATTTATTTATTTTTTATTTTTTATTTTTTTTTGTCAGTCATGAGGCTTGAACTCTGAGCCTAGGCACTGTCCTTGAGCTCTTCAGCTCAAGGCTAGTATTCTACCACTTTGAGCCACAGCGTCACTTTCAGTTTTCTGGTGGTTATTTGGGCTTTCCTGCCCGGGCTGGCTTTGAACCGCAGTCCTCAGATCTCAGCCTCCTAAGTAGCTAGGATTACAGGCGTGAACCACCAGTGCCTGGATACTTATTTTTTAATAATTTGCCAGTACTAGGGTTTAAACTCAGAGTCTCACACTCCTATTTGACTGACTTGCTCATGGCTGGGTACTGTACCATTTGAACATGCCTCCAACTCAGCTTTTTGCAAATTAACTGGAGAGAGAATCTAATGGATTTTTCTACCAAAATCCTCTAGATCCAGCTTCCTGACTATCTAGAATTATAGGGGAGAGGCTCTTTAGGCCATTGTTCAGAATTTATATCATGTGGAAACATGGTAGAAGCTCATATTCCTGGGCCTTACCCCAATATATTCTATAAAACTCCAGTAAGTGGGGTTCAGTATGGGAAAATGATTTACCAAAATGTCATTTAAAACCATGAATTTAGGTGCTTCATTTGAAACCAGCTGTGGGGACCCAGCCACATTCTCACCACAGCTCAGAGATGGGTTCACTATAAAGCGTCAGAGAGGCATATGCTTGGACAGACTTCCTAGAAAATGCCTAGATTTCATGGAACACAGTCATATTTTGACCTCATATAGGACCTTTGTTAAATACATAGAGCTAGAGGTGTGCCTACAGTTTATATGCTTAAGAAGAGGCCATTTCTAGAGGCAAAATATGTCTTGAAGAAGACCCATTCCCTCCCATCCTTCAACTAAAACTGAAATGTATGCTTATTCTCCTTACTCCAGGACATTTCCCAAAAGTATCTTTCCAACTCTCAGAAAACTATAGGCCAGTTTTGAGGAACTAAGAGCCAATGAACTTATATTTTCTTCTTAGAAAGCAGAACTCCTTACCCCTCCCCAACATAAAAAGACAAACTTCAATAATAAATATGTTAGATGAGTTGGTCTCAAGCTTGGCCCAACTCTGATTTTCCATAATGTCATTAAAACTAGTGACTTGGGAATAAGTTCCAAGTAGAAAGTATTTCCAACATTCATTTAACAATAAATGGCCCGTGGGAGCTCTTTTCTAGGTCTCTGCTGATGAACTTTCATAGCTTTTTCACATGTGTGGCTATTGGGAGTTCCCTCTTCTCCAGGTGATTCTGACCCATTTCTCAACCACTTCACTGACACCCCAAAGCACCATTTAGCACTCCAGGATACCTTGTGTATTAAATATAATCCTTGGAGATATCTGGGCTCATAAAGCAGAGAATAAGTCACGTGTAGCACAGCAGTGCTGCTTTTCATCCTAGAAATGGGTAATGAGGGTCACGCTACTATTTCATCCAAATGGGTAAAGGAAATCAACCTGGGACAGAGTTAAAAGTCAGAAATCCTTTAGCTGAATTTAGCTCCCACAGAACACTAGGACCAAGAAACCATGCCACAGTGAAAATATCTGCTTGATGATGCATGAGGCAGGGACACTGAATTTGGGGGCACATGGAATGCTGTGTCAGGCAAGACAAATCACACCCTTCAGTTACAGTGTAGTTGGAAAGCCTTTTATTCCTCGGAGAGACAGATATCTCATGCCATCAAATTGAGCTTTCAGTGCTGAGAATGGAGTCATGCAGGGTGATCAAGTAGATTGCAGTGCTGGTCAATACCTTTTCTATTATTATGTTACTGGAAAATAATTATTATCTTCTGCGTGAGCCTGTGCAAGATGAAGAAAGATTGGGGAGAGGAAAAATGTTATGTTGTTCAACTGGTATTTTAGATTCTGCCCTTACACATGTTGAAGCCAGCAATGCTAACTAGCTGAGGAGTCCTTCTATTTTATTTTATTTTAAATGAAATTTCTCCTACTGTTTTATGAACAGGTATCAGGCTAGGTTTGCAAGGTAATTGTGGAATATATAATCAAAGCAAGAATGTTAGAGTAGTTTAATTCTATATTTTTCAGTAGTTCGGTTTTGATTAAAACTATAGTTATTATCCTTTAATAACAATGATGTTAAAGATATTTAGCACTTTTTGGAATGAGGAAAACAGTTTTGAGGGTTAATTTAGTAGAAGCTTATAATATATATTACATTATCTCCTGCCACTTCCTAGCAACCCATTAAAATGAATGGGTTAGGGGTCCAGAAAAGTACAGTTCTTTGCAGAGTGCCTAAGGGAATAGTTAAGGTTTTGTTGCATAACTTTGAAGAAATCCTGCAGCTTCCTGGAAATGCTGTTGAGATCATTAGGCCTCGCTGAGGATCTGTATTTCACTTGTGTACCATTCTGAGGCTCTTCTGAATTTAACGAATGTTCCTGCCTGGCTTATTTTGAACCCTAAAAACAAAATTTTCTCAAAAGCAAAGACTCCGGAAAAAGTTTTTTTTTTATAATTTGTTCAGGGTGCACTTTCGATACTCAAATTTGTGTGCTAATTAAAAACATCAATAACAACCTTTTTCCATTTTTCAAAAGTGATATAAAGAAGAAAAGCATACCCAGCTCCAGTTTGCTGACCTCAAAAGTAGATTTGGGGAAAGCATAAAATGGTCAAGAGAAAGCAGTGTTTTTTCCGTTCCCTTCCCCAAATTACACCAACATCAAATACAGTGAAAACAGGGGATATACCAAGGGGGAAGGACATACAAAGCTGTTGCTTTTTTTTTTGTTAAAAAAATCACGTGGTACCTTATAAATACATTAGAAGCAATAGCAAAAAGAAAAAACCACTTGTATCCTTATCTTGGGGTTCATTTCGCCTAACATCATCTTATCTGACCTTTTCTGCTTGTCTCAGACATACTAGTTATTGCAAATGAGGGAAACCAATGAGATGTACAATATGGTATGTCGAAAAGGAACTTTACAACTTTGGCAGGGTGGGGGAGTGTAGTTGTGGAGATGGGAGGGCAGGGATAGTAGCAGAAAAACAAAAGAGGAGGCAACAATGCTTGATAAGAAATGTACTCATTACCTTGTTCATGGAATTGTAACCCCTCTGTACGGTATTTTCACAATAAAAAACTTATTTAAAAAAAGAGAGAAAGCAGTGAATATTATGTAGCTTCACTTGTGTCTGTCTGCTCTGTTGACCTTGATTTCCTTTTACCTGAGACTCTTCCCTCCCTCTCCTCACTGTGTACCCAATACTTGGACCAAGACACAGGGAAGGGAGCCATCTGAGGACAAGCTTGTTCTCATCTGCTACACATGAGTTGTTTTGTCTTAATAGCATAGGCAAGGAGAGGCCAATATAAATAAATCACTTCAAATCTTCAGATACTTTACCCAAGCATCTATGCCATTCTTAGGAAATAATGTCAATACCAAAAACCCAGATACAAACAAATGCAAACTCCAAGTCTGACTCAAGTAGAACCTAAAACCTGGCAAACACAATGAGAAAATTAGAGCTTAATCTAATTTATTGTGCCTGGAAATTTTTATCTTTATAAAAACTAATGGAAACAATTGTTTTTGTTTTTTTCCCCTAAATATTCACACTAGTCTACTAAAGCCTGTTGACAAGACATAGATTATCAATTCAGCTAAATTTATTTTCTTTCCCCCAAAAGAATTATTAACAAGGCCCTAATTCATAAATTTACTAATTGTTTCCTTCCCCTACTAATACAAATGAGTGTTGGTGACAATAGCCACTATTAAAATAGGATTATAAAAGACTTCTGCCATCAGTGTGCTGTCTTATTTATCTTAATTAACCCACAGTCTGCATAATGGAGCCTGTCTTTCTCCACCTTCCACATACCTAAGGCAAGAATAGTAAAACAAAGACAGTAAAAGCTAATGTCCCTGTGGGCTGGGAGAATTAGTAGCAGCACTTTTCTCCCCAAAGCCAGTTCCAGTCATTAGTTGAAGTGCTACATAAATGCTAAGTATCCCTTGTTGGTTTATAAAGTTAATCCCATCTCAGAGTGAGACTGACTTATTCATTGATTATGTGGATCTGAAGTGAAGCAGAGATGAGAACTCCAGGCACTATTGTATATTCAAAAGCAATTCTCACTTTATACAGCACTGGTATAGCATTATTCTGTGACAGACGGGCAGAAGAGAAGAATTGGAAAATACATGGCATTGGTCAGGATGGGTGGGAAATGGACACTTTTTAAAAAAAATAATGGTAGAATAAATAGGTAGAACATAGGTACAACTTTAGCAGGAGGCAGGTAACAAGTATGCAAACGCAGGAACTATAACTGTCACCAGCCTTTGTTGTAGTAACTGACTTCTGAGAATTCATCCTACAAATACATGCACAAAAATCCCTGAAATTTAAATACAGAAAGATGAGGTTTGATAGCAGTTTTTATTAAAAATTTGTCAGTGCTTGGAATAGTCAATTACCTTCTACAATAGATATAAGGTTTTACAATTTATGAACATACACATGTCAATAGAAGTCATTTTTTGTACTTAAAGTAATTGTTAAATATCTTCTGATTGCCAGGCATTTACCTATGGTTCTGTACTGATGAAATTTGGACTTTTGTTTTCACAGTAAATAGATGGTGTGATGATGCTGAGGATATTAATAATTCGACTTCTTCAATTCAGCTATCATTTATTGAGTAAACACTATGAGGGTATAGAAGGAACGAGTGATCCTGGACCCCAGGACCCTCCGGGCAAGTGCAGTAGAGGTAATTAAAGTAGCAGTCACTCATCTATAGTGAAAGATTGTGGTATCGATCAGATGTCAATCTAGGAGACAGAGCCCAACATGAGTCTTGGAATAAATGAGATATCATAGGAAAGAAACCTTTCTTAACTGTAGGAGGAGTTGACAAGTAAGTCTGAAATGAGGAGATAGAGACTCAGAAAGTGACTAACATGCTCTATAGTCCCCAAAATAAGCTACAAAGAAAAGTATGTAGAAGGGCCAGAGGAAGCTGAGTGTGCAACCATGACCTCGTAAATGTATTGCCAAGTTTCTCTATTGAGACTTGAGGACATTGTTGGACAACCAGATTAGCATTCAAGGAGAGCTCATCATGGACAGGGAGAAAAAAATTCATCTGAGCACAAGGTGTTTCAAAAGTAATTATTGCTGTTTTATTCTGCCTTCTGGCACTTGGGAAATTTGTTGTTTGGAGCAATTGTAATTTGAAACTATATGGAACAGAGAATTTTGGAAAACAAATTTCAATCTAACGAAGCTGATGTAGTACAAATTACCAAGTTAATATTTACTGGCCTAACCCACCTGTCATATATTCAAGAGACTACACTGGTATTCTTTTCCTAGACCTTGCCTCAACATGAAATTTAAAGCAAATGCTTTAAGAGTTGGTAAAATGTAGGGCTTCTGCAGACTGATTTTTAAATCCTAGAGTTTTTCTGAAGTTGTAGGATTCAGTCATCATTAGCAGAGCTTGGGTTGTTTTGTAAAAGCATTTCTGAGCCTCTGTTGGTTTATGGGATCCAAGGATGGATGCATGAATATATTGCATATCTCTCAGATAAATGTCATCAGGACTAGCTTAGAATGGTGACATCTGCCTATAATACCAGCACAAAGAAGGCTGGGACAAGAAGATTGTGATGAGGCTGGCTTGGACTACATAGCCAAAACTCACCAAAAAAAAAAAAAAAAACAAAAGGAATAAGGGAGGCATGGAGAGGGGAAGGGTTGGAGAAAAGAGAGAATGGAAAGGAGGAAGAAAAGAAGAAAGGAAGAAAGAAAGAAAGAAAGAGGAAGGAAAGAAGGAAGGAAGAAAGAAAAAGGACGGGAAGGAAGGAAGGAAAGTAGGAAGGAAGGGAGGGAGGGAGGGAAGGAGGGAGGGAGGGAGGGAAGGAGGGAGGATTAGAGCACTGTGGTATTCAGGGTGTTCTGCAACTTTATTTATAATGCAGTATCTTGGACTAAGGGTATGGTCAGTGGTAGAGTACTTGCCTGCAGTGTACAAGGCCTGGGGTTCCATCCTTAGCAACAGCAAAAAAAAAAAAAAAGAAAAGAAAAGAAAAGAAAAGAAAAGGAAAGAAAAAAAGAAAAGAAAAGAAAAAGAAAAGAAACAAGATGATGTTAAGTGAACCCCAAGATAGGGACACAAGTAGTTTTTTCTTGCTTGCTATTGTTTCTAACGTATTTATAAGGTACCATGTGATTTTTTTTGTTGCTTTGTATGTCCCTCCCTCACGATGTAACCTCTGCCTTCACTGTATTTGATGTTGGTATAATTTGGAGAGGGAAGGGAAAAAACAAATCATTTAAATAGGGATACAGGTTGACCCATTGCAACAATGAGATGTACAAGACACTATGTTGAAAAACGAACTTTACAATTTAAACAGGGATGAAGTGTGGGGTGTGGGGGGTGGGGGGGTAGTGTAGTTGAGGAGGTGGGAGGGAAAGGATGGTAGGGGAAAAACAAAGGAGGAGGCAACAATGCTTGATAAGAAATGCACTCATTACCTTGCTCATGTAACTGTAACCCCTCTGTACACTATTGGCTATTATAACATGGTTCTTCATCCAGTCCTAGGCCCTCAAATGTATGAAACTGTTGAAATTTCATAGAGATTAACTCAAGTACTATGCCACTGTGCATGGAAATGGACTAATAATGACTTTTTAAATTTTTTTATTTATGGTCTCATATTTGAGTTATTTCTGATTCCTTGGTTTTCCAAGTACTGATATCCCAGCTATGGGGACACAAATGTAGGAATTGATGTCTAAGATCTGCAGAGGAAAAGAACACCCTCCTGGAACTTGTGTGAGATAATTTTTGTAGCTCCTTCTTCCATAAAGAGAACACAGTCCACACACAGCTTTTGTAAATCTCTGTTATCCTTGAGCAAACCACTGTACATTCTATGGCCTACATAATACTGCAAGTTAAAAGACAAAACTCAGTTTTATAAGACAGTTAAACAAATTCCTGAGACAAGATACCCAAAGAATGAGTGTGACCAGAGCCCCATGCTCCACCTTGAACACAAACAAACACGGATGGAAGTCAACTTCAGGCATATTTTTGTGGCTTCAAATCCTAAGTGCTTTCTGTTTACCATATCAACACATGCGTTTCTGTTCTATTTGCCCTCTTTACTATATACCTAAAACTAGGCTAATAATTCATCTTTTCCTTTCAGCTTATGTTATTTTCATTGTTTATTAATGGCTTCTTGTGTGCCAGATCCTGGGGATGTGACAGTGGATGAAGTGGAAATGCAAGCCTGGGAATCATTGCAATAGTGGAATGAATGATAACCATCTCTTAAGTGATGAAACCCCGAAGCAGCTATCTGGACCCTCAGCTCCAGGCCTATGCAGGTTCTGAAATGTGGCACCAACAGCTTGCTTGGCTTTGTGTCCAGGATGTGAGAAAGTTACCACTACAGCCAGTCTATTAGCTGACTCCCAAGAGTACTTGTTGTATTCAGAATGGAGCAGGAGGCCCTAGCCATATTGGCGTCTTGTCTCAGAGCTCCATTCTTTTGTTTTAGAAAACTGAGTTTTGTCTTCTAACCTTTAGTATTTTCAGGGTCAGGTATGAGAGGTGTGTTCAGTGAAGAAGGGGATTTACCAAAGTTTGTGTGTGTGATGGTTTTATTTCCCCCCTTTCAAAATTACTGCTGGCTCTAAAAGAGTCAAGAACTCAAACTTGCATGAACTCTTCAACACCTCTCCAAATTCAACAAAACTGACATTTATAGCTTTGTTGAAGCGGAGACATGGCATTTGGCTTGAGATTGTTTGGACTGTAGAGTGTCAGTATAAATAGCTGTGATTGACTTTTGCATCGTGAACATCTGGAAGCAATTTATGGCATTCCAGCTGGATTAAAGCGCGTTTTAAAGGAATTTCACCAGGTTTTTTTTTTCCCCCTGTTGGCCATGGTGAATAAAGTTTCAAAGAAGGTTTAGCTGCTGTTCTTCTTAATGTAGACTGTTGCGAAGTCAAATTCAGGGCAAATGTGGGGTGGAGTGGGGCGGGGGAAAGAAGAGGGAGAATTGTTTTGCCAAAGAGCTAAGCACAGAAGTGGCTTTCCCTCAGCTGTTCACAATGAAAGGAGAGAAAACCTCAAACACCAGGGAGCTACTGTCCCTATATAGAAATATGAACTCTGCCACCTTTTAGGTGAAAGCATTGACCTAGGAGAGGTAAAAAACCATGTATGTGTCCCTTGACTCAACAAGAAGGTCTAGAAAGAAGACCAGACATGGGCTGTTGTTATGCATGGTGACCTGTAACCCCACTACATTACTGTACATGGATTTAGTGTGTGTGAATCACCTATTATGAGCTAGGAAGAGGAGAAGAAGAGTTGAAAAATGTATACCTAAGAGCAAGTGCATAGCCATGGAGACAGAGCTATGACTCCAGTGAAGTAGAAAAATACAACAAACATCCTATTGCATTGTGTAGTTCCCATTGTTACTGACTTAGAGTGGGATATATAGGATGTCCTATGAGATGTTGGGACCTTAGGGAAGGTTCCATAGAAATGTGAGATTTGTCTCAAGATGTGAAAGGGTCCCAGTCAGAAGAGAGAAAAGGAGTAACATTCCAGGATTTACTTTTAAACATCCAGACAAAGTAAAGAACAATCCAGCAAGATAGACATTTCCCACTTAGATGGAGGGAAAGTGGGGAATGAACATACCTGTCTAATTTGACCCAGCTATTGCTTGTTATTTCCATTGTGTGCATAATCTACATCATCAGCCGCAATTGTATAGCACTGAGAATCTACAGAAGTGAAGGAAAGTCACATGACCTTGCCGGGTCTTGGTTTTCCCCCACTTTTGCAACAAATGATTTGATAGACACTTGAGTGTCTTGTACCTGTTAAGAAGCCAAAGAATCTATGTAACAATGCAGTTGTTACACATGAATCATGTGTAATGAATACAATGGGAAGACTATGGCTCATGACAGTTAAAGATGAACATTTTTCTGGACTGAGGAATAGGTAGAATCTTTGGGAGAATGAGAGTGTATCATCAAGTTTCTGTATCCTGAATAAGAAAGCAAAACACCTATGATTAAATTGGACTCCTCCACTTGAAGAAAGCAACCCCACATGTAGTTAGAGCTGTGATATATGGGTCATTGTGGCCCTTCTTTTTCTCATTGTTGCTGAAGGAAAGTGATGAAGTGGTGCCAAGAAAGTGGCAAATTGCCCTAAAAATCCCATAAAAGTGCAATTTAGCACACACAGTTCTGCTGAAGAAAACCACCTTTGTTTCATTATTAGCTTCCCAGGGATTTCTTTCCTTGGTTGGCATTTAAGTGTGGAAAACTTGTCCTTTTTTTCTTAACATAATGAGACAGTTCTCATGTTTTAAGAACAATAGAAAAAAGCATGGAGAGTGATTGATGCATTACCTGAGATTTATTAACTACCAACTGGAGCCTTATTGCCAACCTCTGGGTATGATTTTGAAAGACATGGAGGCATAAACCTCTGTTGTTTTTAGTAAAAATAGAAAGAAATCTAATCTCTAAGACCAAGAATGAAAAACGTTCTATTAGGGATTTGCCTTGCCTTTTTCCCTTAATTCAGGTTCAGGCTTTGACCTATAGACAAAAAAGCATCTACTTTGCTTAAAGGGTTTAAAAGTAACAGGAAGGCAAACTCTGAAGTTACTTGTTGACATAATTTCTGGCAGTATTTTCCCAGCTTCTGTTTCACATCCCTTTCCACTTGTCTGTACAGGCTTGATGAAAATATATCAAAATAAAGCCTTACTAATGTGATCGCATATCATTTTTCAAGACCTCTGCATCTGATTAGAGGGGTATATCTGAGACAAAGAGGGGTGAGGCAGGCAGGAGGGTGAGAGTGAGCAGAGAAGAATGTTAGGAAATGGTTGAGAGCTGAGACCAAACCTCAATGGAAAATGGTCTCTGAATTAAATAAGACAGAGGTAGAGCAGAGAATCACCAAAGTCTTCCTTTTCTGATGGTGAAAAACATGTTGTTCTAGATAGGCCTCATCAGAGGGAATTTGTGGTTCAGATGATATCTTCCTTAACTTACTCATTGTTTTAATTCAATACACATTTAAGTATCCTCGATGTGCTGAGAGAATTGTATCAATACATGCCACAGTAGACAGGAGACAGGTTCAATCATAAATTATATTCTATGGGGAAGGGAAAATAAGTAACCAATTGCGAAATGAATTATATTGTTCAACTTATGCTTTATTTAAAAATAATGGAAAACTAAGGAATCATTTGAGGATCAAAGCTGAAGTCCAGAAGATAAGAAGCTATTTTCTTTGCCTCTTTCATTATTATTAATTTGGAAGTAGAACTTTTTGGTGTCTAGGGGAACATTTTGCCTCCCTGGGTTCTTGAGTCTGAAGAAATGTCAAATGTGGCCACAGAGATGTCTTTGGAGAGAGATGAGGTAAATGAGGAATCTTTGCAAACTATTTGCCATAAATTAGATTTGGCTAATGGATAATTTAATTATCTAGGCTACTCTTATCCAGGGAGAAAATAAAATGGTCGTGCAGATCATGATAGAAAATGAAGTAGAGGCATCTGTGCTCAGAGATTTTACTTGTCTAAAAAAGGAGAAAGATGTTAAACTGCAGCAAGTCAACTTAATGCTGACATTCTTCTGATATCCAGAAGGTAAGCCCTTCTGGCCAGGCCAAGGGCACTTAATGGTGATGTAGCTTGTATGTACATTTTGTTTTCAGTCAGAAATGTACAAACAGTGAAAAGATTCTGTCAATAGACAAAGTGAAGTAAAAAATAGAATTCTTTGGGGAGCAAATTATTTAGCTGGGTGTTTCTATGGCAATGGAATTAAGACTTGATATTCAGTTGTCCACTTGACCTTCTTTCTGTTTTTCCTCTGTTTCTTTTTTTCCTTTTCTTTGCTCTCTTCTTTTGTTCTCCCTTTTGACACATTTACCATTCTTATCATGGGCTTGTGTCAGCATTGGGTGTAGGTGAAAGCAAATGGAAATATATTTTGGATCATAGGAGGATGGTTCTGAATCTGTCATTGAAATCATAAAATTTGCAGCCAAACTCTATAGAACCTATTGAGATTGAAAATAATTTTCTGGTCATTGTCATACTAGGCAATCATAACAGTACTAAAAGGCAGGCAAGTTTCCGGGTGTGACATATACTTAGAGTCTTGTAGCCTTCTACAGGTCAGAGATAGCCCCTTAAAAGGTTTATGCTTATAATCCTAGCTACTGAGGAGGGTGAGATCTGAGGATCCCAGGTCAAAGCTAGCCCTGGCAGGAACGAAGAACATCTGAGAGTCTCTCATCTCCAATTAACCATCATCAATGTGTGAAGTGGACGTGGCTCAAGTGGGAATTTTAGCACAAAAGCCACGGGACACCATCTAGGCCCTGGGTTTAAGCCCTCTCACCCCAGTCCCTGCCCAAAACTCACAAAAAAGAAAAAAGAAAAGCAAAAGAAAAACAGCCCCTTGTTGAAATATGAGTTCTTAGAGAACATTCCCTTTTGATTGTTTCATTTCTGCCATATCACCAGCACCCAACAGCAATGCCTGGCAAAGAGAAGTTGCTCAACAAGTATCTATTGAGTTCAGCTTAAAAAAGCAGAGGCTGCTAAGCAATAGGGTTAGAGGTGGTCTGTACTGGAATCTGAGGTGTCTGGGGATGTTTAAGTCCAAGATTAAGTTGTGGCCACAACTCCAGGGCCTGGGGGGTTGTATCACTTACCACCTTAAATTCCTCACCTGCAAAAAGAAGCATTCTTTCCAGCACTAATAGGGTATATTGGATTAATTTTATCTATTGATACATGATTTCCACAAATGTTTTCAAGATTATTGACATATCTGAAATCATCATTAAGAATTTTCATTTGGAAAGGTTGCAGAGCAAGATCCCTGGATTTAGCCCTTTATTATATATTCTGACTTAGGCTCCTGGCCCAAATATATTGTCTCACAATTTAAAGTGAAGGAAGAAATTAGAGAACAAAGTTGAGAAAGATGACATTCGGGAAACAAAGATATTCCACCTATCTTCCAATAATAGTGGGAAAATCAAAATTTATAGAACAATGTTTGGATCTACAATTAAGGACTTTTATTTTAAGCCCTGCTTTTTTCCTCAACTCTAACTTTCTCTTTCAAGTTATGGAGTTCTTAATTACAGAGATTGTGTCTTATATGTCGATTTACCCTTCTCAGCCTCCCAGTTAATATAAAATAATGAACTAATAATAAAGCAATTAAAATCGATTGAATGAATGCATATATAAATATTAAAGGTGGTGTGGCAATGGCTGCAAAAATTCAAAAAAAAAAGGTGTCAAGTGAAGTAGAGGTGGTAACATTGCATCCCTAGAACAGAAAAGTACAAAAGACTGAAAAAGGCAGGCTATCAGAATTGATGACGCAGTTTAAACTTGACATTTACAAATCAACTGTTCCTAGGGCACACAAACTCAGTAGTAGAGCCTCCTTCCTACGTGTAGTAGCATCTGGAGAGAAAGAATGTGGTAAAGTGGGCAGTGCCCCTTGAACACCATGTATTCTTGCTGATTTATGCTAATGAAAAACATTGCCAGATCATCCTCTTCTTCAGAATAAGCTGGGTATCTAGTTGTCTATTAAAAATCTGAGTTTAAACATTAGCAATGACGTCTAGATTTCTAATGTTTTTCAAATATCTGATGGCCAAATGAACCTTCCCAAACTTTAATTGGTTACCAATAGATCTGCTAAACAGATGTAGAAACCATAGTATTTAGTAATTTTTATTAATATGGTGAATGTATTGAGAACCAGAGTTAAAGTATGAAACTTATTTAAAGGCAAGACTGTTGCCTCCCTCCTTCTCCTAGCTGTTACAGATTATGACCATTGTTTCAATACTAATTGTTTTTCTTGGCTCCACAGTCTGTTGCTTTGCAGGATGCCTTTGTTCTACTCTTGGCTCTCCCTTTGGCTAGTTTACTTTAGGCTTTCCAAAGTATTTAAGACTGTCAATCCATGCCCAGTCTAGAGAAATATTAGACTAATATCCAGCCTGTTGACTAGCTAGACCATCTTCATACAGAAATGGCTCTGTTTGTGCCACTTGAAAGACAAACAACAACAACAACACAACTACAGGAAGAAAATCCACTGTGTAATTAGTAATTGAATGACTGACTCATATTTGTTTCCCTCACTATCATATTGACATGATATGAAATAATTTTCTCATTTCTTTTTCTGTTAAACTTTGACTTTTTAAAAAATATGGCTTAATATTCTTATGACTTCATTTAAAAGCAAAAATGAACATAAACTATACTTCCAAACTCTATCTCCCACCCCTGAAATTGGGTCTTGTTAAATTAATTTACTACACACCTTAACTGTGAGCATTTCTGCCTTCTAGAATTATTTTCCAAATAACCCATTTTCCAATAATTTGGATATTTTTATAAGGAAATTCATTTGGGTTAAAGAGCGTTTGAGATGTCTTTATTATTCTGAAACCTGACATTATAGATAACTAGTAAAGCTAGTTCTGTTTGCAAAACTATGGTAAAAATAAAAAGTATTCTGGAAATATATTTAGCCATCTACAACTTATAATAATCATGTTTTAATATCCCAGCTCCATGAAGGTATAATTACCAAATAAAAATTTTGCAAGTTTAAGGTATATTATGACATTGTAATATAATATGTAATATTATACTAATATTATATTGTTTTGATATACATTTTGAAATGATCACTACAATTGAATTATTATCATATCTATGACTTGACAGTTTCAATATGTGGAGTGAAAGATAAAGCAATACTCATTTAGCAAATTTTGAGTATACAATGTGATTTTGTCAGCTGTAGTCACAATGCTATACATGAGATCTCCAGAATGTATGCATCCTGCATAACCAAACACGTAAGCATGACCCTATCTCCTCCATCTTATCACAGCCCCTGTCAATGCTATCCATTCCATTTACTCCCCTCTGATGTTAAGACTGCTTTGCTCTGTAAGGCAGAGCTTCAGCTTCTCCACATCCTGACATCAATATTAGTGAAAATGATGTACTTCATGATGCAACAGTGTGGAGACCACCAGATGCTGTTGTGGGAAGAAGCTTAATTTCCACATTGCTCTTCCTACAACTGGATTATTTTCTTTTATCCTTTTTTATACCCTTAACACACCAAAGCTATGTTTTGACAAATATTTATTCCAACATTATTAGAATAATTTTTTATTATTTTAATGTTAAATTCACATCTTTACTTCTACGCCATAGATGTTTAGTAGTCATATAAAATGTGTATTTGGTTATTCTTAACGGGCCCATTTATACCTGAACTACATAAAAATTTGCATTCTTACACTAGCGACTCATTTATTAATAGTAATAAATACCCTGGGCAACAGGCCAAATGCACTTCAGAGGGTTGTAACCTGACAATGGTTAGAGGAGAGGGGATATAAAATGGTGTGTGTGTGTGTGTGTGTGTGTGTGTGTGTGTGTGTGTGTGTGTGTGTGTGTGTTGAAATAACATTTAAAAGGTCTTTCTAAAGGATTTGGAAGTAAATTGCAAAAGCAAAGTGAAAAAGGAAATTTTCAAGTAATAATATAGTAATAGATTCAAGAAGAATGTCTTTCTCTAGAAAGTTTATTCTTCCTATGGAGGTCAGAGAAAGAGAGAGAAGAAAAGTAACAGATCTTTCCATTAAAAAGAAAGACTATAATTACATCAAGATGATGTCTTTCTACATGGCATATTAGATTTTATAACCAAAGGAGCCTTAAGTGTTTTTATGACCATGCTCAAGAGCAACAAAGGTTCACCCAGGGATCAGAGGGGGATGGGAAACTTTTCAGACCATAATAGAAGGTTGTTCATATGCAACGAAAGGCAACTGTTTTATGAATATTGGTGGGAATTAATACACTTTATTTTGTGGCTCATTGAGAAGATAGGTGGTTGACACTTCAGATCATCTTCCCAATGGCTTTAATGGAAGTTATGTGCATTTGAAGACAAGGTGTACAAGTCTTCCTGACCAAAGAAGTGACTTTCTCCATAGCTCTCAGCTTTTTCCATATCTTTTTCAAATTAAAGTTTCTGTTTAATGAAACCCTTTAAAGTAAATGAAAATGAATCCAAAGGAGGTAAACCAGCTCAAGGAAGGTTTCAGCACTCACTGCAAAACTTTTTTGGTTAAGTTTTATTAGATTCCTTTTTTTGACAAAACTTCTGTTGAATTCATCAGAACTCCCTCGACCTCACTTTCAAAGATTAACAGCTGTGATATGAGATATGTGTGTAGTTTTACATGAGTATTTTATCCCCAATTAAGAAACATGAGAAAGCTTACCATTGAGTCAATGTCTTATAAATGTTCAGCAGGAATCACATCCAGGTCAAAACTCTACCAAATGTATCCAGGCTCTTCATTATACATAAAGGGATAAAGGAAGCACATATTTACATATGATGGGCCTCAAAAAATATCCTGTAAGTTCTTTCTTAACAACTGCCACTGCAATTGGCATATTAGGGTTCCATTTAGTAGAACCCATGGTAGGTGGCTACCACATGCCTGGCTTCTAGTAAATACTTGAAATATAACCAGAGAGTGAATGAATATGTATCTCTTGTTCATTGTAAATCGTTTGTGGAAAATAGTAGGTACTTAAACTCTGTACAAAGAGTGAATAGTTAATGAAAAGATCTGTCTTTCTATTAGTGAAAAAGTGCACAACTGTTCCTAGCAGCATTGGTACCTGTAGAATGCAGTAGCTAATGGACTCTAAAGCCAGTCCTGGAATTTTTGAAACATTCCTTCCTGCACATGTCAGTCCTGTGTGTTTATACATCTCCATTGTTCTCCTTGAATACTTTACTTACATCTGAAGGTTTATAGCCACAGCCTTCCAAGAACTTGTTTGTTTCATTTTGTTTTCTAAAGATGGACTATTTCCAATGACAAATTTCAAAAATCTGAAAAGTCTAGTCTGATGGCCTAGGAAGTCTGACAGGGGAGGTTGATCTAAAGTTAAGTCCAGGAGATGACTAATCTCAACACTTGCACAACACTCCACAGCAGCTTTCCTCACTGTCTGATGGAGAGACTTAACTATCTAAGCTGGGAAGATAGTCTGAGATGTGTATTAATAGCTATATTTGTAAGCTTCCTGGCTTGCCTCTCACTTTCTTCTTTTAACTGAGTTAAGAAACACTGAGGTGGGAGCCGAATACTGCAATGGGACAGGTCTTGCTAGAAGCATAAGCAAGGTAACTCTTAGTATTAGAGAGAGTTAAGTCTTTGACCATCTATTGGCCCCCTTTGAATGTGGAGTGGAGGCCCCTCCCTCTAGAGGAGGGTCTATTTGTTTCAATTGTCAAAAATACTTCATTGTTGCTATTTAACACTACTATGTGTAAGGTGATTTATATACCAGAACAATCAAACTCGACTGAGTGATTATTCAAATTTTTATTTTCTAATACCTTATAAAACATTTTAAATATGTGAGCAATGAATCTGTGGAATACAAAATTTCTTGTCATGGGCTTGAAGCAATTACTTCAGTAAATTACAAATGTATTCAGTTTGGCTCTACTTGGCAAGTCTTCAGGCTCAATATTTTCATTAGTTTTAAAATAAAATTTAATATGGCTTTTCCCCTTAAAACATTTTAATAGATGTGAATGATAGAGGACAGTTCTAAATAAGGGTTAAGTTATGAACATGACTTAGTCTTTTATTATGCATTGGAAAATGTCATGATCAGACATAATATCAGTTAGTTCCAGCAGCTTGGATAAATATGCATTCCTTTTTATTAGAAATCTTTCACACCCGGGGCATAGGCCAACATGTTGGCTTTGTAAATCATGTACACTGTCCAAACTTTTCGACTCTAAACCAGAAAAAAGCTCATACAGAGTCACTATTTCTGGAGCTGGGTAGGAAAACTGAGGGAAGGGGAGGTCAGGGAAGGCATAGACTGAGGACTTCTGTGCCTGTTGACTTCTGAGTGCATTCCCTAGAAAAGTCCTGGAGTAGAGCAGTGTTCTCAAAGTTGGAACCCTTTGAAAAATGCAGAGAAGAATTCAAGTAGGCAGTCTGCTAAATTCTTTCTCTAAGTGAAGAGATGGTACAACTGTAGGTCAATCACAGACCACTTTAGAATATATTTTGGAAGAAAACACTTTTGCATGTGTGTGCCAGTTCTGGGCTTGAACTCAGGGCTCAACCTCTGTCCCTGAGCTTTCTTGCTAGTGCTCCACCACAGCTCCACTTCTAACTTTTTGGTGATGGTTAATTAGCAATAAGAGTCTCACCGACTTTCCTCCCCCTGCTAGCTTCAAATTATGATCTTTAGCTCTCAGCCTCCTGAGTAGTTAGGATTATAGGCATGAGCCACCAGCATCCAGTAAAAACATTCTTTGAGACAAAATGTGCTATGCTTCCATTGTGACATGGAAAATATTATGATTCCCATAAGCATTTATGTTAATTAATCTTTACTAGTAGTTCATCTGTGGGTTAACCACAATGGATGGCATGCCATTTATAAATGATATTATATATAATATATATAACTTACATAAAACAAATATATATATATATATATACTATATATATGTATATATAGTATATGTGTGTGTATACTATATATACATATACATGGGCACAGGATAAATTAGTATGTGTGTGTGTATACTATACTAATTTATCCTGTGCCCATAGTCTTATAAGTTTTCACCAAATTTATTTGTGGTGTATCATTGGCCCAGCCTTGTCACTGAGAATTTTAGTATGTCATGGAGCAAATAACTATATCATTCTAAATTTGCCTCCATTTGCTGAGACTTCTGGAGGAATTTCAGCTTTGAGCTTTACAGATTACTTACTGAAAAGAGCCTGGGAGTTATTGCTATCCACTGGGTAATTAGGTAGTTCCAAGGAAAATAATAAAACTATTTTGTGCCTGGGAGATTAGAATGGCACACGGTGACTCATATTAGTCAGCTGAGTAATTATGTAATTACAAAAGAAGGGGAAGAGAACCCTTTAGATTGTTTTTCCTAAGAGGCCTTTTTGGAAGTGTTCCAGGCCATCAAGTACTTATGTAATTAGGTCAGGGGCACAATCCATAAGGAAAGACTGGGGGAATTCATTAAAAAAATGTTTATGTAAAAGAACCCAGTAGAAAATAAAAAGGAGTCTTTAACAGATCCACATAGGGTTCGTTAACACTGCATTGGCTCCCATAGTAAACATCAATAAACATGACATTTCCCAGTAACTTGAGGCTATGTATACATGTACAAAGAGGGGCAATGGCATATATTGGGGTAATCACCTTTATCTACTTAGCCTGTACAGAATGCTTTTCTCAATATCTCTATATAGTAGCCTAGTGTTTTCCCTGCTTGTGTAGATAAATGAACTGAGAGCTTCAAAGAATTTCAAGGTATAGGTGTTTTCAACAGCCTCTCTTCCCGTGATGCCTCACTGCCTCCTATCTTTACTGGTCTGAATTATGAATATCATTCTGCTTATATAGACTAGACTAGCATAGTAATTTCTCATTTTATTTCTTCACTTTTTTGGGGGGCTGGGGGTTGGTTGTGGGGCTTGAACTCTGGGCCTGGATGGTATCTCTCAGCTCTTCAGTTCAAGGTGAGCACTCTACCACTTGAGCCATAATGCCACTTCCAGTTTTCTGAGTGGATTATTGGAGATAAGAGTCTCACAGAGTTTCCTGCCTGGGCTGGGTTTGAACTGTGATCCTCAGATCTCAGCCTTCTGAGTAGTAGGATTACAGGTGTGAGCCACCAGTGCCTGGTTGTCTTTACTTTTTATCCATATTAATTAAGAAGAAATAAACATTGAATTGAAAAGTGGTTGCATGGGTGGTTCAGACCATCCAACTTGGAAGGCTAACTTAGCCTTCAGGCTTTTCTACACAATTGTTCTGAATAGATATAACTTAGTGAATACAGTACTTTGTACCAAGAAATTGACTCCATACTCAGGATAGAATTCTCCCATAAATGCATCTTTCTCCTGTTAACCCATATCCATGAAAGCAGATGTTGGTTGTCCTATGATGTCAAAGAATTCAGTTAATTTGTTACACAGGTTTGTTTGTTCTAGTCATTAATATTCCCAATCACAGCTACATTTCTGAGACATGCTGTCTATGTTTGTAATACTTGTATTAGTAGACGATTTGTGGTGTCTCTGTCCAGAGCTACTGACTCTAAGATTTCTCTCTACTCTTTATCTGATTGCTATGCTTCGTATAGTCAAGCTTTTAGAAGACTAAACCTGGTATTTCTCCACTGAAAGAAGTTAAGGCCACTTTACATCAATAGATAATAATACAGCCAGACATTGCTGCACAGGCCTGTAATACTTGCTACTCCAAAGATGGACATAAGGAGGATTGCAAGTTAGAGGGTTGACCAGGTAAAGTTAAGAAAACTCTATCTCAGAAATAAAATAGAAACAAAAGGGCAGCTCAAGAGATAAAGTGCTTGCCTAGAATGCATGACTTTTTGGATTCAACCTTCTGTATTGTGGAGGAGAAATGATGTAATTATCTCTGGCAGAGAAATGTGAGCCATAGTTTTCAGCTGATGAGGAGATGTCTCATAGATCAGGCCAGGATTAAGTAGTTCACCATAAGCAGTGGAACTCTTTAGATGATGGCTGTGGCAGAACTGAGATCTCAGATCTCAGATGCTAGGAAGGGCATGTGGGGAGAACTGGCTGAGGCTCATCAAGAGACAACTCCTATGCCAGTCCTGGACAAATTTATCTTATCCTCCAGACTGTAGCATTCACATAATTCAACTGGGGATAATCAAAGATTTTCCAAATGTTTACTTAGGGTTTATAGGCTGAATCTACTGGGGTAGGTGCAATTTAGATTAGCTTATTTAAATCATTTTCATCTTTCTTTACTCTAAATGAGATATTTGCCCTTCAAAGGACAAGCTTTTCTAAAAGCTGGAAGTGTGTTTCTGGAACAAGGGTAAGGTTAAACCATAGGCTTTTTATGCAGTGTTAACCCTAAGTATGTTATTTTACCTTAGCATCTTCACATTGAGATTTTAGCTATGAGCTGATGGTGGGCTATGGATGATTTCATGTCACTTAATGAGCATTCCAGTTATTTGATACTAAGATTCCTAAACATAGTTATTCACTTGATAAATACTTTTGTCAATGATATAGTTCTATGTTATATTATTTGGAATGATATAGTTCTCTGGCTCTCAAGGACATCAAAGACTAGTAGAGGAGATGTGTAGAAAGATAATTAGTAGTGATTGATGTGGTGAACATCATAATTACTACTATATTAGTATAGTTGTATAATAGTGTAATTACCTAAAAAGAGGATACTGGTAATTTTCTAGTGAAGGAGAGCTTCACAGAAGGAATATTTACTAGGTACAATGGCTCATACCTGTAATCTCAGCTACTTGGTAGGCAGAGACTGGGAGGATCATGGCTGGAGGCCAACTGGTACAAAATCTTTCCACCAGCAAACTAATTGTGGTGGTACATGTGGTGGTATGTGGGAGGATTAATTCTAAGAGGAGGGTTAGAAGCTAGCACTTTTAAATAAAGGCTCACTTCTCAAAAGGATCATGATTTAGGGGTGGGGGTAAGTGGTGGTTGGGAGGGTTGAGCTCTCTTGCTTGTTCAATTCGCTCAGCTGCTAACTAAGTTCTACCACTTGAAACACATATCCAGCCTGTTTTATGTTGGTTATTTTGGAGGTGTAATTTTGGTGATTTTTCTGCTCAGACTGTCTTTGAACCTCAATCTCCTTGAGTAGCTTAGTCACAAGTACCTGGCTGTTCATACCTGGCGTTTTTTTTTTTTAATGAAATTATTCCCTATTTCACTACAGTGAAGTGATTTTTGCTTTAGTTAAGAATATTGCATGTATTAGCTTGAGAAATGAAACTCTTCTTCAAGATGCAAATAGAAGTTCCATGTATCACCTCTCCCAGTTCAGAGTCCTGCTCCATCATGCATTGTTTCAGCATGTTTTTGTATTCCAATCTAATATTTCTAAACTGCTTATGCACACACTTTAAAATTTAGGTTTTTAGATACCATTTACTAGTATCAATTATAAAAGGCAAAGATTTAATTCTGTAAGATTGCATTTGGGTGTCCATTTCCTCGCCATTTTCCAATGTGGTTATGTCACAATTTTTAAATCAGTATTCCACATTTTTCTAGGGCTATGAAAATACTGTTACACACAAATCTGACATATAATATGAGTACATTTTATCTGTCATATAAATTAGTGTGGTTCTTGTTGACCACTCTTCTTCAACTCTATATGCAATTTGATATTTTATTCTCTGCTCTGAAATTCTCCATATGCTACTCAGCAATCCAAACTTTGTTGACCTATTTCATTTCCTGTTGTTTCTTCTTCCATTTCCTTTATCTGCATGGACTATACTTTCATGAGGAAGTACAGATAAGTGTGGATAACGTGGGTCACAAAATAGGATAGGTTTTCTACATGGGCTAGGAAAGTAATCACTTCCTATCACCAAGGAAGAGCAGGTGTGGTGATTATACAAAGCTGAAACCACTTCCAGGGATATTAAAAAAAACAGATAAAATACATGTAGGAGGATGAATAGAAAGGTGTAATCATCATTATGAATGTCCCATTTGAAAATGTAGGAGAAAGGGAGTATTTCTGGCAATAAGATAAGAATGACCTGACAGTTATAAGGAAAGAAAAATGGAAACTTGCCAGTGTTTTCAAGGAACTGTCTACAAATGTTTCTTGCCTAGAAACCAAGAATTCAGCCTCTTTTAATTCTAAATGCATAAAAAAGATGTGAATAAGAGGCAAACAAGAATATTTAAGATAATCAAGTAGCAAATTTGTGAATTAGGAAAAGATGAAACAGAGCTTTGTTTTGTCATTTAACTGTATAAAAGTATTACTGTGTAATACTTTTATTAAATGCACACTGTGCCTCATAAATATGCACAACTGTTATGTGTTAATCAAAAACTTTTTTAGAAAACTTATTTCCTTTTAGTAGTTGTACAAACAGATTTCAATTCAACATGTCAGTTTATCAGTATAATGCCACCCTTTTGATTATTCTCCCCCATCTCTTCCAACTCTACTCATCCCCTCAATTTTCCTCGTTTGATTATAAAAAAACTTTTGAAAAGGAAGTTTAAGGAGATGTATATGTTAATTTCCCTGATTTGGTCATTACACACTATTCACATGTATCAGATCATTACACTTTACACCATAAAGTTGTGCAGGTAAAACTTGACAGAATCAACTCCAAATGGATCAAAGACCTTAAAGTCAAAGCAAACACCCTGAAAACCTTACAGGAAGGAATAAGAGAAACCCTAGTCTCCTATTCAGAGGTCAAAATTTTCTCAATAGAGACCCAGAATCACAACGAATCAAAGAAAGATTGGACAAATGGGATTGCATGAAGCTGCAGAGCTTCTGCGTGGCAAAGGACATAGCTAGCAAGATCAATAGAAAGCCCATGGATTGAGAGATCTTCACTAGCCATACAACAGATAAGGGTTTCATATTTAAAATATACTTGGAAATCAAAAAATTAAATCCGCCAACAACAAATCCTCAAAGAAACTATGGCCCAATAAATAAATGGACTAAGGACTTAAAGGGAAACTTCTCTGAAGAGGAAATAAGAATGGCCAATAGACACATGAAGAAATGCTCAACCTCTCTAGCCATAAAAGAAATGCAAATCAAAACAACATTGAGATTCCACTTCACCCCAGTTAAAGTGGCTATAATCAAGAAATCTAATAACAACAGATGCTGGAGGGGATGTGGACAAAAGGGAACCCTACTACATTGTTGGTGGGAGTATAAACTTGTTCAACCACTTTGGAAAGCAGTATGGAGGTTCCTCAAAAGACTCCACATAGAACTCCCCTATGACCCAGCAATCCCGCTTTTGGGCATTTACCCAAATGATCATAAACAAGACCATACTAAAGCTACCAGCACAACTATGTGTATTACAGCGTTATTTACCATAGCTAAGATATGGAACCAACCCAGATGCCCTTCAGTAGATGAATGGATCAAGAAAATGTGACACACACACACACACACACACACACACACACACACACACACACACACACACACACACAATGGAATTCGATGCCTCCATCAGAAAGAATGGCATAGCCCCATTTGTTAGGAAATGGAAAGGCTTGGAAAAAATTATAGTAAGTGAAGTAAGCCAGGCCCAAAGAAACATAGGCCCTATAGATTCCTTTATTTGCAGTAACTAGAATATGTCTGGGACAAGTAGAAAGGGTCAACAGTTATGAACATATGACCAGATAAGATGATGTTAAGCGAAATGAACCCCAAGATAGGGACACAAGTGGATTTTTTTTTCTTGCTATGGTTCCTAATGTATTTATAGTATACCATGTGATTTTTTTGTTTCTTTGTATGTTCTTCCCCCATGGTATAACACCTGTTTTCATGGTATTTGATGTCAGTACCCTGCATCTTGTATATATACTTCTCTAACTTGGGAAGGGGAAGGGGAAAAAACAAAATGCTTAAATAGGGATACAGGTTGACCCATTGTAACAATGAGATGTACAAGATACTACGTTGAAAAATAAACTTTACAATTTGGGCAGAGAGTGGGGAGGGAGAAGAGGGGGAAGAGTGTAGTTGTGGAGATGGGAGGGTGAGGGATGGTAGGGGAAAAACAAAGGTGGAGGTAACAATGCTTGATAGGAAATGTACTCATTACCTTGCTCATGTAACTGTAACCCCTATGTATAGTATTTTTACTATAAAAATGTATTTTAAAAAGTTTGAAAAGGGGGGGTTCCGGGAAGATGGCGGAGGAGAAGCTGGAATCTGAACAAGCTCTTGCATAGAAAACAGTTTCAGAGTTCCAGTGAACCGTCCCAAGCCAGAGAATCACACCAAGTGTGCCATCACAGGACAGAGAGTTAGCCAAGAGAGGGGAAGCCAAGCAGACGCATCTGAGCGTCTGCCAGCAGCTGCTGCTGCGGCGGCAGGGTCGCAGCGGCGACCGCAGCCGCGGCCATACCTGAGCGCTCACACAGAGAGTCCGGGACGAAGGAGCCAGACGCAGCGGACGAGCGGATTCTACTCAACACCAGCAAGAACCGACAAGGAGCGGACAACTTCATCCTGCACTTTGCAGACCAGAGACGACCCAGGATCCAAGACTCGGCGTGAGTAGCCCCACTTCCTCACTCCTTCCCAGGGAGCAGAGGAGGGAAGGCCACCCCTCCCCCCCCCCCCCAGCACCAGTGATCTCCATCTTGGATACCTACAAAGCTCGGAGGAGCGGCTAGCTCCAGCTCAGGCCTTGGAATAAAACGAGTCATTTAGCAGGTCACAAGAACTTAACGGCGAAGTGACCTCACAGACTCAGTTCCATCCAGGGAAAAGTCACCCAGCTCAGGCGCCAGCCATTGGAGTGGCTCTCCTCACCGGGTAACCAGAGCCAGAGGCTGCCCCTCCCTCTAGCAGCCACCACAATCAATTGAAAAACAGAAACCCTGAGAATGGCTCCAGGCTGGGTGCTGTGAGTTTTTTTCACAAAATAGCCCCAGGGAAAAGCTACTGTTTGTTGAAAGGCCTCAACTCTACCCAGAACCTAGCCTCATCACTGCATCCCCCTCTTTTGTGATTCTCAAAGCAGATCACCCTCCCAGTAAACTAATCTGGGAGGGGGAATCTCAAAATCTTGGGTAAAGCAGAGCATTTTTCTGCCTGTTCCAACAAACTGACTTAAGAAACCAATCAAGCCACAGGACCTCAAGCTGACCAGAGACTCCAACCACACTCTGGTTACAGACAAAAGGGAGATACAGGACTCTTCCCACCCCTCCCCCCCCCCAAAAAAAAAAATCAAAGACCTTTTTTTTTCTTTTTCTTCTTCTTCTTTTCTTTTTTCTTTTTTTTTTTTTGTTTTTTTTTCTTCATTTTTTGTTACCTTATATATATAAAAAAATTTTTTTTGCTTTTCTAAAACTTTTATTAATCTTTAATTTTTGCCTCTTCTGAAAAAATAATTGTTTTCCATTAACTTTTTTTTTTTTCTTTTCTCCTCTTATAATTTTTATTTTAGGAATACGTGAATGTGTGTTTTCCTTTCTTTTCTTGTCTTCTTTCTCTTTTTCTTTCATTCTTAATTATCTTTTTGTTTTTTGTCTAGCTCTACTGAACTTCTGATCTTTTCTTCTCACTTTCCTATCCTTTCCATCTTTTCCTCTTTGTTCTTCTTTATGTGACTTAACTCTTGTCCTGCACATCCTCAGATAAACCCATAGTTAACCAGTAGACCCTACCCCCCATTGTGTGCACACTTAACCCACAAACTTATTACCAAATTCAAAACCTCTGAGACTTAAATTCATTAATAGCAGTACTACCTCTTTATACCTATATAATATTTTAAGCATTTTTTTAAAGTTTTCCACATCTCCTCTATGTCCCTCCCTTTCTGTCAACATATTCATATTCCTCTATAAATAGATGGTCTTTTAATCGCTAAAATAACATTAATTTTTACGTTTCTATTTTTTTTTCTGGTCTCTTTTCATTCCCCTTTCCCTTTCTTCTTTCTCTCTCTCTCTACTTGCATCCTACCCAACCTATTTCCTGCACTGTGATTAGGACATAGTTAACTCTCCCTGTGCCTCCCCACACCAATCTATTCCTATTTTTTACCCACATCTCTCCCTAACCCTAATAATTTCTGGTTTTCCAAATTCTTCTCTGCGGTTCGAAGTCCTTTAACATATAGTTGTTTGATGTCGAATAGATGTATCTGTTGAACTAGATTGTATCTGTAGACTATTGACTGTACAAATGCAAACTTTGGTTGATGGTTGCCTTAAGATAGTGTTCTAGCACAAAACTGGTGCTATCTTCATCTCAAATGGGCAGAGTAAGCCGGAAAAACACAAGAAAAATGGCAAATTCGGGTATCTCAATTCCCAATCTTGATAATCAGGGGTTAGAACAGATAATGAATAATCCAGAGGAGAGTTCCCAAACACTGCTGGCAAACATGATAAATGAAAAGTTTGACAATGTACAAAGGACTCTGTATGAGCGTGACAGGGAGAGAGAGGAGGCATCCCAGAAGTTTATACAGGAATATCATAAGCGTGAGGAAGCTACTCGAAAACTGATACAGGATTTGCGTGAACAACTTGAGAATACTCAAAGAGAAAGGGAGGAATGGCGTGAGCAGGCTGAGAACACTCAAAGAGATCTGCAGGAATCCCACGAACGGGAGGAAGCTAATCAAAGAGTAATACAGGAATTGAGAGACCAGGTAGAGAACACACAAAGATCACTAAAGGCATTCATGGAATCCATTAACAAAGAGCTGAAGGAAGTCAGGGAGACCACAAAGGGAATGCTGAATGGAACCCAACAGAAGGAATGGGAGCCCAAAGAAACCATAACCAATCAACTAAGTGATTTGAGGACAAACACTGAACACCAAATTAAGGAAGTAAAGAAATTCATACAAGACCTAAAACAGAGCTTCAACAAAGAACTTGAAGCCATCAAAGCTGACCAACTAGAAGGAAAAGAGATAAAAAACAAAGTAGAGAGTCTTGACAGCAGGTTAGACCATGCAGAAGATCGAATCTCAGGGATTGAAGACAGCCTAGATATTATAGAGAAAGAACATACAACCATCCAAGTCAAGTCCAAGAAATATGATAGATCTATCCAACACCTGGAAGACACCATCAGAAGGCCTAATCTAAGGATAATGGGTGTAGAGGAACACCTAGAAACAGAAGTTAATGGTCTAGGAAATTTGTTTAACAGGATCCTAGCAGAGAACTTCCCAAACATGCAAAAAGATAGGCCTGTCCAGATACAAGAAGCCTTTAGAACCCCAAATAGACCAGACCAGAATAGGACATCCCACCGCCACATTATAATCCACACAGGATCAACTCAGACCAAGGAAAAGATCCTTAAAGCTGTCAAGGAGAAAAGGTTAATCACCTATAAAGGGAAACCAATTAGAATCACCTCAGATTTCTCAGCAGAGACAATCAAAGCAAGAAGAGCCTGGAACGATGTATGCCATGCCCTAAAAACAAACAACTATCAACCAAGAATACTGTACCCAGCTAAACTCTCCTTCATAACCGAAGGCCAAATAAAAACCTTCCATAGCAAAGAAAAATTGAAACAATACATCTCCACCAAACCAGCCCTACAAAAGATTCTTAAAGATGTCCTACACATAGAAAACCAACAAGACCGCAATAAAGGCCAAGAAACTGCACCCAAACTGAGAATCCAAGAACCATAGGAAGAACCCAGTTTTCGCAGCCCCCAAAAAGGTAGATAGCATGGCAGGAACTCCCAAATACCTCTCAGTCCTATCTCTTAATGTTAACGGACTGAACTCTCCAATTAAGCGACATAGACTGTCTAGTTGGATTAAAAAACAAGACCCTTCTATCTGCTGCCTGCAGGAGTCACATCTTGCCCGTAAAAACAAACACATTTTCAATGTTAAAGGCTGGAACAAAATCTACCAAGCAAACGGACCGCATAAACAGGCGGGAGTTGCAATCCTAATATCAGATAAAATAGACTTCAAATTAAAATTCGTGAAAAGAGATAAAGAAGGTCACTACATACTAACTAAAGGATCTCTCCTTCAGGAGGATATTACAATTCTAAATATCTATTCACCAAACAATGGAGCACCCAAATTTATCAAAGAAACACTACTTTCCCTCAAATCCCATATAGATCCAAAGACATTAATAGTTGGGGATTTTAACACACCACTCTCCCCACTAGATAGATCAACTCGGCAAAAACTCAACAGAGAAACCACAGATCTAAACAGCTGCATAGATCAACTAGACTTAACAGACATTTACCGAACATTTCACCCAGCAGCATCAGAATACACGTTTTTCTCAGCAGCACATGGAACGTTTTCTAAAATAGACCACATTTTAGGCCACAAAGCAAACTTGTCTAAATTCAGAAACATTGAAGTTATACCTTGCATTCTCTCTGACCACAAGGGAATAAAATTAGAACTCAACACCAAAAGCCACCAAAGAAAGTCCGGTATCACATGGAGGCTGAACAACACACTGCTGAATCATGAGTGGGTCATGGAAGAGATTAGAAAGGAAATTCAAATGTTCATGCTATTCAACAAAAATGAACACACAAATTACCAGCTCCTCTGGGACACAGCAAAGGCAGTACTCAGAGGCAAGTTTATAGCTCTGAGCTCCTACATCAACAAATTGGAGAGATCTGAAACTAGCAATTTAATGACGCATCTAAACCTCCTTGAAAAAGAGCAGCAAGATAAACCCCAATCCAGTAGACGGAAAGAAATAATCAAAATTAAATCAGAATTAAATGAATTAGAATCCAAAAAAACTATAGAAAGAATCAACAAAACAAAGAGTTGGTTCTTCGAAAAACTTAACAAAATTGACAGACCCTTAGCAAATCTTATCAGAAAAAGAAGAGAACACACCCAAATTAATAAACTCAGAGATGAGAATGGAAACATCACCACGGAAACAACCAAGATTCAGAACATTATAAGGGAATACTTCTCAAAACTGTATGCTAATAAGTTTGAGAACTTGACAGAAATGGACCTCTTCCTAGCAAATATTGACATGCCAAAACTAAACCAAGATGAGGTAAACTATCTTAACAGGCCCATATCAAGCATTGAAATAGAAACAGCAATAAGAGACCTCCCAGCTAAGAAAAGTCCAGGACCAGATGATTTTACAGCGGAATTTTACAAGGCCTTCAAAGCAGAGCTCACACCAATTCTCCTCCAACTCTTCAATGAAATTGAAAGAGAAAGCTCACTACCGAACACATTCTATGAAGCCATCATAACCCTCATCCCAAAACCAGGCAGCGACTCATCAAAGAAAGAGAACTATAGACCCATTTCTTTGATGAACATTGATGCAAAACTTCTCAACAAAATTTTGGCCAACCGACTTCAACAATTCATCCAAAAAATCATACACCACGATCAAACAGGATTCATTTCAGGGATGCAAAGCTGGTTCAATATACGCAAATCAATTAATATTATTCATCACATCAACAGGAGCAAGAATAAGAACCACATGGTTATCTCAATAGACGCAGAAAAAGCATTCGACAAGATCCAACACCCCTTTATGATGAAGGTTTTGGAAAAATTAGGAATCCATGGAACATTCCTCAGTACAATAAAGGCTGTATATGACAAACCTACAGCCAGCATTATACTCAATGGTGAAAAACTAAAGCCATTTCCTCTTAACTCAGGAACAAGACAAGGATGCCCACTCTCTCCACTTCTCTTCAATCTAGTGTTAGAATGCCTAACTACAGCAATAAGACAAGATGCAGACATAAAGGGGATCCAAATAGGGAAAGAAGAAATAAAACTCTCCCTCTTTGCAGATGACATGATCTTGTATTTAAAGAATCCCATAGACTCCACTCCCAAATTACTTAAGCTGATTCAAAACTTTGGCAAAGTAGCAGGTTATAAAATTAACCCCCAAAAATCCATGGCTTTTCTGTATGCCAACAATGAGAAAAGTGTGGCTGAAATTAGGAAAGCAACTCCATTTGTAATAGCCCCACAAAAAATAAAATACCTAGGAATTAACTTAACTAAAGAAGTGAAGGACCTCTATGATGAAAACTTTAAAATCTTGAAAAAGGAAATCAACACAGAACTTAAAAAATGGCAAAACCTCCCATGCTCCTGGATTGGAAAGATTAACATTGTGAAAATGGCAATACTTCCCAAGGCTATCTACAAATTCAACGCAATACCTATCAAAATTCCACCCTCATTCTTCAAGGAAATAGAAGAGGCAATCCAAAAATTCATATGGAACAATAAAAGACCCCGAATAGCAAAAACGCTCCTCAACGGAAAGAACACTGCTGGAGGAATATCAATACCAAATTTCAAACTCTACTATAAAGCCATAGTAATCAAAACAGCTTGGTATTGGCATAAGAACAGACCTCAGGACCAATGGAATAGAATTGAAAACCCAGAAATGAACCTACAGACCTATAGCCATCTAATCTTCGATAAGGGAGCTAAAACAATAGAATGGAAGACAGACAGCCTCTTCAGTAAATGGTGCTGGCAAAACTGGTTAACTACTTGTAGAAAAATAAAACTAGATCCTTATATATCACCCTGCACCAGAATCAACTCCAAATGGATCAAAGACCTTGAACTCAAAGCAGACACTCTGAAAACATTACAGGATGGAATAGGAGAAACCCTGGGTCTCCTCGGCTCAGGCCGAAATTTTCTGAATAGAGACCCGGAAACACAACAAATCAAAGAAAGGTTGGACAAATGGGATTGTATAAGGTTGCAGAGCTTCTGCAGGGCAAATGACATAGCTAGCAAGATCAATAGAAAGCCCACGGATTGGGAGAAAATCTTTACTAGCCATACAACGGACAAGGGTCTCATATCTAAAATATACTTGGAACTCAAAAAATTAAACCACCCAACAACAAATCCTCAAAGAAACAACTGCCCAATAAGTAAGTGGGCGAAAGACCTAAAGAGAAGCTTCTCTGAAGAAGAAAGAAGGATGGCCAATAGACACATGAAGAAATGTTCAACATCCCTAGCCATAAAAGAAATGCAAATCAAAACAACATTGAGATATCACCTCACTCCAGTTAGAACAGCAAAAATCAAGAACTCTAACAACAACAGATGCTGGAGGGGATGTGGACAGAAAGGAACCTTACTTCATTGTTGGTGGGAATGTAAACTTGTTCAACCACTTTGGAAAGCAGTATGGAGGTTCCTCAAAAGACTCCATATAGAGCTCCCCAATGACCCAGCAATCCCACTTTTGGGCATTTACCCAAATGACCACAAACAAGGCCACACTAAAGCTACCAGCACAACTATGTTTATTGCAGCATTATTTACCATAGCTAAGATATGGAACCAACCCAGATGCCCCTCAGTAGATGAATGGATCAAGAAGATGTGGTATATATACACAATGGAATTCTATGCCTCCATCAGAAAGAATGACATTGCCCCATTTGTTAGGAAATGGAAAGGCTTGGAAAAAATTATATTAAGTGAAGTAAGCCAGGCCCAAAGAAACATAGGTCCCATGGTTTCCCTTATTTGCAATATCTAGTATAGGTATGAGTCAAGCGGAAAAAGTCAGAGAATGTGATGTTAGGAAAACGAACCCTCAAATATGTATTTTAATGTTTTTGTTTCATTCATGCATGTGTTTCTAACGCATTTATAATATTATTTCTTTGTTGCTTTGTATGTCCCTCCCCCACAGTGTAACCCCCGCTTTCACTATATTTGATGTCAGTATAACATGTGGAGGAGATGGGGACAAATAAGTCGTTTGAGGATTCAGGTGGACCTGTTGCAACAATGAGAAGTACAAAATGTCATGTCAAAACCAGCTTTACAATGTCGGTGGGGGGGAGTGAGGGGGGGTATGATTGGGTGGGGGGGAGGGGGGAGGCTGGGAAGGGAGGTGAAGGGTAAACAAAGGAGGAGGCTGCAATGCTTGGTAAGAAATGTATGCATTTTCCTGCCCATGTAATTGTAACCCCTCTGTACAGTATGTTTTCAAATAAAATAAAATAAAATAAAATAAAAAAAAGTTTGAAAAGGTAAAAAGGCTACATATTCAATTCAATTGATATATTAAAGATGCTTATATTAATTCATTAGGAAAAGTGATCTACTAGACAGCAGGCACTTCAAGAGAGTTACAGTTCAGAAAAAATACAAGATATAGATAAAATAATACAAGGTGAACTATTGAAAGCACAGAGAAAGAAGGTGAGAGGAGCATCAGAGAAAATGAGGGAAATGCTATAGATTTAGCAGATGAGAAATTACTTGTTTGAAAAATATGACATATGGGTTCTGAAAGAATTTATTTATAAACACAAAACTATAAGAAATGTGGGCTCAATGGCTCAAGACTGTAATTCTACTACTACTACTTGGGATGTGGAGATTGAGGGATTATGGGTTAAGGCTAAGATAGACTCAAAAGTTCCCAAGTTATCATCTCAATAAATGGTTGAATGCCTGTTGTCCCAGCTCCAGAAGAAACACAATGTCTTAGCTGAGTAGCTGGGTCTGCCTATCATCCTCAGTGATGCAGGAAAGCACAAGTAAGAGAAGTACAGTCCATACTGGTCCAGGCACAAAGCAAGACCCCACTTTGAAAATAATAAATGCAAAAAGGGGCTGGCTATTTTGCTCAAATGATAGAGCACCTGCCTAGCAAGCACAAAACCATAAATTCAATTACCACTACAGCCAAAAAATAATAATGGTGAGAAATGCACTGCATGAAAAGAAAGGATGCTCAGTTTTATAAAATAGAATGGCTAGATGCACTTAGAAGATAATTGATAATAAACTGGGGCATATTTTAGGTTGATATTACAAAAGAGTTGTTTAACTCATGACATAGGTTGATATCAAATTGCAGAAGGCTATTATTGAGGTTTGTGAGGCATCCATCCTATTCCTTCACCTATGACTTTTGGAAGATTTGTCACTTAGAAACAGAAAGCAAATACAGATTCAGTTACCAGCAGAATTATCAGTAAGGCTAGCATGGAGTAATGTAGTGTGTAAGAGGAGCTTAAGTCACCCATTGTAAACTTCTGCCCACCTGATCTCAACATAGCATGTGGCCAGCTATCATCAGTGGATGGAAAGGAATAATGGACATCTCAGTATAAACCTCTTTCCAAAAAAAATCAAGGCAAAATCCAACTACAATCATATGGCCATAATGTCTTTATCCAAGTCTTACTAGGTTTGGCAGAAATGAATACTTTTGCTGATACAGCTCTCTTTTAAAATATAGAAGAAATTTGTCCAAAACTAATATTATGTGAATTGCCCCCCTCTTCAACCCCAAACATTGGCTCTAGGGTGAAAAATTGTGTGGAGGAGTTCAACCCTACAAGGGAAGCCACTACAAACTTGATAGCAGTATTAGGACCGAACTACCATTTAAAAAGAAAAATCACGAGGCTATGGATATGAACATTTGGAATAAAACAGAGAGTGCCAAAAGTTGATGCTATGTTAGTTATAGGAATAAAAGAAGGAAGGAAATGCCTAAAGCATCATATTGACCAAAGACCAAGTTAGATTACACACTTTTGATCTTGGCTCCTGACTGATTGGTTACAGGGAAAGAAAACAGACACCTATCAAAGTTTTTCCACAATTATCAAAATTATTTCCACATTTTTTAAATATATAAGAAATTATGAGATTACATGTACTCGCTGCCTTACATATGTCACTGTAACCCCTCTGTACATCACTTTGGCAATAAAATTAAATTTTAAAAAATAATTTAATTCATTGCTTTCAGTCACATTGAACATATTATCCTAAAGCAAAGTTGATGTAGCTTTCTGCCTCTGCATTATTTCAAACATGGTTTCTTGCCTGTCATTCACTCACATGAGATCTTAAGCTTTCTGGGGAGGGTAGTAAAGATCAGATTTTATTTATATTTGCTTCCTCCTTAATCCAAAAGCAGTTTATTTTGCTTAGCAGGTTCACAGTAAGTATTTATTGAATCAAATCAAATTGAATACTTGGCAATAGTCCTTAGAATCTAAATAGAAAGCAGGGCACTGAGATTCCAGCTGAGAGCTCACTTAAGAAAAATCAGATGTCCTTTCCTGTAGAAACTTAATCTATGGATGGGGAAACATAACACTCTTTAAAAAGACTTACAATCCAGTCAACCATGGTTTATGCTTGTCATATAAGCTACTCAGGAGGCTGAGACTTGAAGATTGGAGTTTGAAGCCATCCTGAGGCAGGAAAGTCCATGAGACTCTTATCTTTAGTTAGCCACCAAAAAGCTTGAAATGGAGTTGTGGCTCCTGTGATAGAGCACTGGCCTTGAGAAAAAAAAAACCCTCTGGGACAGCACCCAGGCCCTGAGTTCAAAGGACACTCACACACACACACACACACACACACACACACACACACACACACACACACACACACACACACACACACACACACACACACACACACACGACTTGCAGACAGGCCATGTCAGCCCAATAAATAAGTGCCAGGTGTCCTGAATGTTGATGATCTGCTGAGAGGTTTATGGGTTTGGATATCATTGTGTTGGATAAAATATTTTAAGACTTCTGCAGAGAGTTTCCACTAAATTGTGAAGAGGGGCAAGGTTAGGGTTTGTGGGTGAAGCTACTGTCTCTTTCCTTCCCTAGCACTACAATGTGGCCTCCAGTACAGTGGTACAGGAAGCAGTTTGCTTGTATCCTCAGAAGGAGAAAGTGGATGAAGTTGCAGGGCACAGTGATCATGTTCATGCCACAGAAATGGCTTCAGCACCCCACTGTGACTGGTATGGAGTGCTGTTCTCTGCCTGGTGGGGCTGGATAGGGACCTGTGATAACACATTCTATTTCCAGGTTAATGGAAGTGAATGAGACTTCAAAACTGAAGTAGTGCTTGTTGTTCAAATATAGACCCATAGACAAGCCTCTCACAACTAATGCTTTATTCAGTCATAATTGGTTTGTTTTTTCATGGAGATTTCTTTGTCAAGGAATATAAGTAAGCACTACCTGAAAATATGAATGAATGTCTGTGATTTATAACCTAGAGAAACAGTCTGTCTACTTGAGGAGAACAGCATGTGAGTACTACTAAATCAGTAGGAAGGGATGAAGCATAACGGAGGTACAGAGGTTGGGACTGCAGGAGACAGGTGAATGCTAGCTTAGGTTTGTGAGTTCTGCAGATCTGTGGAGGTGGTGTGAACTGTGATCTCCCTTTATATACTTACTGATGTAGGCAGAGGGCTGTTTCAAATAGAGGGCATGGGATGAGCAGGGGCAGAAAGTGGCTGGAATTCTCACAACACAGAGACATTTTGCCCATCTCTTCCCCTGGGAGGAAGCAAGCAGGAGGAACCTGAGAAGCAGAGGTCTTTGGCTGCTGAGAGGACAGAACAGGAGTGAAAAGGTGCTAAGAAAACTATCATCTTACCTATTTTGCTGAAGGCCAGCCTGCTCTGTTTAGAACTCTGAAACAAAACCCCAGATTATTTATGTGCAACCCTTAGCCATATATTGAAAGCCTAGAGAAGCTGAGAGTTATTGAGCTAGTTCAAAGCAATCTCGATTATTGAAAATGAATGAAATTGAATTCCACTTCCTACAGAGTCATTTATTGAGAGACAAAAGCAATTAATATTGAAAATAAAATAATTGTGAACTTCTGAACTAAATTACCATGCAGATATAATGTACTGTCTCATCATTCCTTTTTTTCCCTCATTCTTTAAAATACTTCATGTATTAGAAATTGTAACACCAGGGTCTGAATCAGGTTCTTTGACATTGTTAGCTTTTATTCACTCTGCTTTTGCCAGAAAGTAATTCTCAAAGAGTGAAAACTGAAAAGGAAGCTTTCATAAATATTATTTAAAATTTAAAATACAAATCCATGTTTAGACTGGAGATTTGGGTTTGTAAATTATCCCTGTCATTTGTTAAATTTAAAATAAAGAAGACAAAGCTAACTATGTGAGGTAGTAAATAGAAATATTTGTATATTGTTATAATATTGCACGTTATTAAATTTCATATTACTAAATTTGCATATTATTTAATTGTCAAGTACCATGCAGACACTAAAAGGATACTGTAATTGACAACAAGCATCTGGCTGTAAGTGATTGCTTTGCTGAGAACCTCTTAAGAACTGAAGTTACAGTACATAGACAGTTCATAATTTATGATGGCTCAGACTTAGCCTTATTCCAAATGGAGGTAGAGGGCCCCACCTTTATATCCCAGTCACCTTCCCAAGGCCCCATATCCAAATGCCATTACATTGCTTTATACCATCACAGTGACAATTAAATTTCAACATGAGTTTGGGAAGGAATGGGCCTTTATACTCATTTATTCAAAGCATTTTCAACTCAACTCATAGTGGGTTTGTTAGGACCTGATTCCTTTCTGTGCATGTATACATGGTATATATGTTGTTAACCTCACCAATTCTATTTAATAAATATATAAGCTATTAAATATAAATTATATTTTTGTAAATTCAACATATAAATAAATAAAATATTCTATTCTGAGCAACAAGTGCTTTTAGTTACCAATTCCATTGTAAATTAAATCTTTAGTAACAATTTACTTTATATACTTGTATATATGTCAATGTGTCATATTATATACAAATATACATATATTTGAATATATAATAGAATGGCATTCGTAACTTTCCCCTTGAGAGTTTTGCCATAAACAGTTGGATGATAGAATTCTTGTCATTATTGAGCAGAAGATAATTTCATTTTTCTCTTAAATATAAGATACTCTCATAAGATATATAAAATACACTCATAAGAGAAAAATCTACTTAATGACTTATAACCCACTAAAATCTACATCGATTGATAGAGCATTATATTAGCCCTTTGAAACCCTTAAAACATTTGCCATGATTCATCATCAATATCAGGTCGATCATTCAAGTTCTTCTCTTGTAAGCTTAATTATTAAGGACTAAATCTGACCCATTATGTTTATAATAAACATTGTGTTTATGCCAAAACAAAGGTATTGTATTTAAAACCCAAATCAGCTCATGCTGGCAGTTGCAAATCCATAGGAAAAGATTTTTAAGACTCTTTTTCAATAAGCATTCATGTGCATAAATCATGTCTTAAGACATACCATCATTAAGGAACTGTGGTTATCTTCATAATTTTTCTCATTATACCTGGGATTTAGGTTTTGATATCTTATCAACTTTCTTCCTTTGAAAATTAAAACACAAAAAACTTATCCAAGAGACTGAATTTTTCATCTTTAATCTCTTAGAAAAACCATAAGTGGAAATAGATAGAAAAATAAAGCCTTAATTAATCTAGGTTGGGTTATTCCACTGAAGGAATTTACCAGCTAATTGAGTAACTTTCCACTTCAGCTTTTGTTTTGGAGATTTGACACAGGATTCATTTGTGGACCCTATGGTTGAAAAATCTTCAAAATGAGAAAAGATGAGAAAGACTCCTATTTCAGTTTTTTGGCTTTTAATTACTTTTGTGCTTGTTTTTCTATTTTAAGGATATTGTAAATCTTTATTCATTCAGATTTACTAGAAGAAAATGAGTTTATGTGCTCTTCTATCGTTTTTTGTTATAGAATTATTTAATCAGTTAAAAGAAGTTTAATATTTTTAACGTGTACAATGTATTCAGAACTTGAGCAATAAAGTTCTCTAAAAGAGCTCTTAAAGAAATGGAATGATTACTTAGATAAGAATGATTTATATTGTTGTTTAAAAATTGCTTATATTATTAATTTGCATTGGAGACCTCTCTGATTGAAGATACAGAGATGTATGTGTGAACAACTAGTATTATATTTGATTCCTTTTCTTGAATCAAATTATTCCCCTCTTGACAGTGCACAGACCAATATTTAATTATACACTTTCACTTTGCTAAGGTTATAAAAATTGACTTCAGAGCATAAACTTTCTTTCCATTAACTTTCACCCAAATGACACCAGGTTACCATTTGGTTAATTATATTTGGAGTTCAAAGTTTTGATTATGTCTGATTTATCCAATGTAATCTTTTAAAGGCATAAAATTAAATAATGACAGTACAAGTAAAGAAGGTTAACTTTCTCTAAATCATCAAGATTTATAATCTTGTTTTCCTCAAATACATTGAATGCTGATGTAGTGCATTTTGCTTTCATGTGTTGGGTTGTATCAGCTCTAGTGTTTCATGGAATATTTTGCCAATTTGGGGTCATTATAGGTTGTCATATTTGCTGTAATGACTTTTGATTTTAAGATGTTAAGGAGCTTAAATCTTTTGTTCTATTCTTTTATCTTATATTGAGCAAATATTTCATGAAATTATGCTAAGTGAACAACAATGAAAAAATACAATCCCTGTGCTCATGGAGCTTTATGCTGAAATTAAATAAAAGGCAAATATAAGTTTAGTTACTAATCCTGAGCAATTAAATATTCACATGTCCTTAGACAGAGAGTGAGAAAGGCATGAAGGAATCAAAGATGCAATAAAGTGGCATGCGTCTTGAATTACTCAAATGCTGGTTCCCTATATGTCTTATTATTTGGGTGGGCATATCCTCAACATTTAAAAATATTTTTATGCACACCAGGCACCAGTGGCTCACGCCTGTAATCCTAGCTACTGAGGAGGCTGCGATCTGAGGATCATGGTTCATAACCAGCCCAGGCAGAAAAGACCATGAAACTCATATCTCCAATTAACCACCAGAAAACCCAGAAGTGGTGCTGTGGCTCAAGCCGTAGAGCGCTTGCCTTGAGCTGAAGAGTTCAGGGACAGCGCCCAGGCCCAGAGTTCAGGCCCCATGACCGAATATGTGTGTGTGTGTGTGTATGTGTGTGTGTGTGTGTGTGTGTGTGTGTGTGTAGTGTGTGTATTTTATGTTTAGAATTGTCTAGTTTCTTTGTAATTCTAATAACAATAAACTGTAAGACCAATACAAAAAATTGAAAGTCATATAAAAGATCCAAAACATTTACCACCCACAGGTGACTAGTGTTCTTTTGATTTCTTTTTGACACATGCTTCACAGGCATTTGTAAAAAAAATAAAATCCTACTTTACACATTATTTTCAGTAATTTCCTACTTTTTAGAATATTTCCTCTCTGACCTTTACTTTTTTTATAATTTAATATTAATATCCAATTACCTTGTTGCATCTCTGAGTTAATTCAAGTCACTATATGATTTAGCTTTTATATGATTTTTCTTTCAGTTTTATAAATACTGGGAAATTCTGTCTCTTTTCTTATTTCAGTTATATTCATAAGGAACACTCCTGAAGGTGAAATTGCTTAAACTTCTGAGATTTAAAAAATATGATGAAAAATATCCCTCTAAAGTCCATCCTCATGTACATTTCTGTAACTGCAAACGTGCTTTCTCCATTCCTCACTTTTACTTGATATTTGTTTTGAATTTTAACTTTATAACTTGAACAGTTACAAAATGACTTTAAAAACAAAACAAAATAGTGTTGTATATTTTCTATTTCTTGTGAAATTAGAATAATGTCTTAATATTGTAATTTCACTTTTAAAATAAAACTAGGAACAAAATCAAATTTAGAGGAAATGGGAACCCATAGGATATGAGCATTCCAAAGACAAAGTTCAAGGTCATGCCCAATTACCAAGGCAAATTAGCAATTTAGAAGAGAACACAAGTGATAGCATGGGAACAGCAGAAAATCATGTTTAGAGAAAGAGGAAGAATAGGGAAATATTAGTTCTCTCAATGAGAGTGTTCTACAAACTGAGAATTTTCTAGTATGCATTTGGTAAATACAATGGCATCTCTGAATTCCAGTAGCTGTTTTTTTAGGACGCAATCTCAGTGGCACAGCTTGAGAACAGAGAGTTGTCCATGGAGACTTCACTTGTAATAGAAATGGTACATGGAAAGTGTTACATCGTATGATCCACAGCAAACATCTTTCTCTATGAACAATAATTACCAAAATTTAATGGTAATAAGAAATTGAGTGGTGGTGTTAAATACAGTGACAGACTATTGGAATCCAATGGAAAGTGGAAGATTGTCTAATCTTGACTCTCATTTTACAGATGAAATAAAGAACTGCAGAGATGGAGTGATTTTCTCAAGTACCCACAGATGGTGAGTGACAAAATCGATAAGTTTAAGGGAAATATTTTTTCAAATATGAATATCATCTGAAACTGAGCATTTCAAATATAACCTTGATTTTAGCATATAAATTTTGAAATTATGTTTTAACCTGGTGACTTGAGGTGATGGGTAAGATTAAGATAGATTGGAGGAAGAAGAATGACAGAAGGGTTGATATTGATCAAGATGCATCATATTAGTACATTAATATGTTGAATTGAAACCCGTTGGTACCACTACTTAAAGGTAATAATAGTAATAATAATAATAGAAAACATTTCTATTTTTTCCAAAATCAGAATCATCTATATATTAAAATATATGTATATGTCCTTTAATGTACATGTTTTATAGGTAGAATATCTTATTTTTCTTTCAGCAAGCAAGCCTATGGAATAGAGAAGATGCCTCTTAGCTTTTTCTGTAGTGGTAGGTGATAAGCATAGTAGACTTTGTAAATCATGCAGGCTTTATCACAACCATTCTTCTCTGCTGTCATATCTGACAATAAAGGTATCTGTGCTGTAACTGTGTTCCAACAGTTGTAGACAGGTGCTGGTGGCTCATTCCTCTAATCCTAGCTACTCAGAAGGCTGAGATCTGAAGATTGTGGTTCAAAGCTGGCTCAGCAGGAAAGCCCATGAGCCTCTGATCTCCAATTAACCACCAGAAAACCAGAAGTGGAACTGTGGCTCAAAGTGGTAGAGCACTACCTTTCAGCAAAAAGAGCTCAAGGACAGTGCCCAGGCCCTGAGTTCAAGCCCCACAATCAACAACAATATATATGTACCAATACCCGACACTATTTATCCAGCAGGTTATACTTTGTCAATTTAGAATACAGAACAAAAAGCATTAGGATGTGTTAATAAACCAGAAATCCTGAGGAAAAAATCATGGTACATAGCCTCAATATGGTCATTGGGAAACAAAATTCGAGTTTCCGTAATTAACTGCAACCTTGGATAAGAAAAGTAAATTTAGTTGCCTCATGAACAAAGCATAGGTGCTAATTATGCACCTTATTTGTATGCAACTTATCTGTTGGTAAGTTGGAACATTTTCTTCCTCTTTGGGATAAGAGTAAGAGCAGAATTTATGTACACATGTAGATGAAGCATTTGAGCAAAGAAGAAATGACCATATTTACTGTTACTTCAATATACCAAAGACTTCTTTGACATGAGTACCCTTCAAAGTCACGTTTAAACTTTCATCATGGGTGAGGTAGGCATACCATACCATAATGATCATGAGACTTGGAGAGAACAAATTAAAATGGTTAGCATGGAACTTTTGCAACAAATCAAACAGTGTAGTTTAATCCATAGTGATTTCAGAAGATACAAGATTTTTGAGAAGGGAAATCTAATTAGAGGGAAAATAAAATTTCATTTTCTCATCATTTCCTTCATTATTTTTTATTGGGAAGATAAGTATGTACAAAGAATATCAAAGAAAAACATTAAAGTACACTGGCAGAAAATAAGAGATTAATGTAATGCTGTTGAGCTATAAATTTCTGATACTGTAATTATGTTTTCATTTAATCTTTTGGTGAACTTATTGGATAAATTCCATTGGCATGTTAAGGCTGAGTTTCTATAGCAGTTCCAGATAACTTTATTGCTTTTTCTAATTCATTTGGAATTTAATGTATTCTTTTATGACTTGGTAACTTGGTTTTCTTCTTTGATTGGTGTTGTTATACATACACTGACCACTTTAATATTTGAACATAGATTCCTACTGTTTTGCTTAGTGGTTGTTTCTTATGAATTCAGATCTAGCTTCTTTCATAAGGTAAACTGGGATAACTCTTATTTTGCTATCACAGTTTAATATCTTTTCATTGATCCCTTTACTTTTATATTTTGGAAATCATAGCCATTATATATTTTAAATATTACTAATTATGACTGCTTACAATTTAGAAAAAATGTTAAGAAATTCAAGTTAGGATAATGTACATTTATGATAATAATCATGAGACTATAATAGATGTGTTTTTGAAAAGTAAACTTATCCCACCTATTAACACAGCATGAATTTTATTGAAGCTTAAGTTATTAAAAATTATTTGACACTGGCTAAAGAATAGGAAATCTACAGACAGAAACTAATTGAAATATTGGGATTTAATAGAAGATAAAAGTGTCGTATCAACTTAATAAAAAAAATCATAGATTAAAAACTCCATGAAGAGAAAGAGAAGCCACATAATAGAAAAGATCTTTTTGGTAGAAGATAAGAAAGTCAAAAAAACACTTTATACAAGTGGAATGTGTACATATGGAAAAAACAATACGAATAATAGAAATAATTCAGTAAATACAGGATATGAAGTGGCTCTGGTCAGATAAAATGTCAAATAGCCTGTAGACTATAGGAAAAAAAGAATCTAAATATTCAAATAAGCAAGTGCTATATAGAAGAGCTCTTCTTTGCATTTTAGACTACCCTTAACCAGGAGAACGTAGCCTGCTGACATCCAACGTGGAAGCTCTGCAGGCTAGCCTGCACTCACTTGTGTTGTAATGGAGTAGGGAATCAGTAAAATTTCCGAGAGTGAAAACAGCCAACATCTACTAAAATTTCAGTGACAGGGTCTCTATAACCGTATTCCCTTGCTGCAGAGAAAGTTTATAAGATGACTCAAGATCACACACCCACGCATACACACACACACACACACACACACACACACACACACACACACACGTTTGTGATGTCCATTGTGCTTTATGCTGGGAAAATAGGCTATAAATAAATTTGGATATCTCAATATAAAAAAGAATAGGATATAAATAAATAAATTGTGGTATCTCAACATAATGAAATAATTCTATAGTTTTATTAAAATGCAGCAAACCTATGTCAGGTGTCATGGGAATATGCCCATGGTAGATGAGAAATGCAAACTTCCTTCACAGCATGGTCTTATTTTTATTGAAAACAAAACTTGTAATAATGAATATCTCTGTGTATGGATGTAAAGGAGTAGGTAGGTGGGGTATCTGATTTATTCTCTATTATTTTTAGTGCATGTGCTGATTTTAGGTGTTTTTTTACTTTGTTGTTCACATAAAATATGATTTTGTTCACGTGACACTGCAAAGTTTGATTCACAGTTCAAAATGAAGTTTTCATCAAAAATGAAAGATATAGGTACAGTAGCATACAGCATAATCTTAGCTATTCAAGAAGCAGAGGCTAGAGGACTGCAAAGTGAAGGCTAATCCTGGCAAAGCTAGTGAGGCCCTCTCTCAGAGGCAGGGGAGAGAGAGAGACAGTGAGAGAGAGAGAGAGAGAGAGAGAGAGAGAGAGAGAAAGGAAGAATGAGAGAGAGAGAGAGAACTAGAGATGTAACCCAAGTGGTCAAGGCACTAGATTCATTCCTAAATGTAGATATTAATATTAATATTAATAATTTTATAGAAATAAATAAGCCTCTTTAAGTAATCTACTCATAGTTATATGCCCAAGAAGACTGAAAATACATATCTACACACAATTTTTCAGCACATGTTCCTATCAGTACTCTTCATAATTACCAAAAACTAGAACAATCTATATGTTCACCAAGTGATGAATCAATAGGAACATGATATTTCCATATGGTGAAATATTACTTAGCATTAAAAAATAAATGTGATAACAACACATACTATAACTTGGACAAGCCTTAGAAATACTATGCTAAGTGAAAGAAACCAGTCACAAAATAGCACATATATCATGTATAGTCATCGCAACTTAGGGTTCCATGTATATAAAATGTCCGTAATGTGGACATCTGTAGAGACAAAACAAATTATTGATTAGCTTAGGTTGGGGCCAGGAGGGAGATGGCATGGGAACTTTCTGCTGCTAATTAGTATGGGATTTCTTTATTGCAGTAAATGTTCTAAAATTAGATTATGGTGATGGTTGCACAACTGAGTGAATATAGTAGAACTATTGAATTGTACACTCTAGGTGCATTATACAAGATGTGAATTGTTTCTCTGTAATTAGTCTGAGTGTACATTGCCAGAACTAGGAATGAGGAGACCTTAGCATACCTAACTCATGGAGTCTATGAAACTTTCCTTTGGCTGGTTAGACAAGAACTGTATATATTAGAACAACTTCTGAGAAGGCTCCTAAGAGACCAGAAGTAAGAAAGGCACTGTGGCTCACATTTCAGTAATCTTTAGCTAAGTCTGTAAACATAAAATCTTTTCATAGACACTCATTATTTTCCAGCAAATGAAATCTGCCTGTATCAGGCGTTTATGATGATTTAGACTTTATTAAACTCATAATGAGGGAATTTTTTTATCCCTCTTTCAGTCCTCCTCCAAAATTTCCAAGGCTCTTGGTACAAAAAAAAAGCAGCTAGGTAGTGTTACACCTTGTAATCTCTTTATAACAAAGATAGAGCAATCCTGAGATTCAACATTCACTAGGCTAGACCATTTACCATTCAATTATGCTATTTTATGTCTCTTATTTTTAGGATTAACTTGTTATTTCAGGTAAGTAGAACTGACCTCTCTTTTTGGCAATGTTATGACTTGTCCATCTTAATTCTGTGTATTAAGGTTTAAAAAAGCACAAAAGTGATCAATAATAAGTAATTTTTAGGAGTGAAAGCTACTTGGTAATAAGGAAAATTCATGCCAATGGTATTTGAGTAACTGAAGTTATGCAAAGTTACTGAAGGAACTTCTTAAGGACTAGAGCAGTCATAAATCATTTAGCTCAAAGGTGTCTGAAGACTGCTGAGTTTAAGACATTTGTTTCAGTGGTGAGCAAACCTAGCCTCTGGAAATATGGACTGTATAGAGTCATTGGGGACTCATTTGCAACCTCAACTTTGAGAAGACAGATTTTGTTAGTAAACTCAACTAAAGAGAATCTTAGGAGCTGTAACTTCAGATGAGCTGAGCCAAAATTCTGAACTCCTCTGTAACTTATCAAGAATGTCAGAAAGACATTAAGAACCAGATGCTAAATTATAATCATTGTCCCATTTCTGGTTTCAGTGTGTTCTTCAGTTTTCAAGATCAGGGTCAGTTAGAGAAGGGATTGTGTGAAAGTGGGGGGGGGGGGGTGTAGAACCTACCTGGCCTTTTCATAAATGCCAAAGCTAATTCTGATGATGGCTTAAGTGTTATAAGAATAACTAAGATTAAAGTAAGGTGCATCCACTTTAGGATATGAGAGCCGGAATTTCAGATTTCATTATAAGATTGCCATCTCAACAAAATAGTACCATAATGGCAATGGATTTCCATCTTTTCTCCATTTCTGTTGAAATATTAGCTCATAAATATACTTCGATACCAAAGAGATCTCTCTGTTTTACGAGAGCTCTATTTTATTCTCAGGCTGACTTATTCCCAAAATATCTTTTTGATGTACAGCTGCAATATTCTCTCCAGTGTCCATGGCATTGGCAGGGAAGAGCAGCATTTGTTAAAGTGGGTTTTTTTTCAATTCGATTATAGGATATCCAAAAAAGGACTCCCGCTGAGTATTCCATAAGTGAAATTTCCTTATGGTGTAAGCAAAGGCTATTTATGACCCCTGCAGTTAATTGTTCTGAGAGGAGAAAAATCTGTGAAAGGAGGCAAAGCTGTTGTAAACTGAAGCTCTGAAGCACAGAAAGAGAAATGACACTTTCACATGTGAATGTTTCAGTGCAAAAAGAAGTGTTGGGTTTTGTTTGCTTTGTTTTGTTTTGCTTACAAATTACATTTTAGGAGACTAAGATGCTGAGGAGAATATAGCAAAACTCTGTATCCTTCAATCCCACTGGACTCAGGGTTCTACAACTCTAGACCACCATATCAGCCTTCCTAAATCTAAAATGTTTTATCCACAGAAGTCAACAGATGCAAAGGTAGAGGTCAGTGCCATGATCAATGAGTTCATTTAGCTGAACTAAATACATAGTTATGTACTATGTACTAAATACATACTACGTAGTTATGTTCTCTTGATTATAAATCTTGCTGTAGAACTTTATTTCTCAATTGGTGTAGTGACTTCTGCAGTCTTGTGAAGTTTTCCTTTGTGTTTTGACTATATTAGCTATTAAACTCTGTTGCAAGATATCTTAGGTTTTCCTGGTTTGTATATGTTTCCTTTATACATCAACAAGTATTTTAGTTAAACTTGCACTTGATATATTGACATTTAAAAGCCAGTAGTTGAAGTAGGAACTATTCTTTCCTCTAGACAGTCCAATTCAAAAGAAGGCTGTATATATTTGGAGATGAGTTATTTTATCACTTCTTTGAAGTACACAAGAAGTCTTAGTTGTGAATAGTACAGACTCACGCAATGCAAACATTTTCAGTAGAAGGCTACATGTTTTCTGGTAGTTCTCACATGATTATCTAGCAACTTTGAGGAAGACATAGATATAAACAGAATGGTTCCATCTGAAGCATGCCTAGAAATCAGGACTTTTCTTACCATAATGAACAGAGTCTAGAAGTTCCTTAGGTCAATGTGTAGCTGTGATACTTGGTATCATATCTATGAATTTAGGATACAAATGCTCTACACTAACTTATCTCATAAAGAATCTAGTGCATGGATAAAGGGCAGTGGTGGCTACCATTAGCTTACCTCAGAAGAGAAGGGGGCCTCTGTTCCCTGGCCCATCTATGCTTTTAGCACTTGGAAGCCTTTGAGATAGTTATGTAGAATCACTGTTTTACCCAATCCATGAGAGAATTTTAAAAAAGAAATTGATGGGAGTCTGTTACTCACACTTGTAATCCTAGCTACTCAAGAGGCTGAGATAAGAAGACCACAGATCAAAGACAGCCCAGGCTGGAAAGTCCATGAGACCCTCTATCTTCAAGTAACCACCAAAAATCCTGAAGTGTATCTGTTTGGCTAAAATGGTAGAGTGCTAGCCTTGAGGCAAAAAGAAAAAGAAAGAAAAATGCCAGGGTCAGTGACTTGGCCCTGAGTTCAAGTTCCAGGACTAGCACAAAAAAAGGGAAAGAGAAAGGAAGGAAGAAGAAAGAAAGGAAGGAAGAAAGAAAGAAAGGAAGAAAGGAAGAAAGAAAGAAAGAAAGAAAGAAAGAAAGAAAGAAAGAAAGAAAGAAAGAAAGAAAGAAAGAAAGAAAGAAAGAAAGAAAGAAAGAAAGAAAGAAAGAAGGAAAGAAAAGAAAGGAAGGAAGGAAGGAAGGAAGGAAGGAAGGAAGGAAGGAAGGAAGGAAGGAAGGAAGGAAGGAAGCAAAAGTAACTGGTTCTACTTTTTTAATGGTCCCATTAGCCAGTGCAGAAATGTTTATCTCCCAATCAAACTCAAAGGAGGAAAAGTCAAAAATTATTGGCAAACAGTAAAAACTGATTTTTTTCTTAAGTGATGTAAATTTCTTTGTTATTGTGATGCCTAAAGGAGCTGTTGCCTTTTCATTTTAATGTGGAAATCATAATTTTCCTGTTGTTTCCCAAGGCCATCAGATAATAAAGTACCATTGATAAAATAAGTTTTCAATTTCTCCATTGTGATACTCAATTTTCATTTTCATATAGGGCTGTTTATTTTGATGTCATGAATTATTAGACCAGGATGTCCATATCTGGGAGTCATCATAGAGATTTTGTGCTGATTTAAAATTCAAGAGAGCGTATGTTACTATTGAATTTATAATCTATAAATACTTTCCTGTTTTTAATACTTGAAAATCAGGAGTGACAAGCCATTTATGTAAATAATCTCTATTCACCCTATTCTTTGGAAACAAAGGTACTCTGTGTTGAAGAAAAATGTTGTAGCTCCTAGAATTTCAACTGGCAGAATCTTGTTTGTGGATCATGTTATTCTTTTATATCTTAATCCTCAGACTCTGTGTTAATGAAAGCGTTTATATGCATGCACACACATGTGCACAAACATACATATATACATGTACACACATACGCACACGTGCATGTGAACAGATACACACAGATTTCTTTTTCTTATCTTATTGATGCAGAAGGAAGATCTCCAGAGGATCCTAATATTTTCAATTCTCAATTATAAAAGTAATATATACGAGGCTGGGAAGGTGGCTCAGTGGTAGAGCGCTTGCCTTGCATGCATGAGGCCCTGGGTTCGATTCCTTAGCACCACATAAGCAAAAAGAAAAAAGCCAGAAGTGGCGCTGTGGCTCAAGTGGTAGAGCGCTAGCCTTGAGCTGAAGAGCTGAGGGACAGCAACCAGGCCCAGAGATCAGGCCCCATGACCGGACCCCCCCCCCAAAAAAAGTAATATATATTCCTTGCAGAAAACTCTGATAATACAAATTATTTAAAAATAAAATAAGAATCACCTTTAATACTTCCCACAAGCACTTAGGTCCTCATGGTTTGCATCTGCAAATACAATGAATAATTTTTAATTATACTGACCATATACAGATCTTATTTATTATCATTTGTCCCTAAATAATATAGTGTAACAACTATGTAGGTCATACATAGCATTGGACATTGTAAGTAAACAGAGATGATTTGAATTGTAGGAAGAATTGCATAGGTTATAAGCAAATAATGCACCATTGTGTGTGTGTGTGTGTGTGTGTGTGTGTGTGTGTGTGTGTGTGTGTGTGTGTGTGTGTGTACCACTACTGGTTCTTGAACTTAGGGCTTGGGAGCTGTCCCTAAACATTTTCACTCAAGGTTCATAATCCACATTTGAACTACAGCGTCATGTCTGTCTTTTGGGTGGTTAATAGGAAATAAGAGTCTCATGGACTTTCCTAGTCAGAATAGGTTTTAAGCACAATTCTCAGGTGTAAGCATCCTGAGTAGCTAAGATTACAGGTGTAACACCAGCAACTGGCTTGTACCATTTTATGCATGGGATTTATCCACCAGGGGTCCTAAACCAAGCCCATACAAAAACCAAGGGATGACTATACAATCTTTTGACTTTACCATATTTAAAAACTCTTAGTGACTAAATATAGAGCTTCCCTATAACCCCGTAATTCCACTCCTGGGCATTTATCCAATGGAATACAAACAAGGTCTCACTAAGGCTACTAGCACAACCATGTTCACTGCAGTAAATTTACCATAGCCAAGATATGTAATCAACCCATATGCCCCTCAGCAGATAAATGGATCAAGAAAAGGTGGTATATGTGTGTGTGTGTGTATATATGTGTGTGTATGCATATATATGTATATAAATGAAATTTTACACAGATATTGTGCCATTCATGAGGAAATGGAAATACTTGGAAAAAAGTGTATTAAGAAAGTAAGCCAGACCCAAAGAAACATAGGTTGCATTGTTTCTCTCGTTTGTTATAACTAGAACGTGCCTACTAATCTACAAGTAACCACATTGAGTAGTAAAAAGACAAAAAAATACACTTGAAAATGATAAATTATACAGAATTCTAGACATTCACACAGTGAGACTAAAGGAGGATATTCTTAGAAGAGGATCATAAAGGATCAATAGCTATGTGCCTATGATGATCATATAAAATGATATTTATCAAAATGAACTCCAAGAAATGGAACCAAGAGGATTTAGAGGGGTTCTTTTCTGTTTCTGTTTTTGTTTTTGTTTTCTGTAACTTTTGTCTTGTTTATAAGTTTATCTGTCTTGGTGAGGAGAAGTGGGGAAGCATAGAAATTGTGAGACAAATGCAACGGTGATACTCACTAGATACTATGTTGAAAATGAACTATACAGCATATACGGGAGAGGAAGAGAATGGAAAAACTGAGAGAAAGCAAGGGAAGAGCTGACAGTGTTCAAAAAGAAATGTGTGCATTACCTGACTTAAATAATTGTAACCCCTCTGCATATCACTTTACAATAACAATTTTAAAAATAAAAACTTCTTAGTGGGATCAAGAGACAAATGAAGAGAAAAAGGGGGAAATGCAGTCAAAACTTATATATAATATATATATAATATAATATATAATAAATACATATATATACATACTGAAATGAACTCCAAAGATACAGAAACTTTTTTCTTAATTTGTTGTTTTTCTTTTCTGTTGCCTCTGTATTCTTTACCTTATATCTGGTGTATTCACATCCACACTTGTGGTGGGGGGGGGGAGGGCACAGATTCAGAGGGAAAATGGTGAAAAAGTGCAGCTGTGGAGTGCACTGGCTGTACCAGACATTGATGAAAGTGAACTATGCAACTCATGGGTGGAGATGGGAGAGAGGAATGGGAGAGAATGAGGGAACAGATGGCACTATTGGAAAGAAAATGTACTTATTTCCCGACGTATGTAAAGGTAACCCAACTCTGTATCCCCTCTAAAACAACAATAGAGTAAACTGAGAAACAACTCCAATGTTTATACTACAAAATTAAGAAAAGTGAGGGAGAGGATGGGTTTGGAGAGATGAGTGGGAACGTTGAAAGCAGTGGCATTGATCAAGGCACATTGTATTCATAAACTGCTTTATTGAATAGCAACTCCTTTGTGCAACTATGTAAAGATAATACAAATATTTTTTAAAACCTCTTGTATTAACAGTCACCTGAAAATCACACCACTTCGCTCACTTGTTTGTTTATGTGACCTAGCACTCCAGTAGTTCATCCTTCCCCAAGTCTTGCTCTACTGCTAGTCAGCAACTCGGCAAATGGTGGACCATGTATTAGATATCAAGTTCCACCCTGAGAACACTCAGCTGAAGAAGGACAGCACAGTTCATAACTGGCACAAACACATACTCACTGAAAAAGTTCCCCAGCAATGGTGTGGTTCATCCTGATTGGATATTGAAAGAGGGAAATATCTCACATAGGTTGAAAAGGGAGAAGTCTTCATATAGTGATTATTTGGGCAAATCATTGAGTCATTCTTGACATCAAAGACAGTTGAAGCCAGCAACTGAATGTTATTGTTTGAAAGTATGGAGAAATGACCACAGATGTTGACAATAGAAGAAGTGCTTGTAAAAGTAGTTGAAAACAAAGAAGTAAAGAAGCAAAGAACTGGAGAATGGAGTACACAGAAATCACTAAGAGGATGTTTCAAGAACTATAGAATGTCCTACTAGGTCAGATAATGATGAGCCATTCTATGTTTTGATGTAAAATAAAAGAGATGAGACAGGAGTAGACATTTAGGGAATCAAAATATTTTCCAAGTCTTTTTATTACATTTTACTAGTTTAATGTGACTCCTTGATATATAGTTCTGATGCTCCCATTACTTGAAATATGGATTCCTCAGAAGCATTGACTATGTCTTTCTTTGATATCTCTAGTCTTGAAAAGCATTCAAGAAATATTTGAATTTGCTTTATATGTCCCTCCACCACGGTATAACACATGCTTTCACTGCATTTGACGTTGGTATAATTTGTGGAGGGGAAGGAAAAAAAGCAAATTGTTTAAATAGGGATACAGGTGGACCCATTGCAACAATGAGATGTACAAGATGCTATGTCGAAAACCGGACTTTACAACTTTTGTGGGGTGGGGGGAGGACTGGGTTGGGGAAGAGGGGAGTATGGGAAGGGATGGGAAGGAGAAACAAAGAGGAGGCAGCAATGCTTGATAAAAAATGTACTCGTTATCTTGCCCATGTAATTGTAACTCTTCTGTACTGTATTCTCACAATAGAAAAAAATAAAAAAACAATGCTCACCAAGCAAAAAGAAAGAAAGAAAGAAAGAAAGAAAAGAAATATTTGACAGGTGGCTTTCTCTTCCCAAGCCTGCTTCTCCTATTATTCTATCAGTAGTTTTTTCCTAGACTTAGCTTCCTCCATTCCTTCCCCTATCTTCCTGAGTATGTCAGGCTGTGAGGTTATAGTTTTCTGAAGTATCTCTCTATGTCACAATTTTTGCTAGGTACAAATTAATACCCTGGTTACAGGAAATTAAATCTGTACCTCAGGACTAAAGTTCAATGTTCATAAAATCCCCCTCTCTTCGGACCAACTACATTTCCCTTCTCTCCCCCTATTTATCATCTCTTTTTCTCTTCTTCCCTTGCCTTTTTTCTAAAAGTGCAAATGCTATTTTCACCCAAACATCTATCTCTGTTTATACAATATACAAGTTGCAGACTTAAGAAGGAATGACTCACTGGAGATGGTGGCTCACACCTGTAATCCTAGCTACTCAGGGGCTGAGATCTGAGGATCATAGTTCAAAGCCAGCCCAGGCAGGAAAGTCCATGAGACTCTTATCTCCAATAAACCACTAGAAAACTGGAAGTGGCGCTGTGGCTCAGTGGTAGAGTGCTTGCCTTGAGCTGAAGAGCACAGCGCCCAACCCCAGAGTTCAAGCCCCACGACCGACAAAGAAAAAAAAAGAAGAAGAAGGAATGACTCATTATCATACTTGTCTTGTGAGGAGATACTTTTAAAGATAATTGGAGGGGAAAGAAGATGGGTTGAGATAGAAACATGGAAACAAACATTAAGCAGGTGATGTCCACATAAACTTTCAAATAAGTAAACAAAAAGGGGGAGGGGTATTATAACTTTTGTGATTCTGCTACCTTCTTTTGCTAGTAACACTGAGAAAATTAACAACAGTTATTATATAAATTATTAACTATTGCTTTTTTCTATTTATGGTGATGCCTTAGTTCTTAGATACCCATTAACTAAAAGGACTTCACTGAGCTGCTGTGTCCTGAGGTGTTGTCTCTTAGCGCAGAGCATAGCCTAGGCCGCTAAAGGATAAATCTGATTGAGGAAAAGATGAGCCATCCATAATGGTGGCGTCATCTATAAAGGCAGCAGCCTCCACCTTCTTCAATGCTCAGGGGAGGAGCAGCTTATCTTCAGGATGGCCAATTCTTTATGGTTAGTACCAGAAATGAGCCTATCAATCAGCCACATGAGACCTTTAAAGGGGCACTAGGGCTATAAACTTTATGAAAAAGGCTAGAGATTGCATTCAGCCCTCAAACAGATACACAATTACCCTAAACCCAGTTTAGGGCAGAGAGAGACTAAATCAGGAAAGAGGAAGGAAGGAAGGAAGGAAGGAAGGAAGGAAGGAAGGAAGGAAGGAAGGAAAGGAGGGAGGGAGGAAGGGAAAGAGGGAGGGAGGGAAAGATGAGTAAAAGAAAAAGTCTCACAAAGTCAAAACAATGCTTGATGGGAAATGTACTCATTACCTTGCTCATGTAACTGTAATCATCTGTACAGTACTTTTACAATAAAAAATATTTTAAAAAAGACACTCTCCCCTGCTGCCCTCCACACATTTCTCATGCCTCTTAGAAACTAAAAGATAGGAGACAGTGGTCATATCTTCCCTACTATACCTATGCAAAAAAGAAAGGCAAGGAATGGGATAAAGAAGACAGGAGGAAAAGAAAAGTAATCCTTTAGGCTGCAGTTGGATAGGAGAGTCTTTGGGTTCCGTAAATACTTGCCTGCTTATGAAATAAACTCATTGGTATTGAGGGAACTTTAAAAATACCACTGATTTATTCACTGTAGGCCTAAGTTGGAGAAAATCTTATTTTCATGAGCTCTCAGTCAGTTCCCAAGAGACACAGAAAGTAAACCTTTCTAAGGACTCTCCCCGACATTTTGACATTTTGTTGAATTAACTGGCATATATCGTGCCAAATTTATATGCTGCATCCTTCCACCCAAACAAGGAATGATTTCATAGTGAATAGAATTTTAGAGTACCCAGACAACTCTAGAAACTTCCCAAAGCGACATCACCTCCCAAATCTGCCTGGAAAATCACCATATTTCACCGAATACCTACCTGGATATAAAGGCTAAGGCATTGTAAATCTCAGCAGGCTTCTCTGTGACACTGTGGGAGGTGCCCTTGTGTATACACTGTCACCATGCTTTATCTGGCATACTTTAACAATGTCTGAGATAGAAGAGAGCCGGGAGCCATAAATGAGACTTCTTTTTGCTAGGGCCACTTTTTTATCCATTTTTGTCCTTCCATATTAATATTCCATAATAAATGTATGGACACTTCCTTTTATGGTATGGCCTCTGTGCAGATTATCTGACCCAACTACTTATATGAATGACTCAGTAAGGCTTAGTTGTGATTGTGACTGTGTTCATGAAAAAAATGTTACCAACTACTTAGATTGAAGCAGCAAAATATCCTTTCTGACAGTTCTGAAGGGTAGTTGTCTGAATCAAGGTACTAGCTCTAACATGTTTGCAGTGCAGAATCGTTTCTTTCTCTTTCTTGGCTTCTGGTTATTTGCCAGAAATCTTTGAAATCTCTTCATTCTAGTCTCTGCCTCTACTGGGATATGGTCTTCTCCCTTCATGTCTCATAGCCATCCTTTGTCTTAATGTAAGACACCAGTCATATTGGAATAGAGGCCACACTGCTCCAGTGTAATCCCATCTTAAATAATTACATCTACAGCAATTGTGTTTCCAAGTAAGGTCACATTAGGAATTAGAACTAAATTATCTGTTTTTGAGTGAGGGCATTATGTAGGTACAATCTAACCCATGATGGAGTCTACAAGACATATTTGAAATCTTAATTAGACAGACCTTTCTAGTTCAGTCCAAGATCATTTAACTAGAAATCATAGGTACCAAGGACTCTTCTAACTGGTATTGGCATTTAATGAGATGTTAAAAGGCCCTTAATGAGATGTTAAAAGGCCCACATACCTACTAGTTATAACCACAACAATATCCCATCATTAGATACTTTAAATAGAGATACAAGCATGCAAAAAAGTTACTATTTAAAATATACATCAGAAGACAAAAGAATAATTGATAATAGTAACTAATATTTATATAGCATAAAAATATTTGGCATATTCTTCAGGGCTTTACCTTCATTTGGTTCTCATGACAATCTTGTGTGGTAAGTATGGATAGCTAAAGTTTGCTTTTAACAGAGTTTGCATCCTTATGATTGCTTAGTTTACTATAGACCTCAATCATATGATCTATACAATGAGATAAGATGAACTCCACAGCCATTTCTTGCAGTGTCTCCCCATTGCCTCTTGAAACAGTCTAAGGAGGGCCAAGACATTAGGAGTATAAGTATTTATGATATAGCTAGAATGAATTTCACTCAAGTTTTTCTCTTGCCCAGAGCTGCTGAGGTCACATTTTCCAGGCTAGGTTCTATCATGTTTGTTCTGAGTCTTGAGTGCTATTGACAGAAACAAATGCCAAGTGGAATCACTAAAATATATAGATTTAAGAATCTTATTAAAATAAAACTACTAAAAGACAAGCTGGTGATTCACACCTGTAATTCTAGCTACTTGGGAGGCTGAGATTAGGAAGAGAATGGTTCCATCCCAGCCCTAGGCATAAAAAATATACAAATTAATGCCTGTATTACATGGTATTTTTAAAAATACGAAAACAGATTCATGCTAGAGAGCCAGTAGCTTCACTGCAGAGGCACTCTTCTTTTGAAATACCTGTGTTGTTTGTTACTAGATGAGAAGTTTTTCTGGGTCCCCCTGAGACACCAGATCATCTAATCTCTGGCATGTGAACCTAAAAAGATACAGTACCAGAAATGAAGGTGATCAAACTTGGGAATTAATTTCTAGGAGGCATAAAGGGATCACATCATAGAGATGTGGTAGCACTCCAAGAGTTTCACAATATTTTAAAGGCCTTATGTATAGCAGATACAGATAAGGGACAAATACTATTTAGAAGTGTCCCTATTTTCCCAGAATGTATAGAAACCTATACATTCCGTTGTGCAAAATGTATAGAAATTTATGAAGGGGAAACTGGGTGCTGGTGGCTCACACCTGTAATCCTAGCTACTCAGGAGGCGGAGATCTGGGGATCATGGTTCAAAGCCAGAACAGGCTTGAAAGTCTGAGACTTTTATCTCCAGTTAACCAACAGAAAATGGGAAAGTCCATGAAACTATTTTATTTTATTGTAAAGATGCTGTAGAGAGGGGTTATAGTTACATGAGTAAGGTAATGAGTACATTTCTTGTCCAGCATTGTTATCCCCTCCTTTGTTTTCCCACTATCCCTTCCCTCTCCTGCCACACCCATTCCCCTAAAAAAAGTTGTCTGGGCGCCGGTGGCTCACACCTGTAATCCTAGCTGAGATCTGAGGATCACGGTTCAAAGCCAGCCTGGGCAGAAAAGTCTATGAGACTCTTATCTCCAATAAACCACTAGAAAACAGGAAGTGGTCCTGTGGCTCAAGCGGTAGAGTGCTCACCTTGAGCAGAAGAGCTCAGGGATAGCGCCCAGGCCCAGAGTTCAAGCCCCACGACCGACAAAAACAAAACAAAACAAAACAAAAAAAACCTTGTAAAGTTCATTTCCAATATAGTGTCTTGTGGGTATCATGTTGCAATGGGTCATCCTGTGTCCTTGTTTCAGCGTTTTGTTATTCCCCTTTCCCTTCCCAAATTAGATCAATACAAGATGCAGGGTATCAAAATCAAGTACAGTGACAACAAGGTATACACCATAGGGGGAAGAAAATACAAAGGAAACAAAAAAATCACATAGTATGTTTATCTCCAACTAACCAACAGAAAACAGGAAGTGGTGCTGTGGCTCAAAGTGGTAGAGCACCAGCCTTGAGTATAAAAGCTCAGGGACAGCACCCAGGCCCTGAGTTCAAGCCCTATGACTAATGAAGAAAAAAAGAAGAAAAAATTTATAAAGAGGGTTCCATCTCATATAGTACTATTTCCTACCTACCATTAAAATATTCCTTTCTGCTAAGAGTATTTAGAATGATGTAATGATTATGAAGATATTCCAGGACAAAATTCCACAGCAAATACCTGCCAGAACCAAATGAGTGATGAACATGTGTGAAGTGATTTGAGAGTAATACAGGCATAATGAAGAGAGGTAACACGTTCATTCATCATAAAGGAGTTACAGGACAATGTTGGCCCAGTCTTGCAAACCAACTGTGTTGTGCTGCTTTTCCCTCTCTTTCTCTTAGTGTGTGTGGTCACTTGATTTTAAAATACAAACTCAGTGCAGGTCATGAGTTTACAATCTCTCCATTAAGATGTCCTCCCAAGGGCATGTCTGATACCACTAGTTCTGAAGGAGAATGAAAGTCATCAAAATTGGTCTTATGATCAGAACAGTTTGAAAGATCCTGGACTAAACAAAAGTTTTCTTTGCTATGGGGTTTCTCTAAATCTTAAATCTGTTTCTTACAAAGTGAACTTTCACAACAAAGTTCAGAGTAGGAAGCATTTCCCCAGCTCTTCTGACCTCTGAGCACCCTTTTGGTGAATGCTTAATCCAAATGCTCTGATAGACCATGCAAAAATTCTCTTTTCAGTAAATAATGAACATCTAATTCCTGGAAGTTTTAAACCCTCAGGGAACAGTTGATGTTGGAATCAAGCAGATAAAATGGCAACAATAAGGATGGTATAATAGACTCTGTGAGTTAGAAATCACATGGCAATCTGTACAGCAGAAGGTGAAATACCCATAGCTCTTTCACCTGCTACCTTGCAATTCAGTGTTGGAACTTTTACATTTTAAATTGAGAGTGGGTGACTAGAATGATAACCTGGCTTTTATCTATAAAAATAACCTGTTCCCAGTACTTGGACAAAATCTTGACATGTGATATTATCCATAAAAATGTTTATCAAGCACCTACTACATGCCAGCCAATATGAAAGTCACTAGATACAGTCTGAATTAAATTACTGTGACAGTTAATGCCAGCTCCTACCTAAACCCAGGCATCAAACTAAAGTATATGTTTTAAATTCATCATTTATCACAATGAAAAGCTGCTGACATCCAAGGAATGGTCTTTCCTTTCCCTAAGGGCTTTTCTGACATTTTGAAAAAGAATAGCTTGTTCTACAAGCATTTCTTCAGTCATGGTATCAGCAGACTTGGTGGTTTTCAGTACCAAAGGTGACGACAAGTAGCATTTGCTCCTTCATTAATTATAAAATCAGGATGATAGGAGCTGGTTTCATTTTATCCTCACTCTTTTTCCTGACAACTTAAAAATGTCTCCACTTTTTCCTGCCAATGCCCAGGTTTCTCCTTGGGAACAATGTTCATGTTACTTTCATTCATCCTTCTCAGTGTCATTCTGAATATCCAAATATTTATCAACACTGAGGCACAAATTCCATGCCATACCTATATAGTCATCTATCATTGTTGTTGTTTTTATGTAGGCCAGAGTAGCCTCAAGCTCTTACAAACCTTCTGCCTCTGCCTCCTCAGGACTGGGATTTCAAACATGTGTCACCTTACTGACTGGTAGTGTCATCTTTAATCCTCTAACTGGAAGTGAAAGTTTTCCCTTTCGGTCCATGCCAAGTTACTATTTCTTTGGGTTACTGTTAATTTCTCTTTTATTTTAAGGAACATTCATTTGTTTACTTGATAGATCGGTAGATAAGTAGGCAGGTAAGTAGACAGATAAGATATATATATATATATATATATATAGATATGGGGCCTATAGGATGTTTGGCACAATCTCACTCTGCAGCTGATTCCTGCCAGCCCATATTTGTAACCTAGTAGAAATTCAAGTACCTTTTTTTCTCTATTTAATCTAAGCTGAGACCATTGAGGCCAGGCCCCCATCTCCCATATATTTAAGCCAGCAACATCTACATATAGGTGGCCAACTAATTTTTGGACATGGATTTGATTTTCCTCCTCCTCCTCCTCAATCTTGGTTCCCATTTCTATTGTTTGACAATGCAACCACAAAGGTTCTCATGTTCCAGAAAATGATTTGTGAATTCAGTTTTGAGACACTATTGACTCCCTCTCTTTAAGGCTTATGTTTCTATTCTGTTTATAGATCCAAAGTCCTCTGTGCTCCGCCATTGGGAACAGAAAATGATTCAGATTATAGTCTAAAATGCAGATTTGGGGGGTCATCCTACTGCCTCCCACTTGACAAGGAAATTACAACTCAGTTAACATATGACGTTTCACCCTCAAGTCTACCTGTCCAGCTCTGCTCCCCAATACCTCATCTTTCTCTGTTCATGAAAATTGTCCTTCAGCCTCTGTTTATCTTTTAGAAAACAGTGGCAGCCGGATGGTCACAGCCCTCAGACACCTTTCTGGGCAGTAATTTAACTGTCTGTCTGGAAGTGGTGAAGCAGCAAGAGACTAATGTGTGGCCCGAGGCATGCCTGAGCCAGCCAGCAGACACCTCTATTGCGTGGTTCACTTATTGAGGCCGATAGGAAAATAATTCCTCTACAAATTTCTCCTGATTGTTGCTAAATTATAGCCAGGGGAAAATATTTTACTGGGATTCAGCTAATTGCTAAGAACCCTCTTGCCATCCATCTAGAGAATCTGGGTTAGCTTCTATAGATCATTTAGTGGGAGAACAATCCTCAAAATCTGGAAAACCAAATGAATATGACATTTGTTTATGAATCTCTGATACAGTGCTTTTTCAGCATACTGTTTTAGAGTTACTTGGCAAGAAAGAGAAATGAACTTGGGAGCTTTCTATACAAGAGTCTTATGCAAAGGTCTATAATGGATTGATGACCACAGCAATCAACAAAAGATGAATTAATACTGCTGGACATTTCAGAGTTACTATCAAGTTGTTTGTTTGTGCTATTAGATATCTGAAACAGGCTGAAAAACCCACAAATCAATCCCTGCTCATCAAAAATTAATAATTAATATTAATATTTTATGGCTGTATCTTTAAGAACTTTATGTCTATAACCTATTCAAGGATTTGTCACCTCAAAACTTCAAATTGGTCTCTCAATTATATACCCAGAAGTAGTTCATTGTTTAAAAAGTAGGGAACATTATATGTACCTTATAGACACAATGGGGATTATATAAATTGACCCACCGAACTGTATTCTACACTTGGAATTTTCCAAGAATGGAATTCCTGGAACTCCTCTCTGCCTGGCATTTGTATTGATAAAATTATCAAGTAGATTTGAAAAGTTTTCCCAATATATTTCCATTTCTAAGTGTCACCTCTATGTATATGAATGATTCTTTAGGTCTTGCAATTAATTACAACCATAGGAGTTTTTAAGAAAACAAAGTATGCTGAAAGCCTATTTAACACTTAAGTCTTTGCATCAATCACACCTGTTACCATGTGCAAAAACAAAAGACCTGGTTGGAGGAACAGTTACTTTATAAAGCCCAATGCCTTTCATGAGGTATTTCTCTTTAGAATGAGATCCTTCTTTCTTTCTTTTCTTTCTTTCTCTTTCTTTCTTTCTCTCTCTCTTTTTCTTTCTTTCTATCATTCCTTCCTTCTTTCCTTCTTTCTTTCCTTTCCTTTCCTTTCCTTCCTTCTTTCCTTTCCTTTCCTTCCTTCTTTCCTTTCCTTTCCTTCCTTCCTTCTTTCCTTTCTTTTCCTTTCCTACTTTCCTACCTTCCTTCCTTCTTTCCTTCCTTCCTTCCTTCTTTCCTTCCTTCCTTCCTTCCTTCCTTCCTTCCTTCCTTCCTTCCTTCCTTCCTTCCTTCCTTCCTTCCTTCCTTCCTTCCTTCCTTTCTTTCTTTCTTCCTTTCTTTCTTTTCTACAGTCTTTCCATGTAGTACAGTCTGGCCTGAAACTGTCTAGCCTATTTCAGCTTTGCAAATGCTAGGATTACAGATGTGAAGCTCCATTGCCTTAGGATGAAACATCTAAAGAAAAATCTGGTCCAATATGATGCAAACTATATCACTCTAACCAAGTACTTCAAGTCTCTTGTTTGCTTTCAGTCTTTAGGTTTATCTTCTGTGTGCCATCTGATGTCATCTGCCCTTACTCTGAGCCACCCAGAAAGCAGTGAGTTGGTCTTCCTCATACAGGCACACTCAATACTTGATAGTTCAATTCCTGGCTTCTCAACTATTCCTTATAAAGCAACTGCATTATATCGCTGGCTTTTTTTATATGTTGTGTGGTCTTGTTTGAGGGGGAAGTGGTGCTAGTACTAGGACTGAATCTGCAGATTCAGTAGCCGGTGCTACTTGTTGCTTCTGTTTTGCTTGTTTATATTGTTAAGCTCTTATTCGGTATCTATACACTTACAATGTTTATGTTCTCCTGATGACTTCACTCCTTATCATCCTGAATTCTTTTTCTGCTAGTACTCTGTCTGGAAGTTTACTTTGCTGATATTTTTATAGAGTCCTTTTAGTATTCATAAGATTCCTGTCTTTTCTGCAAATTTTGCAGTCTTTTTTAGCTCTATATTTAAATGTAAAACTGTGTATTTGAAATGTAAAGTGTATAGGTCAAAATGTAAAGTGTAAAATATTTATACTTATAAACTATGTAGAAGTGGAGCTTGACACTAGATAATTAATCCTTTTAGTTAACTGGTCTATTTATATTTGATGTAATTGTTGGTATGACTAAGTTTGTGTATACCATCTGGCTATTTACATTTTCATTTCTCCCACTTATTCTTTATAACTATGATTCTTTCTTTTTCTTCATTATTTTTTTAGTACTGGGTTTTAAAATCAATACCTTGTATTTGTTAGACAGGCAGTCTACTACTTGAACCACATATCCAGCCTTTTACTTTCACTTTATTTTTTTAACAAGGTAAGCTTTTTTTTTGGGGGGGGGGGTCCAGTTGTGGGGCCTGAACTCTGGGCCTGGGCGCTGTCCCTCAGCTCTTCAGCTCAAGGCTAGCGCTCTACCGCTTGAGCCACCTTCCCAGCCCCCTTTTTTTTTTTTTTTTTGAGTCCGATTGTGGGGCCTGAACTCTGGGCCTGGGCCCTGTCCCTCAGCTCCTTCAGCTCAAGGCTAGCGCTCTACCTCTAGAGCCACAGCACGATTTCTGGCTTTTTTTTTTCTGCTTATGTGGTGCTGAGGAATCAAACCCAGGGCCTCATGCATGCAAGGCAACCGCTCTACCCCTGAGCCACATTCCCAGCCCCAAGGTCTAGCTTTTTACTCAGATGATCTGGGCTACAATCTTCCTGTTCATGGTTTTAACAGAGCTGGGATGACAGATTTGTACTGATGCTATCCCCAGCTTTATAATGATTGAAATGGGGGTCTCAGGAATTTTTTGCCCAATTTTTTCAGTATTTTATCTTCTCTGGAGGCAGTTTCTCTTGATCTTTATTCAAATTTCCAATCTGCTATTGGTTAGTTACACCATTACTGCCTGTTTGTTTCTTTCCTTTCAGGTATTATACATGCTTTGTTGGTGGGAATCTGGGTTGTATTACTGTTTTTGTGCTTGTGTGCCTGTATTGGGGCCTGAACTCAGGGCCTGGGTACTGTTCCTTATTTTTTCCACTTGAAGCTGGGGCTCTACAACTTGAGCCATTGCTTCACTTTTGGCTTTTCAGTGGTTACATGGAGATAAGAGTATCTTTTCTGCCTGGGCTGACTTTGAACTTCAAACCTCAGATCTCAATATTTGAATAGCTAGGATTACTTACTAGGATTATCTTCTCTGGAAGATAGCTGAATTTTATTCTAGGAGGCTGAGAAATAATTGAAATTTCAGCTTGGTTTTAGAATTTGTTGGGACAAATCCAAAGTAACTCCAAGTATAGGCTTGGGATTGAGATACTTCCAAGGTTTGCTCTTTCTAAGTTTCATCTAGATTCTTTTGGTCTGCCTCCATGGGTAAAACTTTAAAATCTTTAATTATCTCCTAGACCAGTTCAAGTATCAATTATCTTAGGATCAGTTCTCAATAGCTCCAAGCTTCTGTCTCCTCTTCCTCTATGCAGAGAATCTGTGGTTTCTCTTTGAGTTCCTCCTAGAGGAACTCAACTCATCTATGTATTCTTCCCACTACCCCAAGTACTTCTCTGCACCAGAAAACAGTTGCTTTGTATGTTTATCTGGTATCATACCTGGTAACACCCAGTTACATGTACCACCTGCCAGCATGTTGTGCCTGGTGCCAATAAGTGTACAAAAATAATTATTGCTGTTACATTAGGAAAGCAGTTATAAAGTTTTTATCTTTTTCAGTCATCTGCTTAGTACACTGGAAATGTGTTGATATCATCAATATTTATACTTTACACATAATTAACTTTTCTATATACCACAAACTATTCTCAGCTATTTTTGACTAGAGAATTATTGGCATTTGAGGAGGGAAGGTCTATAAAGTTCTACTTCAAAAAGGATGTATGTACTATTGTTTGGGGATTCATCAGAAAATGTGAGGAGAAATTTTAGGTATTATTTCTCTGACTTTATACTTCTGGTGCATTTTATTATTTTTATATTCCATCTGTTTGGGGTATTTAAACATTTTCCTAGAAATGTGGATTTTACTTCCAATTTTAATAAAGTAGGTTTAAGTTGACTCATTTCAAAAGAGCATTTATGTGTTGATGCCAACATACATTGATTTATTCCTTAAATATCAACATCTTCATCACTCATTTTGAAATACACTAGTCTATATCATCACAATGAAAAAGGAATTATTTGTATACTATCCTTCCATTACAAAATTACAAGCAGAGCTTGAAGCTGTTTAAGTTGGGTAAGCTATAAACGAACAGGATCTATCCGTTTGAAGGTGGCATAAAGGCCAGTACCATCCCAAAAGCAGAACTCTAAGGGATACCTATACATGTACTGCCTGAAGTTCAAAGCCATGGGATTATTTTTTGAATTGGGATTCGTTTTTTATTCGAATTATGATAATGAGCTAGAAATTTTCTTTAACAACTGGGACAGTGTAGATGTAAACTATGAATCATATGTGTTAGACTGCTTCCTATCTCTGTGACAAATATCAAGGTAATCAAGTTAGAAAGAAGAAAGGTATATTCTGACTCACAGTTTCAGAGGTTCCAGTCCATGGCCAGTTTGCCTTGGGGGTCTGTGGAAAGGCAACACATCATGGTGGAGATCATGTGATGAAAAACTGTTCACCTCATGGTGCATAGAAAGAGAACAGGCTTCCATGGTTCTCTGCAAGGCTTAATGACCTGTGTACACCTTACTACTCCTACCTCGTATGTCCACCCCTCCTTCAGCTTCCATCAGAAGAACATGGAATGAGAAATACACCATAAATACTAATGTTGTTATCAAGACAAGGAAAGCAATAGTGACAAAGACAACCTCAAGTTTTCTATACAATTTCTCTCCTGTTCACATTTACTTACTTCAGTGGATTGCATTTTTGAAACTTGCTAATTTAAGAAGGTTATGGGGCTGGGAAGGTGGCTCAGTGGTAGAGTGCTTGCCTTGCATGCATGAGGCCCTGGGTTCGATTCCTCAGCACCGCATAAGCAGAAAAAGCCGAAAGTGGCGTTGTGGCTCAAGCAGTAGAGTGCTAGCCTTGAGCTGAAGAGCTGAGGGACAGTGCATAGGCCCAGAGCTCAGGCCCCAGGACCAAAAAAAAGCTACATTAAGGTATTTTTCCACCTTGGAGATTCTTAATCATTTGAGTGGTTTAAAGGATATATATTGCTGCTTTCTCTCCCACAAGTAAGGTTAAATGTGGAAATTAAGATAGAGGCCCAGAAGCCACGTTGCTGGGCTCAAAGCCAGATCTATCATGCCTTACTTGTAAGTCCTTAGTGATGTAACCTTGGACAAGTTAACATTTACACGTAATCCTTTTTTTCCATAAAATTAGGAGGCTAATAATAAATGCTTCATAAGGTGTTTTTTTCTGAAGGATAAACAAAATATTACACGTAAATTGTTTTAAAGAATTCCTGACACATAGTAATTACCAAGAATATTATAATACTAATGTTGATTAATCTCATTAGAATTATTTTCATCCTGGCCAGCGGCTGGTGGTTCACACTTTTAACATAGTTACTCAGGAGGCTGAGACTTAGAGGATCTCAGTTTGAATGGGCAGAAAAGTCCAAGAGATTCCTTCTTCAAAAACTAACCAGCAAAATACCAGATTGGATGCATGGCTCATGTAGTAGAGTTCCAGTAGAGTGAAAAAGTCAAGCAAGAGCTCAAAGCCCTGAGTTCAAATCTTAGTATGAACATAAAGGAAAAAAATCCATCTCTTACTCAAATATATGCATGTTGTATAGGTTGTGAGGCTTGAACTCTGGGCCTCAGCACTGTCCGTGACTTCTTCTTTGCTCAAGGTGAGTGCTCTACCATTTGAGCCACAGCACCACTTCCAAACAGGATGTTCTTGACAAATCAATCTTCACTCTTTTTAATCTACCAGAAAACTATTTAATTTCATGTCTCTACCTCTGATTTTCTGATGGTATTTCCATTCAATCTAATAAACATCATTATTTTCCTGTTTCTCCATTTAAAATAGATTTTTTAATTAAGTTTTTTATTGTGAAAATACTGTACAGAGGGGTTACAATTACATGAGCAAGGTAATGAATACATTTCTTATCAAGCATTGTTGCCTCCTCGTTTGTTTTCCCCTACCATCCCTTCCCTCCCACCTCCTCAGCTACACCCCCCCGCAAATTGTAAAGTTCATTTTTAGACATACTGTCTTGTACCGTCATTGTTGCAATGAGTCAATCTGTATCCCTATTTAAACAATTTGTATTTTCCCTTCCCCTCCCCAAATTATACCAACAGCAAATACAGTGAAAACAAGGGTTATGTGGGCTTTGTAAACAGTATTTGGAACACATTAATTACAGTTCTCCCAAACATGGGAACAAAGTGGAAGGAAGGTATGAGCCTTAAACCATGGTTCCCAGGAAGGCTGAAAAAGCAATAGTTCTGCTAACAACCCAAAATAGTAGGAAGATGGGGGAAGGAGGAGATAGAAATTTCCTAATAGGAATCTAAGGCACAGGTCAGATTAGAGGGATCAAAACCTTATCTAGCTAAACCATTTTGGGGGAGGAAGAACAAGATTTTCCTTTGGTTTCCTATTAGTTTATTCATACTTTCTGTGCTGTTTTCTCTATCAATCCTCCTATGACTTGATATACCATGTCTAATCCTTAATAAATCACCTAAACTTTAGGGTGATATAGACAGTGGCTTTCCCAGCTCCATTGTTTGCCATCAAGAGTTTTCTTGGGCTCCAAACAATCTGCCGTGAACGCCCTTGTTTGCTCACCACGCTGGGGCTTTGTTCTGGCTGAAAACTTTGATTTATAACTGTAGTTAATGGATGGCTGTGGGGTAGGTGGACTATAGCTCATGCTCCTCCTCTTTTAATCTAGCCTTGCTTAGAAATCCGTATACTGGTCCATTCTCAAGGGAATGGGCTGGGAAATTTTCTATATACCCAATGGGAGGCCATTCATCATGGGTGAGAAGGGTGTTTGTGAAAGCAAAGAAAACTGAAGTCACCTCAAGATGGCTTATCACAGAATAGACGTTAAAGCGAATATATTCATTGTGGAGCATTTTGGAAAGAAAGGGTTAGCTATTTGATGAACCTGCTATGTGTGCTAGTAAAAAACAACAACCAAAAAAAAAAAACCCCGAGATTTGACATTGCTGAAGTCATTAATACTGAAATACAGCTCGCAGATTCCCTGACAACTTGCTAAGTCGTTGATTTGGGAGCAGTTGAAAGCTCTTTTAGTTGGCACAAGTTTCTGTCTTTTTTTTCTAATAATGAAATGAAGGAAAATACAGGTTTTTGCTTGAAGGCTTTATCACAATGTGGCTTGCAATATCTGTCATCCTGGTATTTGTTGGAGCTCCTTCCCTACCCGGAACTCTTTAGTGTCTCTTGTTTAGTAGGAGGATGTAGAACTTTCCAATTGACATCTCTTCTTTGGGTTTCCAGAACATATACTAAGTCTCTGAGTTTCTGAAAGTAATTATAGGTATTTTGTTCCCCTCTCAGGAGTTAGAAAGAAAATAGAGTGAGCCAATTACTTTCATAGTTATTCTCTGAAAAGAACAGAATTTATCATTTATTTTATTATCTTCCACAAAACTCACCTTGCAAGTTAAATTTTATGATCAGATATATTTTCAGATAAGATCAAGAAAGATGATTCAGAAAAAGTATACATACATACATACCCACATAATATATTATACCAAAAGTAGAGAATAACATATAACTGATACATGAAAATTAAATGAGCATATGTGGTAAATTACTGAGGGTTTATTTATTCAAAAACTTTTTGAAACTGGGGTTGTTGTTTTAGCAGGATGAATACAGGAAGTAGCAAGGAAAATGGTCAGCATTATGGACACTGGTTCATGTCATATAAACATATGCCAAATATGTGCATACTATTGAAATGCTATTTACTACCAGTTTATCCTATTTAACAAACTAACAGCTGTTTCCATAGAAATGACCCTTAAAGTAGTAGGAACAAGGATGCTGGCGCTCATTCTTTTCGTCATGCACCTGCTGATGTAGTATTATTTAAAGTCGATTGTCTTATTTTGTATTATTTTATCTCAGTGAAGTTCAGCAGGGCAAGCCTGTTCTTGGAAGAGAAGCAAGACCACTTATAGTTCATTTCCTCCTCTTTAAAAGAATTCAATCTGATAAATAGTTTCCATATGAATGATGCAAAAGTCGGAATGGAAATAAATGTTTTCATAGAACTGGTTTAATTCTCAACACTTTTGTACAACAATATAAAAACTCAATTTAAAATAGAAATCTCTATATTTCCAGGTTCTCAGGAGATAGAGATCAAGAAGATTTTGGTACAAGACCAACCCGGGCAAAAAGCTTGTGAGATCTCACATCAACAAATAAGCCAGGAATGGTGGTTCATGCCTGTAATCCCAGCTATGTGGGCGGCATAGGCAGGGGAGTAAAGCATAAAAGTACTGGGGCATGACTTAGGTTGTAAAGATCTTACCTAGCAAGTACAAAGGGTTCAAGCCCCAGAATTGCCAAAAAAATAACTAATGGACTAAATAATCTGCTAGTGGGATAGGGTTGTAAATCAGTGCTGGGGTATTTCTCTAGCATGCATGATTTACTGGGTTGATCACTGGCACTACAAAAGAAAAAAATCAATAAAAATAAGTAAACTGATTATACACATGAGGACAATTCGCATAATACTTTTTCGTTCTTTCTTGGAAAAAAAAGTTTTGCAGGAAATACTCTAAGATACTTTTAAGCCTCTCCAACACTTATGGTATTTGTTCTTTGCATTTCCAAACCAGTATTTAATTTGTTTTGCACAAGGTCCTCATCTGAAGAACTATTTCACTAACAGTGTATACAATCTGGTGCTTCCAGAAGTTAAAGCTTTTGGATGAAAGATTACTCTGCACATGCTCCCACAATCACCTTCTGGCTATCTGATGCTGGCATATAAAGTGAATATTGCTGCCTTGGGAACAAGAGAATTAGACTTTGGGGATATTGCTCCTTGGTATGGACAGTGAATCTCTTCTCACCTCTTATAAAAAGTTCAAGCTAGACAAAAATAAAACGTTCACTAAGGATACAAAAAAATGCCCCTTTCATTAAGTCTCACCTGTAATGTAAGCAGAGAGGAATCTCAAAAATGGCCTGTCCATGCCTACATGAATCACTGCTGTATGCTATATCTCAACAATTGTTTTTTATTCAAATTCACACTCCATTTGTCATGCAGGAAGAGAAATGGTTTCCTTCAAAAGATGTTTAAAGTAGTCCATATAGGCGATGGATGTCAGAAGTACTTCATGTGCATTATTATAATAAAACATGATGTGATCAGCCATGGTCCAGGAAAGCCAAGCTGGGTTAAAGTTTCATAATGAGCAGTTACAGCTTCCTGTGCAATTATTTAATTGATAGATATCTTGCACTCTCTCTCTCTCTCTCTCTCTCTCTCTCTCTCTCTCTCTCTCTCTCTCTCTCTCTCTCTCTCTCTCTCTGTCTCTCTCTCTCTCTGTCTGTCTCACTGTCTCTGACAATGGTTGCTTTTGAATTCTGAGGCTAGGATTAAAGGTTTCCTTAGCCATGTCTATTGAAGGATTGTGTGTGTGTGTGTGTGTGTGTGTGTGTGTGTGTGTGTGTGTGTGTGTGTGTGTGTGTGTGTGTGTTGGGGGTGGAGTGCCAGTACTGAGGCTTGAAATCAGAGCTTGGGCATTGTCCCTTAACTTTTTATGCTCAAGGCTGAATCTGTCCTATTTGAACAATTCTATCCCTAGCCCTTTTGGTGAATAATTAGAGATGAGTATCCTGAAATTTTCTGCCCAGGCTAGCTTTAAATCCCAATTCTCAAATCTCAGCCTCCTGAACAGCTAGGATTACAGACATGAATCACCAGTGCCTGACAAGTAAAGTATCTTTAAGGAACAAGTCAGTCCCCTGGGGAGCCCTGTCAACTGCAATAAAAATACCTGCACACTTGTGAGAGATGGATTTCTTTATATAGAATGTACAGAGAGCTCATCTTGTACTGTTACCTTGTTGCTGTCTGAGGTTTGAGGGTATGCCGTGTCCTAATAGCAAAGATTGGAACCTGGATACAGCCTTTGCTAGGATTTTATGCTTTCTTTAGGCAAATGAAATCTCAAGCTACTCCCCTCTAAGTACGAGACATCTTAGATAAAAAGAAATGCAGAAGAATGAGATGCTCTTTCTTTTATCCTGAGGAAATAGCACTTTCAACCAAACTCCAAACTGGACAGCTCATTTTGCCTTCTGCCTTCTATATCATCTACCATCTGCTTCACATGGGGTAGACATAAATTTTATAGACTTTACAATTAGTTTTTAGCTGGTTCCAATTTTTCCTTCATTCTCAGAGTGGTCATAGACATAAATGCATGCCGCTAACTATAGCTGGAATATTGGTGGATGGGCACCAAAAGACATTTGTCACATTAAAACAGTTGGATACACTTAAAAGCATTCTGGAAATTGAAATCTGAACATCTGTATCGAAAAATGTATCAAAAAGTATAATCTGTTGTTGCTCTTGTCAGCAAGCATGTGAGACGGTTTAACGGGAAGGTTTATTTTGCTCTGTGGAGTGCTCAGTGATGGTATGGGTTTTGGTGTGCATATTGGTCAAGTTCTTTCAGAGTTGATAAGAAGGCTTTGTGAGATTTGTTTTAGGACAGAAAGATGGTATTGGTCTAGCTATTTCACCAAGATTAAGACACTGATTGCAGCCAGGTGTTCTTTGATGGGTTTGTAACATTAGGTAAATGAATGGTTAGGCTATACCTCCCTACAGTTGAGGATGAAAAATGGGAGATGTAGAAATGAGCCAGTCCCCAGGAATCTACTGAGAGCTTGTCTGGAGCTCCTAAAACTTCACAAACTCTTTTCTTCCCATTAAGTGATGGAGAAAAAAAATCTACAACCTAAAAGTTTGCAAATTGTTTTGAAGTTTACGGTCTTTATGAGAACAAATACCCATAGTGCTATTTTCTCTTCATTTCATTTGAGACACTTCTTGTTTATTTACTCATGCCTTCAAGCCCTCACTTTCTTGCTCATGACTGGTGCTCTGTCACTTGAGCCACACATCCTTCTCCAGCTTTTTTTCTGGTTAATTGGAGCAAGGAAAATGGAAATTTTGAAGCATTTCTGGGAAAGGAATTGCACATTTAAAAGTACCAGGAAATGCCAGGTGCTAGTGGCTCATGCCTGTAATCCTAGCTACTCAGGAAGTTGAGATCTGAGGATTGTGCTTCAAAGCTAGCTGAGGCAGATACATCCATGAAACTCTTCTCTCTAATTAATCACAAAAAAAGCCAGAAGTGGTGCTGTGACTCAGTGGTAGAATGCTAGCCTTCAGCAAAAGAAGCTCAGGGACAGCGTCTAGGCCCTGAGTTCAAGCCCAAGAATCAACACACACACACACACACACAAGGGGAACCAGGAAATGTAATTTATACTTATTAAATATATGTGCCTGTCATCTGCTTGGCATTTTATATTTTTAGTCTTATAACCCCAAAATGAAAGTTGCATAGTACTGATTTGGCAGATAATCAAAGATTATGAAATTCAGTGATGAGTTTACACCTCAGCAGTACCTAAGCTAGAAATCAAGCCCAAGTTGCTGTGACAATGCCCTAGACATTACCTCTCTGCCAAGCTAGGAGAGGTCTGCATAAGCCAGATAACCAAGAGCTGCATGAGCCATATGAAAAAAAAAAAAGTGGTTTAAATTGGATCCCAAGAGTGGTTAGAGTCATGGGTAGCTTTTAAGGAGTATTTGGGGATTTTTTTTGAAAGATTATTCCGGGGGTCTCCTCCAGGTGGATAAGAAATTTAGGAAATTAAAGATCCAGAATTGTCAGCGTATAGTAGTCTAAAGAAATGAAATATGATCCATACAGGTTGACCCATTGTAACAATGAGATATACAAGACACTATGTTGAAAAATGAACTTTACAATTCAGGGCAGGAGGTGGGGATTATAGTTGTGGAAGTAGGAGGGAAGGGATGGTAGGGGAAAAACAAAGAAGGTAACAATGCTTGATAGGAAATATACTCATTACTTTGCTTATGTAACTGTAACCCCTCTATACAGTATTTTTACAATAAAAAAGTATTATAAAAAAGAAATATGATCCTATAAAACTCAAGGATATTACAATCTGGTCTAGGAGAAACCTATCTATGCACAAAACAAATGATCAAATGCAAGACCTCTATGAACCCCCCAAATTCAAAGCAACAACCCAAACTAGCTTGCATTGCCCAAACCTGGAGAAAAAGTAGGAGTGGTAACAGCAGTCCCAAGGACTTTAAGACCCTATCATCATCATACTTTAGGTTCCCAGAGAAATCATTGTTCTCATATAGGAAATCTGTTGATGCTATTTTACATCCTGTCCATTGGTACTTTCTAACCTCTAACTTCTCCCAGAAGGGACTCCTTCTCAGTCACCCGGGGCTGATGGAGTATGCACTGACATGCCAATTAAATATCCTATCAGATTTGGTGAACATCTACTGTGTTCTGGGGAGATAACAAAGTTGCTCTGGAGGGACCCCATGAAGAAGATGTTGTCACCCTCATTTTACAAAAGAAAAAGATATGCTGCAGACTAGATAAATAACTTGTTGTGGTCAGATGGTCCTGACAAACGTCTTCTTGCTGCTGAAGCCCTTAGACTTCTCCTTTGGCAGACTAACTCCCTTAATGTGCCTGATTCCTCAATTTCAAAGCCATTTTGTCATCAGACACCAGTACAACCCCCACCTACTGAAAGCCATCATGGTTTGAAGTTTTCCCAAGGAGAAAAATTCATAGCAATCAGCAAAAATTCAATGCAGTCAGCAAAAGGTCAGGCAGGAGACATGTCTCAAGTGGTAGAGCACCACCTAAGCATGTCTAAGGCTTTGAGTTCAAACTCTAGTACCACCAAAACAAACAAACAAAAATCACTCTTTTGTCTTTGTGTCATGGATTTTTCTTTCTACAAATATTTGAGAAGGAATGTGAGAGAATTATCCCTTTTGACAGATGGAGAGAGATTGGGGAAATAGAAGTATTATCCCAAAGCCAGGCACCGGGGCTCACATATGTAATCCTAGCAACTCAGGAGGCTGAGATCTGAGCTTCTAAGCCATCCCAGGCAGGAAAGTCCCTGAGAATCTTATCTCTAATAAACTACTCACAAAAAGCCACAAGTGGCACTGTCCCTCAAATGGTAGAGCACAGAGGCTTAAGGATAGCACTCAGGCCCTGAGTTCAAGCCCTAGGACTGGCACACACACAAAAAGTATTATCCCAAGACACAATGAATTAGGGCCACTCTACTTCCTCCTCTGGTCTAATGCTTTTTCCATTTGACTTAAGCCTTAACCCTAAAGCTCAGTGGTTCCCTAAAATACTCATATATTGCCACCATCATTGAAAACGAAGCAAAGATGGCTGCTTGGCTTTCACATATTTTGATTTAGCTGATCTAAAAACTCACCAAGATACCCTGACCTGCAGCAGAACTTGAGAACCATTGCATTTGAAATCATACATTTGGGATTGGTTTAGAGTTATTCTCAATGCATGGTCCCCAAAACAGCAGTGTGAATATCACCTGTGAACTTGTTTCAAGTGCAAATTCCTGAATTGTACACCAGACTTAGAAGACAATTATTCTGGAGTGAAGCCAGGAACAAACTTTCCAAGTGATCCTGATATGAGCCAAACCCCTTGGCCATACCTTTTCCCCACATGTTTATGATGTGGAACATGGTGACCAGCTGTCTGCTGAAGTTTACTGAAGCCAGAGCCCAGGAGAAATAGATTTAAACCCAAGTGACGGTACAAGGCACTTATATTTGCATTTGAAGGTGGATTTCCTGGTGGAATAGGTTGTCAACAGCAGGGCTACAAAATCTGAGGGAGGATTCTGGGATTTTTCTGGGGGTTGCTAGAATACTGAAAGAGGAAAAGAAAGGATAAAAGAAGAAATGGGCCTCTGGGGGAAGAGAAAGAAAGAGATACATATAAAGAGAGAGAGAGATAAGTATTTTCATCAGACTTCCTTTGAGTCTTTTACAGTCCTTCCTTCCTAAGCTTTGAAGCTTGGGATGATGTCTTCTTAGCTGGCTGAAAAAAAAATTCAATGTGTCCGAAGTCTCGCAGAGATTTCTGTGTTGGTGGCAGGAAACAGGCATTCACTGCCAGGACATGAAGAAGCTGGGTTATGGATGGCAAAGTGACTTCTTGCCTGCCTCTTTCCCATTACTGGGCTACTTAATTGGTATCATTTCCCTGCTACCGCAATTATTACTTTCAATATTATAATTTTAAGTAACTGGGTAAATGAACTAACTTCCCTAATGCTCTTTGTTGCATGCTCAGTCAATGTGGCTGGTTCTTGTCATATTTTTCAAATATTTCCTGCTGGAGCGCACTCAATAGCTGCTTGGGATAGCTTTCCTCAGGTCTTAGGACAATGGTTTTTGAAAGAATTAAGATTCTACAACATTAGAATGGTTGAGGAGTTAATGGAATTGAATTGTTTAAAATGAGAGCTTGTGGGAAACCTCAAGAGGAGAGAAGGAACAAATATATATGCAATGCTGGAGACCATTGGGGAAACTGTGGGAAAAGTTGGGGGACTTGTAACTAAATGTATTGTACTGATTTGGGACATCCAGCTGCTTGAGATTACTCACTAGTGCTGATTCTAAGGTATCATTTGACATTTTCTGTTTTCATTATGTATTAAAAACATTGAGCAAAAGAGACAAGAAAGGTAGAGAGAAAGCAAATGTGCTGCTTTTACCTGAGTGGATGGATATGGAGAAGGACCAACATCTGACGTTATCTGTCAGGCGAGACTCTTGGAAAGACTAACGTGTTCATAGACCCTGGACTAGATAGTGTCAAAAGAGAGCAGGCTTTGCAGAGAGACAATGGCTAATATATACTTCATCAGCTAGGAGATGAAAGGGAATCTGAAGTGATGTCTCCTTAAATTACTTGTAATCTTCCTGAGCATAGTTTTTCCAGCCTGTGAGGTTGAATAAGGAGACAGCTCCTTATTGTTGATAGATAGGAATAGAAGAGGGATCTCCCACATCTTGGTCAAGGTAGCTAAGAGTATCAATGATCTGAAAGTGAGGAAGAGTATATTATTTCACAATTCTGTGATGCAATTCAGTAGCAATTCTGCCCATTTGCTTTCTATCATCGTTCTGAAACTCAATAACCCATTGAAACAAGATAGTGTATCACTATGGTAGACGACTCTTCATGGAGATCAACCCAAAACTATTGGATTGAATCTCTAACTTCTTAAAGCAGAGAAACTGAAAAGGGAGTTAAAAATAAGAAACTGTGGGTTAAAATAGAGATCTAGTCAAAGCAAAGAGGGCATGGTGGAAACATTGAGGTGATTACTTGAGTGTTTTTATAATACAGTCATGTGGCTTCATGCCCAGGTAAAGGGAAGAATCAATTTTATTGACATTACATATGGAATGCCTGTGATCAAAAATTCCTTCCAACTGTGTAACCAATAAAGCTGACCTCATAAAGGGAAATCATGAATAAAGTGACAGTCGAGCCCTGCTCATTCTCTAAACATGTCCCAACTGCCCAATCCTGTTAGTCTCAGTTCCATATCCTTGTCTCTGCTCATAGATGAGTCCCTCTCCAGGGAATGTATTTTCTTCTCCCTTTTTGTGTGGAGATCTTCCCTGACCTTTACTCAGACATTCTGACCATGTGGGGCTCCAAAGGAAATGAAAGAAAAAACAGTGCCTCTGCCCTTGTGTTGCTTAGCATTTTTCAGTTTCAGCTGTAGAAATAACCCATCCTGAGTACCATAGGGTATTTTAAGACTTTTGTTTTCTTCATTCTTTCACTAAATTCAACACACATGTAAAAAAAAAGTGTAACATGAAGTGTGCATTCATGATGAATGATGGGAACTCTGTGGACAGGAGCAGCTGAATGTGAATGAAGACTTTGGGGCTTCAAACAGGAGAAGAGACCTGAAGAATAAGTAGTTACTTATAGGCTGAAAATAGTGAACAGGGCAAGACTTTAGCCTACCTTCTCCAGAACCATTTGCGTAACTAAACATCTCCACTTCTGATCATTACATTTACACAAATTGTAGTGACCAACTAAGAAGTTAGAGAACCATGTTGTATCATCTACCCTATGGCATCAATTACCATATTGTATGTCATCTACTATGCTGTGTATCAGCTACCATATTGAATACTATCTACCATGTTTTATACCATCTACCATCATATATCTACATGGATAATACATTATAAAGCATGTTATATCACTGAGTTATATTTTTCCCCTTCTTTGGCTTGATTCAAAAACTATATAAAGACAGGATAATAAAGTGATTCTGAGCAATTCCTACCTATGTAACATTGGGTTAAATATCCCACATACAGTCTGGAAACCAGTGTTACATGTCTGTAATTTAAACCACTTGGGAGGCTGTGAGTGGAAGGATTGCAGTTCAGGGCCATTAGGGAAGAAAAGTTTGAGAAGCTTTATCTTGAAAATAACCAGAAAAAAAACCAAACAGAGCTTTAAGATTTGCTCAAGTGATAAGAGTGCTAGCCTAGAAAGCATGAGGCCTTGAGTTCAAACCCCAGTACCACAAATAAAATGTGCAAAAATTTCAGCCTTTTCATCACCAGGGTTTCTGGGAAACCATGAGCCTAGATCAGGATAGGCCAAACTCAGCCAGCAATCTGTTTTGTGAGCAAATATGATCATGTACTTATATATTGTCTATGGCTGATTTGGGGTCTTGAGACAAAGCTTCAATGGTTGCAACATAAGCTAGCTGTCTGGAAAGCCCGAAATATTTACTAGCTTATCTTACAGAAAAAGCAGGCTGGTCCCTGACCTATACATTTAACATGTATTTACTGTTGTTGCCAGTTTTGAGTAAACTTGACCTTTTTATTGCCTATAGTATTCTGCTCTTCAACACTGACCTTTACCGTTGAGTTTAACTTAAACAGTAAATGTTCTTTATTATATTAGGCTTATTGGTAAAGGAATTTTTACATCTTTTCTTTAAAGGTAGTTGAAAAGCTTTATCCCTATGGCTTCCTTACATCTAACAGGTCAGCCTGCGGGAGGTGGCCTACACCAATTCTGTATGTTCTACCCTTGGTATTTGGCTATAAGCCTAGCAATGACAGTGATGCAGGTTGACCCACCAGAGTGAGGCAAGTAAGAAGTCAAGACTAGAAGAGAGGCACCTGATAGAAAAGAGAATAACAAACCCAGGAGACTGAACAGAACCATTGGTTGGTATTCCTAAGGAAAATTGCCTCTACTGGGCTTACCTCTTTTGACTCCTGAACCAAAGCTTAATGTTTCTGTGGAGGTCTCTAGGTTTTCTTCTGAAACCATGGGTAAAGGGAAGCTATATTGCTGAGAAAAGTTTTCAAAGAGAAAACAGTAGTGTTACAGAATATTTTGAGTGAAGTGCTCCATTTACATTGTCTTAGAAAAGTGTAACCTAAAGGAAGAACTTAAATATGCATATTAAGATAAATAAATATATATTTCATCTACACATCATCAAATTATATCTTCTTAGATGTTATTATACTATTAACATTGTTTTTCCTTACTGACCATTATCCTCTAACTTTTCCATGAGTGTTTTCAGGATAAAAAGTCAAAGCCTTCATTCTATAGTCAGTGAGGCTTAGTAGAGGCTGGCCTGTCCATAAAAGATCAGGAGAGGTGTGTATCTTTATTTCACTTCCCCAGTACTCTAGTGCCCTAGTAATCATGGACAGATCTGAATACCTCATAGAAGGGTGTCTGGATGGCTTCGCTTCTATCCAGCCTTCACTTGCTTTCCTCCATTTGTGAGTATAGTCTCATGACTCCAGCATGCAAGGAAGTCTGGGAAGACATGTATGACTATATGTGAGCATGTTTCTTTATGGAAAACCACCCTGACCCTGGTTCTTTACTCAGTTTAAAAATGTCACTTACTGGTGGAACTGGGCTTTTTGCTGTTAAGCAAAAAGCAATATCTATTCTGACTTTTCTACCCTTCAAGTATCTGGCCTCTTTTCTAGGAAAAGAGAGGTGACTGTCACAGCTCTCCAAAGTGATGATGAGAGTCACTTTGAGAGTGGTGACAATCAAAACAAATATACTTTCTGTTTTTACAACATTTACATTCCATGGGGGAAGCCTGGAGAATGCCTGAATAGTAATGAGTAATTAGAAAGTTATGGAAATAATAAGTAAACATAGGTAAATGTGATAAGGCTTGCTGGAAATAAACTGTGATCTAAAAGACAAACAGGGACCATCTTGCAAAGATGAGAAAGAAGGTTCTAGATAAAGAATTTAGCTTGATATTGAGGGGTGTTTTTTTTTGAGAATTTGAAAGTGAATAGTTTAGAAAAAGCAAAGAAAACTTTAAATTCATAGTTGAGCATCCGAGTCATAAGAACTCATGTGTGTGGTAGTAGTGTAACACCACAGACTCCTGTTGCTTTGTGTGGAATGTTTCCAGTGGCTGGAAGGGAGGGTATGAAACAGTGAATGTAGTCTGCAGGGAAGGGCTGCTCTGCTGGACACTGCCTTACTGATCCAGGTGCAATTCCAAGTGATTGGCAGCAGAGCTCATTGTTTCTGGAATGAATTTAAAGGAATCCATAGAAAATTTCACCCTGTGATTCTTGTCCCATTTAAACTCAGCGCTTCCCATAACTACACTGATAAATGCAGAAAGCAACCATGCACAGGTCATTAAATAGTGAGACTTATGCTCTCTCCTACGTGTTGGGTGGGATGGAGCAATGGGAAGAAAAGACTCGAAACATTACACCCACCCCTCCTGCTCATCAAACACAGGCTGCTCTTGGCTCACAGCATCTCACTTCGAGCAAAGCACAGAGGAGAGGCCAGAACATAGTTCTTATGCCTCACAAAAGAAACATTGAAGGGAGGGTTGGAGATAATTGCTGGGTTCATTTTGTAGAAGGTTGTCTCTGGAATTCCATGATGTCATGTAAAGATGTCTAATCTAACGATCAATGGAAAATAAGATTAACTGGAAAGGGAAGAGGGCTTTTAATGGCTAGAAGCCCCGCCTCTTGGCACTTCTAGTCTGAAGTATACTCAACAAGTTATATTACGCCTGAGCTTGTGGAAACTCCACAAACTCCTTGAGAACAATACCCCTCTCCATCCAACCATCAACAACTGCCATAGTTCACTGAAATGCAAGTGAAAACAGAGTTATCAATCTAGAATATAAATACAGCCTCAAGTATTGTGAACATTCTACATAGATACTTTTATATGTAATGTCCTACAAATTGCTTGTTTCACTGGAGGCCTGCCCAAATTATTACATAGAGTTCCACATTATTTTCATTTCTTTAAAGGCTGCAGTATATTATTTTGTGCAATTCTTTAAAGGTAAACCTTTAAATTATTTTAATCATATAAATTGTCTCTGTATTATACCAATATGGTATATTCTTTTTCTCTTTTTCACTCTGCAGTATTTTTTTATTTCTCACCAAAAATCGAACCGTCTTTTAAAATACAAGCTTGCATGTATTACCACCAAGAGGATGTTAAATTCCTTGAATTGAGTGACATTGAGCAATGGCTCTATTTCTAGAAAATGCTACTCTGATTCCCCTCAGTCAATGACAGTTCTCGGTTTCTAAGTGATAATCTTTTATGATTTCTACTCATACATCTGATCTTGAGTTATTCTATGCTTGAGAATTCAGTGGAAGATACACAGGGAGTTTAGGCAAATATAATGGCTTCAAGAGAACAAAATCTTTCCCAGTTTCTGCCTAAAGCAAATTACTTGCACTTGTGTCTTCTCAGGTATCTGTAATCATAAGAGAGGATGCAGAAGGTTTAAGTGAGGGAATTATCACTTCTAACATTGCTTATCAAAATGGACATGTTCAGAGAGCTATCATTTTATTCACCAAGGGCTTAGTGAACCTCCTCGTGCAGTTTCATGACCAATAATGGGAAAATTGTGGTTCAAGATCAGCAAAGGCAGAAAGTTAGCATGACCTAATCTCAACAAATAGGGTGAGTATGGTGTCTTGAGCTTGTTCTCCAAGATATATGAGAGGCATAGGTAGGAAGATCACAGCCCAAAGTCAATCCTAGACACAAGCTCTAAACACTATCTGAAAAATAACTAAAGACAAAGAAGGCCTGGGGGCATGAGTTGCGTGGTACAGTACCTGTGTAGTAAGTGCAAGGGCCCCAACTTCACTCCCTAGTAACTCATAAAATAAAACTTAAAAAAAAGAATTGATAAATACATGGGGGTATTTCTACAGCAATAAAATGTCACACATACCAATGAAAATAAATTCACAGCCACGAGAATAAACCAAGTGAAGCTTCATAAGATGAATGAATGGCTCTCACATAGGTTATAGTATGTGCTCTGTAAAGCTCAGGTGAGTAAACACACATGCAAGCTGCTCTCCAGTATCAGAGGGAATGGGATGGGATGATCGCCCTGGGAGTGGAGTTGATGACTAATATGCATCCTTCTACTAGCTGATCAAGTTCTATTTTAGAATCTGGATGGATGGTGGCCACATGAGTGTTTGTTGAGAATTCATTGAGCTAGCTGGACACTTGAAATATGTGTACTTTTTGATAGGTAGCTATAGTTTAATTAAAAAGTATAAAATATTTAAAATTCTTGATAAATAAAAAAAATCACTCTTACAAGCATTTTTACTTGAAAGCTAACACATTTTCATTATGGTATTATTTCCAGTGGTGGAGTGTTTTATTTTGGCTCCCCATAGATCCCACACATACAGATATCCCAGATCCCCACAGAGAGTCTCCACACGGCTGGACTTTATTCCTCCTCTATCTAATGAGCTTGAGGATGTGCATCCAGGCTTCTCTGAGACCCACTGTAAAAGAAGAAAAAATAAAGATAGTAAAAAGACAGTAAAACAAGTGCTTTGATAGCACTTTTAAAAAATTCATAATAGGTATAAAAAGAAGTGACAGCTGTTTAGTGTATACATGCGCAAAAAAATAAGAACAACAAAAAAACCCACCAGATTTGTGGTGCCATAAAGGACATTAGTCGTGTTCTGCCACACAGGATGCACTATTTCTCATATGCTTATATGAGGAGTCTTCGAGTTCCCCTTGGCCTCTGTCTTGTGAATAATGGATTTGGCTGTTTATAGGCCCCAGCACATTGGAGGGAGGGCTTGGAAGAATATGATTATAGAATTTGCACTCTTCTCACATTTCCCAGGCAGGTAGGTGGAAGGACTTTCTTTTATCTACCCTGTGGTTGGGGTTGATTCCCAGTCCCTATGTTTTTCCTTGTCACTCTCTTACACAGGCTGGCTGGTCTAAATCACACAAGCACATTTGGTGGTACACATACTGAAAACATATCAGATCTACTTTAAAAGTCAGTTTCATGGACAGGTATCTTCTTTTCTATGCATTACTAATTTTAACCCAAGAGGAAAATTGAAGCATGCTTTTCTAACACGTGGAAAGCCAATGTAATGTGAATGCAACCTCCAGGTTGATTGCACAGTGCTTGTTTGGTAGTAAGGCTGTTACTAATCCCAGCAGGAAAACCAGACAGATCAGTTACACACTTCACAGTAGATGCTCTAGAATGATAGCAGGTGAAAGAGAGCAAGGAGAAAAAGAGAACAAATTCCCAGTTGTTAAAACATGGCTTACTTCACTTAATATAATTTTTTCCAAGTCTTTCCATTTCCTAACAAATGGGGCAATGTCATTCTTTCTGATGGAGGCATAGAATTCCATTGTGTATATATACCACATATTCTTGATCCATTCATCTACTGAGGGATATCTGGGTTGGTTCCATATCTTAGCTATGGTAAATAATGCTGCAATAAACATAGTTGTGCTGGTAGCTTTAGTATGGTCTTGTTTGTGATCATTTGGGTAAATGCCCAAAAGTGGGATTGCTGGGTCATAGGGGAGCTCTATGTGGAGTCTTTTGAGGAACCTCCATACTGCTTTTCAAAGTGGTTGAACAAGTTTACACTCCCACCAACAATGCAGTAAAGTTCCCTTCTGTCCACATCCCCCCCAAGTATCTGTTGTTATTAGAGTTCTTGATTAAAGCCATTCTAACTGGGGTGTGGTGGAATCTCAATGTTGTTTTGATTTGCATTTCTTTTATGGTTAGAGAGGTTGAGCATTTCTTCATGTGTCTACTGGCCATCCTTCTTTCCTCTTCAGAGAAATTTCTCTTTAAGTCTTTAGACCACTTATTTATTGGACAGTTGTTTCTTTGAGGAATTGTTTTTGGGGGATTTAATTTTTTGAGTTCCAGGTATATAACTAGTATATATCTGAGACAAGCAGAAACGGTCAGATAAGTTGATATTAGGCAAAATGAATCCCAGGATAAGGATTCAAATGTTTTTTTCTTTCTTGTAATTGTTTCTAACATATTTATAAGATGATTTCTTTGTTGCTTTGTATGTCCCTCTCCCATGGTATAACCCCTGTTTTCACTGTATTTGATGTTGGTATAATTTGTGGAGGGGAAGGCTAGAAACAAATTGTTTAAATAGGGATTAAGATGGATCCATTGCAACAATGATGTGTTCAAGATGTTATGTCGAAAAATGAACTTTACAACTTTGATGTGTGTGTGGAGGGTGGGGCGGGTGGATATGAGAAGGGATGGGAAGGGGAAAGAAAGGAGAAGGTAGCAATGCTTGATAAGCAATGTACTCATTACCTTGCCCATGTAATTGTAACCCCTCTGTACGGTATTTTCACTATATATATAGATATATAAAGCTCTAACTTGTAAAGATTCAGCTTCTTTTCATTGCTTCCCAGTCAGAGTGACAACTGCATATTGCCACTATTACCTTTTTTTTTTTTTGTCAGTCGTGGGGCTTGAACTCTGGGCCTGGGCTCTGTCCCTCAGCTCTTAAGCTCAGGCCAGTGCTCTACTACTTGAGCCACAGCACCACTTGCAGTTTTCTGGTGGTTAATTGGAGAGAAGAATCTCATGGACTCCCCTGCCCAGGCTGGCTTTGAACCTCGATCCTCAGATCTCAGCCTCCTGAGTAACTAAAATTATAGGCATGAACCACCAGTGCCCGGCTCAGTAGTACCTTTTGATGCTTTTGCTTAGAGTGTACCTTTACAGTTCCTTAGTATCTGATTGACAATTGATAACATGAAGTCCTGTCTATTACATCATCTGGTGGTGTTTTTGCCCCCTAACTTGTTTGAAAATGCATATTAGAAATGGTCTCACAAACAAACCCTGGCAAATGGGATGTGCTTTTAAGTCAACAATTTACTGTGTCTAAGATAATCTATTTGACTTCTTTTATGGTAGCTTCTCTTATTACCTACCATGATATCAAGTAACATAGTTGCAACATTCTTCTTGTTCTAAGGACATTCACATGTGTTATATCATTTATTTCTTGCTTTGTGTCTTGAAATCAAGCTGAGTCCCAGTGGTACATAGGTGTAATCCTAGCTACACAGGAAGCTGAGATACAGAGGCTAACTGTATAAGGCCAGAATAGTCTGTGAGACTCTATTTCCAATTAGCCAGCAAAAATCCAGGATGGAGGCATAATTCAAGTAATACAGCACCAACTGTAAACAAGAAAGCCAAGAAACCACAGGGTTAAAATGCTAGTACTGGCAAGGAAAAAAAAAAGAACAAACTCAATCTATAATATGGCTATAATCACTGAATTAGTAAGTATAAGAATTCAGATATTTTAATTCAGTACCCTTTCTTCTAAACTACAACTACCTTTCAGAAATATTTTAAAGGTACTATTTTTTCTATTTTACAGAAAATTTTACTTTAAATATTAAGACTTTATCCAACTGAAAGATAAAGCATGGGTTGACATTATAAAGGGAGCCATAGATAGTCCAATAAACTTGCTTGGTTTAATCTTGTAGCTACAGACAGCCTCAGAAGTCTATAATTATGCTTTATCCTGGGGAAAAAATAATAATCTTTGCTTTTCCCATTTTAAAGGATATTAAGTTTAAAAATCTTGAGAAGAGGCAGTATTTTGTGAATTATAATTTAGTTTAAGCTACTCAGGTATTCTTACTAAGAATCTGTTCTTAATTACCCCCACTCAAATGGAATCATCTCAGCATTGCTACAGGTATCAAAATATCTCATCCTCATTCCTCATTTCTCAGAGAAACAATGAGCTGCTTTATGTGCAAGACACATAAGCTCCAAGTTCAAGTTTTCTTTGACATAAATAGAGTGTACTTTTACAAATGTGTATGGATTGTATACATTTTTATGAGTTTGACAGAAAGGAGAACAGTGGGAATGGGGAGATCTTTCTAACATCTTGGCATTCCTTCCATCCCCAAGAGTCTTCCCAGGAGCTTGGCAGGATTATTTTCTTACCAGCTAAGTACATGTAGAGCCATCGTGGTAAGGAAGTCCAGAATCCATTATCAAATCCATCTTGTTATTTCAGATGCAAGTAATCAATCCTAATACTGTTTTGATTGCATTTACTAAGAGATGTATTTATATAAATCTTTTGGAGGAAGGTTTAGTGGCATAATTTTAGGAAGTGCTTCAATTGTATTTGAAAAATCAAAACAATATTTGACTTCAGAAATTGATGCTCTATAGCTTGTGTGTGTGTGTGTGTGTGTGTGTGTGTGTGTGTGTGTGTGTGTGTGTGTGTGACATTACTGAGGCTTGCACCTGGGATTTTGCACTCTTGTTTCACTCACTGACTCATTGCTGCCACCCTACTGAGCCATACCTCCAATTCAGCATTTTGCTGATTAATTAGAGATGGAGTCTGATTTTTCTTCTAGGGCTGGCTTTGAACCTTGATCCTAGGATTACTAGGATTATAGGTGTGACTCAGAAGTGTCCAGCTCAACAGATATTCTTAAGTTCTTTTCCATCTTGATCATTAGTAGTGATTTCTTTTACCACTAATAGTACCATGTATACCTGTAGTGTTTCCAATGGTATTTTACTTCTTTTTTAAAAAAAGATAATTTTATTGTTAAGGTGTTATACAGAGGAGTTACAGTTTTACTTCTGATATACCGTACTTTTCCATAAGAGTTGGCTGGAAGAAAATGGGCAGCTCTATAATACACATTGCAATTTATGTTTCCTAAAGTCATGTCAATTTTCTACCAAATTTTATAATTATATGTCTTTTACCCCTGAAACAAATTAAATGAGATGCTTACACTTTAGTATGGCTCCTCTGCTTTAGAATGTTATATGCACACCAACTTCAATGTTTGTTAGATTATAAACTTCTAAGACATGATTGTTTCATTTTGTGATCTCACCTGCCACCCTACAGATAGGCCAGTGTAGTGTTCTGATTACAATAATGGTGTTAAATCAATGAGTACACAGGCTCTTGTGAAAATTAGCTAATTTTTTTGGACATTGAATATCTTGAACCAATGTCCATAAGTGAAACTAGATTTAAGTTATAGATATAGCCTCTTGGGTTAAATATAGGCCACTCTTTTGATCCATATATTGCTGGTGTGAAAGATTCTACTAAATGTAGAGGAGGTATAGTCAACCTTATGGCTCAGACCATGGATTACAGAGGAGCAGGTACAGAGTCTCCGAGAAGAAGCTTGTTTCACATGCAGCTTCCTAGGCCTCAGTTCATCTAGCTGGATCAGTCTGTATTGACTTGAAGCAACACTGACAGAGAGAACAGATTGGCCTGGAAGCCTCTTAGTGATATCTGATTTCCTAATATCAGCAACAAGTACTCTTCGTGGTTTGGTTTGGTTTGGTTTTGGTTGACCATGGGGCTTGAACTCAGGCACTCTACCACTCTGAGACACAGCACTGGGGTGGGGGGTGGGGGAGAGGTGGGAGGTGTTAATTGGATTTTCCTGCCCAAGCTGCCTTTGAAATGTGATCCTCAGATCTCAGCCTCTTGAGTAGCTAGGATGACAGGCATGAGCCACCAGTGCCAGCTTACCCTTCCATTTTTATCTAGAAAACACACTATTATGTTTTAGTGTGTTATATAATATGCTATATAGAACATATATAAAACATACTAAAACATACTATATGAAACATACTATAACATATATATTATATATAGAGAGAGAGAACTATTGTGGTATAGCTTAACAACATATCTTAAAATGTTATGAAGTCATTTGAATTCTCATTTCACTTAAAATTTAAGAAGACATTTCCTCATACTATATACTAGTTTTGTTTTCCTAACTGTATTGGCCCTTGGGTTAAATATGAGGGTTAAATATTGAGTGTAAAGATGAAAGGAGGGAGAATGCAGTTCTAATATTCAATGAAATACTCAATATTCTATGAAATTAAGAAAATTGAGGGGTAGGATAGGGTTGGGAGGAATGGGTGAGTACAATGATAGGGGTAACATTGAGATGCATTGTATTCATAAACTGATTTGATAAATGGTTACTTCTTTGTAAAACTCTTTAAAGATAATCAAAAACATAATTCAAAAAAATACTTCCATATACAAACTAATGATTTTCTTAACTCTAGTGTGCATGCAATAGATATTGAATATTCAATTGTGGAGCAGAATTATACCAGCCAAATGTCTAAACTTTATATGACGTGTAAAGTCTTCTGTGTTCTTTCTTAGATAAATTCTTAATTTTTTTCCTGAAATGAATGGTAGTTTTCTCTTTTTTTGTACAGCAAGTTATCTATTTTTGTGGTGCTCTTGATGGGAGATATTCAGTACCCCTGAGAGTCCATTTATTTTTGTGTGGTTTTATCCTGACTTGCTGTTTATTTGGAAATGAATCACATTCTAAGGAGATCTGTCATGTTGCTTATTTTTGTTCTGGTTTTGTCCTTTCTCTTCTTATTTCTCACTGATCATTTCCTTGCTTTTTCTCCTTGGTATATACACTCTCTGAGCTGATGTGGTCTGCTACCAATTGTTTCAATTAGCAATTTAGCCTCTTTTGTACATTCTCTTCAGGAATTCTTGGACTTGGACATGTTTCTGTTCCCAGTTTCCCTTGGGACTGATAAGGAAGTTAAATCACCACTGGGTACAATACATTTCAGTGCCACTGTCAATTTCCTCAGAGTCTAATTTTATTCATATCTAGTTTATTTTGACAATCCTAAAGCCAAATGTTTCTTAACAATAAATGCATGGTGTAAATAGTTTTGGTTTGTTTTCTTATTTGGAAAATGATGTTAGATCCTAAATGTAAAGCCAAAAGAGACAAATTATTGTTCTTTCTTATAAAAAGAGAATGACTTATTTCTCTTTCTGTGCAACTTCCTGCTGATAATTAAACTGTTGAATGCTCTACTACATTAACTTTGTCTGGTTCTGATCAGCCATTGCCTGGGGTCCCACAGGCAGACTTGTCATCCAGTTGGGGTGTAGGCAATGGGTTTAAGAAATAATCTTAAATGAAAGGTGATGGGGAAGCAGTTCTAAAAGTTGTCCAGCAGCATGTGATCACTGTAGGGTTGCAAGCAAGGACCTCAGTGGAGAACAGGAAATGTGGGCTGCATTAGAGACACCCTTCCTCCCTGAGGAGGCAGAAGCCTAAAGAATGTGTAAATGGAGCCTCTCTGGATAGAAAAGCCCATTTTGTTCCCCCTGGGAATGATGAGTATTATTTCTTGATTTTATTTTTGATGGATATTTTAAATTACCCTCCAAAGGTGATGAGATCAAAAACAGTGCATAAAACATATCTTATGAACCTAAACCCCTATACTAGTTTGTTTCTTGGATTTTCTTTTTTTTTTTTTTTTGGGTCCAGTCGTGGGGCCTGAACTCTGGGCCTGGGCACTGTCCCTCAGCTCTTCAGCTCAAGGCTAGCACTCTACCACTTGAGCCACAGCACCACTTTTGGCTTTTTTCTTTTTGCTTATGTGGTGCTGAGGAATCGAACCCAGGGCCTCATGCATGCAAGGCAAGCGCTGGATTTTCTGAAGACCACAAACTATATCTTCAACTATTTGTAGGAAGGATTGTGGCAGAGGGAAGATTAGGTGATAAGTTCAAAGCATTTGTTTTTAAAGTATATCATACTCCACCTACCTATCACTATATCATTAAGAGAAATGAAGCCAAGTTATTTTTTTTCTGATTAAAAGTCAGGTAGCCAAACCATGTGGAAGAGCTGAGCTTTCTGGTTGGTTTGTCTACTGCTATGCTACCCCACTTCCAAGTGATTGAGTTTAAATTGGTTTGGGAATGTTCTAAAAGTATCCATAAGTTGAAATAGTGTTATTGGAAATAGCCATGACATAGCTTCCATTCTGTGTATGCATGAATATAGTGGTAGTTTCTGGCTACATATCTACCCAATCATTTAAGGATCATTTGCAGGGGGAAAAAATTGGGTTGGTATCTGAATACCTTCTGTTGACACCTTTTTATAATACCTGCAAAGCTACAGCATGACACTTGCTAACTGGTGGATGGCAGCTGAGGGACAGTAGTGTAGTATTCTTTTAAGAGACACCGTTAATAGTTAATAATTAAATGAGGTGGCTCATACCTATAAACCTAGCTTCTCAGGAGGCCGAGATCTGGAAGATTGCGGTTCAAAGCCAGCTCAGGCAGAAAAGTACAAGAGATTCCTACCTCTAGCAAAGAAACAAAGGTGGAGGCATGGCTCAAGTGGTAAAGTACCAGCCTTTGTACAAACAAGCTGGGCTAGCATGAGGCCCTATGTTCAAACTATGAGACCACCAAGAAAATAAACCTACTATGTTATCATAGTTCCTGATGTCATTGGCGTGAAAAACACACCAATGAAAGACTGAGTAAAAAAGTGATTTGCAAGTGTTAGACTCTGATTATGAGCAAGTTTAAGGAGACTTTAACAAATATGTTTCACTTAGATTTCACTTTTGGTGCATAAAAATAAGTGCTAAAAACTTTGCCTAAATCTAAAAGAGTCATTTTAAGAAGTAAGTGTCCAGGCATTACATTGTATTATCATTCAGTTGGAAGTGTTTTCTGTTTCTTAGTAGATCATAAAACATAGTATGCTTTACTGTTAATGACTTTTAAAAGTCCATAAAATTCAGTAGTTAGAAAGGAGTAGATAACTGGCTGAGTGGGAGTGGGGGGGATAAAGATGGCTACTTAATTGGGCTGAACCTATTTATAGATGTCAGCATTTCTAATTATGTGTAGGATTCTCTAGTTTTGCAGTTTTGAAGATAATATCCACTGCTGTTTTAGGAAAGCCCTGAGGGTTCTGTCCCACAATGATGATTTTAAGATGTGATTTTCTGCTTTCTCCATAGTGGCCTGTATTTTAGACTATCCGTGCATTTGATATTCCATTGACTAAATTCCTGCCTCACTGGTTTAGAGCCACTGGGTTGCAAGAGACTGAATTGACTCTAATGCAAGGCATCTTACAGAAGCTGAGGAAAGGAATGTGGCTGAGTTTCTAAAACAAAATACTATGGTAACTTAGAGCAGCCTCTCCCTTTGCAAGAGACTGAGAATTTTAACTCATTTAAAAATGCTCTAGAAGCAACTTTGTGTTTTAGAAACAAAAAAAACCAACCTCTCCCTTTGCAAGAGACTGAGAATTTTAACTCACTTTAAAATGCTCTAGAAGCAACTTTGGGTTTTAGAAACAAAAAAAAAAAAACATTTCTTTTTGGCAGAAATAATAATCAGGCCCATTTTTTCTCGATTTTACAAAAGTTGTGGCCTGAGTGCTACCATATGTAGCAAAATAGCATATCAGAGGTTATGAACAAGTAGAAGCCGAGAATGCAGGACATAAAGGAAATGGAGTATCAGCTGGTTCATCCTAAATCCAAGAATGAGGTGTAGGATATTGCTTAGCCTTGTGGTATGTGTAGAAAAGGAAACATCTTATTTTTTAAAAAAAGGTTAAAATTCTTGATGTGATACTTAATTTTATTATACTGTACTAGGGGGAAGGTTGAGACTGTCATTGACTTTGGGAAATCCAGTGCTATCTTTGAATGACTTGGCAGTTTCCTTTCTCCTCTGTTCTCTCTCACACAGACAAATGATGCCTTCCTTAAAATCTAAATAACTCAGGATCTTTTTTCATACATTTTATTGTTATTATAAAGATGATACACAGAGGGGTTATACTGATATAAGTCAGATAAAGAGTACATTTCTTTTTGAACGATGTCACCTCTTCCCTCTCTCTGTCCCAGTTTTTCCCTCCTATCCTCACCCACAAGTTGTATAGTTCATTTTCAACATGGCATCTAGTGAATACCACTGCTACATTTGTTCACCCCTCTGTCCCACCATTTCTGTGCCCCTCCTTACCTTCCCAAAGACAGATAAACAAACGAGACAAAAGGAAAAAAAAAAGCAGCAACAAAGAAAAATTCTCTTGTTTCCATTTCCTGGAGTTCATTTCAATAAATAATATTTTATATGATCAGCTACACAAAGCTATTGTGCTTTTGTTTTACTCTTCAAAGAATATACTCATTTGGTCTTACTGTGTGTGAATGCCTAGAGACCTGTATTACTTATCATGTCCCAGTGGATATACTTGTAGATTTATAGGCACATGCTGATAGTTACCACATGCAGCCTATGTTTCTCTGGGTCTGGCTAACTTTGCTTAATAAAATTTTTTCCAAATCTTTCAATTTCCTTATGAATGATACAATAGCATTCTTTCTGAGGGATGAGTAGAATTCTATTGTGTATATATACCACACTTTCTTGATCCGTTCATCCACGGAGGTGTATCTGGGTTTATTCCATATCTTTGGATATGGTAAATAATACTCCAATGAATATGGTTGTGCTGGTAACTTTAGTGTGTCCTTGTTTGTATTCTATTGGATAAATGCCCATGAGTATAATTACAGAATCATAGAAAAGCTCTTAGTCTTTTGTTGAACCTCCATACTGCTTTCCAAAGTGGTTGAGAATGTTTACATTCCCACCAACAGTGTAATAATTTCCTTTTGACTACATCCCTGCATCAGAATCAATTCAAAATGAATCAAAGACCTCAAGGTAAGACCAGATATCACGAAATAATTAAAGGAATGGGTAGGAGAAACACTAGGGCTCCTAAGCATGGGTAGAAAGTTCCTAAGTAAAGATCCAGAATCAAAACAAATCAAAGACAGATTGGTTAAATGGGGTTGCAGCAAGCTAAAGAGTTGCTGCATGGAAAAGGACATAGCTAACAAAATGAATAGAAAGCCCACAAAATAGGAGAAGATTTTTACCAGCTATGTACCATAGAAGGGCCTCATATCTAAAATATTTACAGCTCAAAAAATTAATCCTCTAAAAATAAACCTTCAAAGAAACAACAACCCAATTAATAAGTGGACTAAAGATTTAAAGAGATGGGCTTTGAAGGTGGCTCAGGGGTAGAGCGCTTGCCTTGCATGCCTGAGGCCCTGGGTTCGATTCCTCAGTACCACATAAGCAAAAAGAAAAAAAGCTGGAAATGACAATGTGGCTCAAGTTGTGGAGCACTAGACTTGAGCTGAAGAGCTGAAGGACAGCGCCCAGGCCCAGAGTTCAGGCCCCATGACCAGACCCAAAAAATTCAGGCCCCACAACCAGACCCCCCCCCCCAAAAAGGATTTAAAGAGAGACTTCTCAGAAGTAAGAATGGTCAATAGACAAATGAAGAAATGTTCAATCTCTGGCCATAAAAAATGCAAATCAGAACAACATTGATATTCCCTCTCACCCCAGTTAGAATGGCCATTATCAAGAAAACTAATAGCAAATGCTAATGTGGATGTGGCCAAAATAAGAGGAAAGTTTTCTGAGGATTATCTATCTTTTATTGCTGTATTACCCTGGATAATTTATGGCAACATTGTCTTACCCACTTTCCTATTTTAAAGTGAAAATATTAAAAGGTGGAAAAGGAGTAAGCAAATGTAAATTTTTCATATAAAAGAACAAATCTACAAGTTTCATTAAATTGTGATCCATTGAAGTTACATCAACCAGGAATCTTAAATTGTTCTTTCCTTTCTGATGCTTAAATGTTTTATTTCATTCCATCAATCATTGAGTGCCTATAATTTGCTAGGAACTATGTTTAGTATAGAGGATTGAGCTATGACCAGAACAGATGTGATCTCACAGCATAGCAGGAAGTAGTTATAATCAAATGCAATAATCTACACCTCCTAAGTAATAGCTGTTGCCAACTGCATATAATATTAGTTGGTAACGAATGCCCCTAAAAAGAACACTTAAACTGAGTAAAAGTTAGCTATGAAATACATGTGAAATTAAAAAGTTCTTAACATGAGGAATCAAGTGAGCAAATGCCCAAAACAAAGAAAAGGAAAGCAATGCCTATGTCCACTCATAGCAGACATTCCTTGGCCTTGAATGGTTTGCTAGAGACTTTGGACAATATTTTAATAATAAAAGAAAGCCAGTGTCATTTTAAAGCATAACTGAGGCTTCAAGAATAGGTTAGGAGTAGGGTGGATTAGACGTGAGCATGTAAGAAGGAGAAAGCATAGAGGAGAAAGAAAGTGGTGGCCTGGACTTAGAATACTGACAGTAAAGATGTATGTGGCTGATTCAACTTTGGGCATAAGAAGGAAGGAAGGCTCAACTTTGGCTTTTTGGACTTTAAGGTTAGCAAATACATTGTTAGAGTAACCCTCACTGGGGGTAAAAAAAATTATACATTAGGGTCTGATTTCTATTTTTTTCTTTGCTCAGAGAAAATCCTACTAAGATCTATTCAGTACTCCAAAAGTAACTAACAAACAGTTGAAGGAAACAGAAAATATGACTGGAAGGTGAGATAGGATCAGGAGTAGGAGCAATGCATTCCTAAGCCCAGCCTCCTTTGTAGAGAGGGCCACACATTTGACACTGAGCTTTTAAGTAGCCCAAGATAAGAGGTGAACATGATTCACAGTGTTCATAAGTGAGATGAAACCAATTTCCTAGAGAGGTCCCATCCTGCCTGACACTGAGACCAAAGAGAAATTTCTCCAATAACATTTTCTAGAGAGGAGACTGTGGTGTCAGGAACAACATCCTCATTGTAAGCACAGCAATAACCTTCAGCAGCTAGCTTCTGAACCAAACCACAATGTGGACCAGTGCCTCTGCCAAGGAAAAATTGAAAATCAATTCTGTGAAGAAAAGGAATGCTTTAATCAGATTCAACCTGAAATGGTCCAGTTTTGTCACTTTCTGGTGCTCTGCCATGAACTCCAGCATGGTAAATGGAGGATCTTTTCCTCATCTTGTGTTTAAGGTGCCTGAACTTTGATAAAGACAAAGTATGCATACATCCTTTGTTATGTTTTGGGATTCCAGAATAAGACAGAGTATTGTACCTAAGGAATAGCTGGGGCTTTGAGAGAACTTTGTAAATGTGTCTTCTCTCAGTCAAGGTTTTGAAAGCTATTACTGGATCAATAATGAGTTGGAGGGTGGGCAGGGAATTCTTTAAGACATACAGAGTGGAAAACCTCCCTGTCTTCTCAAGAAATGCTAAGCCATGTGTTTTTTTCCGCTAAGCTGGGGTGGAATTAATGTCCTCAGGAAGTGTTTAACAATGACGTAGGTCTCAATAGAAGGATACTTGGTCTTGCTTCACAATGAGCCATAGGAACAGTCCCAGATGACACAGAATTCCCCTCCCCCCCGCAAGTCATTTTGGGTCCATTATAATGCCTACAGATGGGTAATGGAGGTCCCAAAGTACCTTGTTTTAAGGTATAACTTTAATCTTTATTTCAGAAAAATTTTAAAACAGCTGTAACCAAATGCTCACTTCGGTCATAAAAAAATAAAAATCTTGGTAAATAGAGTATCCAGAGAACATACAGCTCTATGCTGTGTCATTACCAGTGTCAGCTGAAACAAACAAATAATCCCATGATACAAGCTTTTGTTGTTTTTTTTTTTTTAAGTTTCCATCAAAATTTTCATCAGCATCCCAGGTTATTTGTGCCTAGGAGCAGTAAGTCTTTATTATCTTTTTCATTACTAAGCAAGGTAGGAATATTGGTAGTTCTGAAAAACAGTATTATTTACAGTTTGATAGCTCTTTTAGTGGAGTGTTAGTAATAATTGTGGTTTGACCTTGTTTGGAAAAGAAGTTCGATACTATCCAGGGTCTTCTATAGACATTTGGTAGGACAGGGGCAAAAGTTAGTGATAAGGAGAAAACAGGCTTTAAAATCAGGTATTGTAGACTCAAATCCCTATTCCTCCATTTGACTTTAACACAATAACCTTTTGTGCTGTAGTCCCTTTAGCTGCATTCATAAGGAAATGGAAAGACTTGGAAAAAATCATATTAAGTGAAGTAAGCCAGACCCAAAGAAAGATAGGTCCCATGGTTTCCCTCATTTGTAATAATTAGTATATGTCTAGGATAGTCCTAGCAGAGGACCACAATAGTTCAATAGCTATGTACATATGACCATATAAAATGATGCTAATCAAAATGAACTCCAAGATACAGAAACGGGGGGGGGGGGGAGGAGTTAAATGTACTGTGTGAAGTTATTTCTTTTTCTTTCATTTTTTCCCTTTGGCTTATCCCTTGTTCTCATTTTTTTTAGTTTGGTACCCTGTGTCTTTTTTGTATGTTTATGTGATTTGGGGAAGGGAAGGAGAATAACAAAATGGTGAGACAAAGGACAAAGGGTGAACTAATGCACAGTGATACTTACAAGACATGGAAATGAGCTTGGAAATGAGTTTGACAACTTGGGGGGTAGGGAAGCCAGGGGGTGGAGAGGGAAAGTGGGAGAAAACAAGGGAGGACAAGAAATGTATTCATTACCTTACTTATGTAACTGTAACCCCTCTGTATATCACCTTGACAATAAAATAAGTAAAAAAATTTAAAATAAAAATAAATACAATAATAATGCACTGTTCATGAGTATATTATGATGATTAAACCAAATAATCTATACAAGAGACATTAGGATAGTCTTAAACAGGGAAGACAAGACTCCTAAACACTGGCTGTTACTAGTCTTCACTGAACTGTGAGCTCTGAGCCCTGAGCCCCATCCATCTCACAAATGTGGGCTGTGAGACAAGAAGGAAGGTGGGCCAGATGCATGGTGTAACTCAGTCCAACTCAGTGTTGGGAAGTGATCACAAGAACAAGAATAAAGGAGTTATCTTCATATATGAAAACCTACTCATTTCCAAGGTTTAGCAGGTCACTACAGTGAACACTCACATTAACTTTCTTTTTGCAGTTGTTGTTGTTAATTCCTGTTTTATTATCTTTTAAGTAGTTGTACAAAGGAGTTTCAATTCATCATACCAGTTTATGAGTGCAGGGCATCTTTGTCAATGTCACCCTTTACATCAGTCTTTCTCATTTCTCTCTAGCCCACTTATCCACTCAATTTTCCTAGTCTCATTTTCACATTCACAGTGCTGATGAACTTTCTAATGGAGCTGTGATAGAAGTAAAGATGGCTAAAATTAGTGCCTAAATTTTATCACTGAAAAATAAATGGATATTTTTTAAAAGAAGAATCTAGTGATTAGATAGGACTACAGAGGCAGAGAAATGTGATGTTGATTTAGTGTAAAACGGAAAGAGAATTGGAAGACCCTCCCAGCTTCAAGGCGTGTAGTTTTAGAATTCACTCATCACACAAATTTCTATACTCAACCTGAAGAGCACAAGCCAAGAATAATAACCAACTGGTGCAACAAAAGTGAAGGATGTCTGGTCTGAAATCTCACAAGCATTTGAACCCCAAAGGACAATGAAAGCCAAACAGATAATGTAAAGAAAGGTGGAGAAAGTATAAGAAAATAAAAGTCAATGACAATAAGTCTGCATGTTGGAGAGACAGTAGGGAATGATGAGCACTAAAGAATACTGGAGATCACATGCTCCTTTCAAAGGGAACTCAGATCCAAAGGACTGCCCTCATAATGAAATTGAACAGAGTATAGAGTTATTAAAATTTTAAAAAGTATTGTCCCATCAAATATAAAGACATTTTGTAATTCAACATTATAAATCACGCAAAACATTTTTGTGTGCGCTATCAACTCTATTTCATGGACTTCACAATGGATATAAGCTCCATATTAACTAAAGTCATGCTCAAGTTTTCTCAATTAAAAATAGGTTGTCTTGTTCAGGTATCCCACAGAATCCGTGGAAAGGACTGAAGGGGACCTAGAAAAGTCCTTGACAACTTATCTTGGAGAATTCATTAGAGAGAGGAGGCTTGCTCTCTCAGATTTTGATCAGGAGCCCTCAATCATTGCCATTTGGCCAAATCCAGCCAAAGTTTTGTCAAAACGAAGCCTCACCAATTAATTTCCATTTCATCTGTAGTTGCTTTCCCAGTGCAAAAGCAGAATTCAATAGTTGTTCAGATACCTTTTGACCTACGAACTCTAAACCATTTATGTCAGACCCTTTAGAGAAGGAATTGGCCAAACCCTAGCATAAATAAACGTGTTTATATAATTCGAAAAGTGCTATTAAAGAAGTATGTATTTGTGTGCATGTGTAAGAGAATCTGGTGGCAAATGACTCCTTTGGAAAGCCACACTGGAGCAGTGACACTTGGCTTGAGCTTTGAAGGCAGAACAGAGTTCCCCAAGTGAAGAATGGCATGTTTAGGGGCTGGGAAGGTGGCTCAGTGGTAGAGCACTTGCCTTGCATGCATGAGGCCCTGGGTTCGATTCCTCAGCACCACATAAGCAAAAAGAAAAAAGCTGGAAGTGGCACTGTGGCTCAAGTGGTAGAGCGCTAGCCTTGAGCTGAAGAGCTGAGGGACAGCGCCCAGGCCCAGAGTTCAGCCCCACGACCAGACCTCCCCCCGCCCCCCAAAAAAAAGAATGCCATGTTTGGATCACAGATTCTGATTGAAGCTTACACAGGAGACAGGGCACAGGAAGACTTACAACCCCCAGGAATAAATCATTGAAGCACTAAGGAATATCACTCACCTGCCTTTCAGTTTTCAGACTCCATATTTTAGTCTTCTTAGATAATCCTATCTGAGCTATACACTGAAACAGGCTAAGAAATTTCTCTGTCAGCCTTCCACTGCCAGGTCAGCACCCTGATTGCCTGTGCAGACTTCTGGTGTTTACATTCTAATGGCTTTTGTTTTTGTTTTTGTTTTGTGCCAGGCCCGGGCCTTGAACTCAGGGATTGACCACAATCCCTGAGCTTTTCTGCTTAAGACTAGCACTCCACTATTTGAACCATGACTCTATTTATCGCTTGTTGGCAGTTAACTGAAGATCAGAGTCTCATGGACTTTTCTGCCTGGGCTGGCTTCAAATTGTGATCCTCAGAGCTTAGCCTCCTAGGCAGCTAGAATTACAAACATGAGTCACGAATGTCTGGCCCAGTGACAATTTTTAATGGAGTTAGGCTATCCTTGGTAACTATTATGTCTGTGGGAGTAGTGGGACAGATAACTTGCCTTTTATTGCATAGATGCTCAGATATCTTTTTCCTCTGTCTTCCTGGGCCTTTAGTTCCATCCATGATAAGCCCTTTCTGGTCATTATTTCTCCATTGTCTTGAGGCCTGTGTTTCAGAATTCAGTTTCTGCTTGTATCCGTTTGTAGAACTGAGAATCTGCTTAGGGCTTGAGTTGTCACTAGCTTTTGGATGTTAGTCCTGTGATTCCTTTGGAAAGATAATTTCTCCCAAATCATAGTAGGTTTCTTCTTTGCACCCCACCACCTCCTTGTTCTATAAACCAAGCCCAGCGATTTTTTGCTAGACATATTTCCACCACCTTCTTTGTTTCTTTCTGGTCTTTTGCTTGACTCCTCTTCTTTTACACTAGTGTGGTCCTGTGGAAGCCACTGGAAGCATTCCTTTTGGAGAGGAAAGCAGCAGCTTTGTCACTTTTCCTAATTGTATGATCTAATACATAGTGGCAGGACACCTCTTGTCCCATGTTTTTACCTGAAAACCAGGAAGTTCTTGATTAAGTTCCACTCTTGTAATATGGCAACTTTACAACTTTTGGGGGAGGAGGAGTCGAGGAGGTGGGGGAGGGAAAGGATAGAAGGAGAAAAACAAAGGAGGGGCCAACAATGTTTGACAAGAAATGTACTCAATACCTTACTCATGTAAATGTAATCCCTCTGTGTAGCATCTTACAATAAAATAAAATTTTAAAAATAAAATAAAATAAATATTGCATTAAAAGCAGTTAGAAGCAGTCAACACCCACTAATATTGTGACTCTCTTAAACTAGCCCTCTTGTTATAATAGCCTTAATGTTTGTGGATTTCATATCCTCAACCACACCATCTAGATTTGCTCTCTTTCATTTATCATCTAGAGTGCTTGTTTTAAGGATGATTCTAAATGGCTATAGGAAATACTTGTTTCCTGTGGTGTGGTCTAAAAAGCCAATACCTTTTTTTTTGCCAATATCTTATTGACCAAAATATCTGTCCTGAGCTAGTGACAAGGATAACTTTGCAACAGTTAGATGCACCTCTTCATTAGAGGTCAGTTCTTGAAACTGTTTTACTAGTATTCATTCAGGAAGGAGCGGAGTAGATGTTAAGAATGTGGGTCCAGTATTTATAGGTAAATGACACTTGGGCAAGCTGAGGGGTTCTCTCAGGTGATGCCTATGTGGCCTTTTGAAGTCTCTTCCAGCTCCAAACCTCTGATTATTTCACACTGAATTTGTGAAAAGCTAGGAAATAAAAATAACTATGATTGAACTTTCCTTTTAAACTTGAATGTCTTCAGTTGCTCCCTTTTTAGCCAATACAGTAAACTTTTTCCAGGAATCTTTGCAGGAAAGTATATGAAACTGATGAGAAGATAAACTTGTTGTTTTCCCTTCTTTTTACCATTATCGTTGGATTGTTGGCTTCTAGTATTTGTTAGTGGTTATGGCTGGTGCCTTGTATGTCTCCATTTCCCAAAATTTAATGAAATATATTCTATAATAAGTACACTTAACAAATTAAAAAGTATATGATCCTGTATAGGGATTTTGGGGGGGAGGTCAGTTGTGGAGCTTGAACTTTGGGCCTGGGCGCTGTCCCTCAGTTCTTTAGCTCAAGGCAAGTGCTTTACCACTTGAGCCACAGCACTACTTCTGGTTTTCTGGTAGTTTATTGGAGATAAGTGTCTCACAGACTTTCCTGCCTGGGCTGGCTTTGAACCATAATCCTCAGATCTCAGCCTCCTGAGTAGCTAGGAATACAGGAGTTAGCCACTGGCATCCAGCTTCTGTATAGGGAATTTTATGGATTTTTTTTTGTTGTTGTTGTTTTGGTTCCAGTCATGGGGCCTGAACTCTGGGCCTGGGCGCTGTCCCTCAGCTCTTCAGCTCAAGGCTAGCACTCTACCACTTGAGCCACAGTGCCACTCCCGGCTTTTTTCTTTTTGCTTATGTGGTGCTGAGGAATCAAACCCAGGGCTTCATGCATGCAAGGCAAGCGCTCTACCACTGAGCCATCTTCCCAGCCCCAGGGAATTTTATGGAATGTACAGAAGTCTCTCAACACACTTTATAAGCCTAATAGATCTGGGGCTCAATTTACTACTGTAGAATTTTTTTCTCTTGAAAATATAATTGTTTCAGGTTTTTTTTAATATTCCTCCAAACTACTCTGTCATGGTCCCTGTGAACCCACTGAAAAGATCCTCTGAAATGAAGCTTTTAGGTTTAGACCTAGAGATGAGTTTAGATTGAGACATTAACTTTCTTTTTCCCCTGTGATTTATGCTCCTTATTTGTGGCCTAACTGTTTTATTGTCTTTGTGTTTTCTGTCAGACCAACTATAGCTGAACTGTAATCCATGTGCACACTGGATACAGTGCTACTAGCTCACCTCTGTCCGTGTTTCCTGGGATTTTTCTAAATATACAAATATTCTCAGATCCTCTTTGAAACATGTAATTCATCTGGTTAATATAATGTAAAGCAAATATTGATGGGAATGTTATATGTTAAACTCAATTGTTTGGCTTTTAGTGACTGCTAAAATTTCTTAATGAAGAGTATCTAGACTGAGAAAGAAATCAGAAGTAAAACAAAGTAAGAAAATGCTCCAGTATTTTATCATTATTGATCACCATTATTGAAGCTTAATTTTTTTCTAGGAAATGGTATACTGTCCTCAGACATATGTCCTGTTGGTAAGTGAATGAGCATATGAATAGAAATTTAGATAAAAATTAGATTAATATCTGAAAAAAGAAGGAAGTAATCTGTGGAGCAAAGACAAGGTTTCTTGACAGTTTAACACTTCATTCAACAAATATTTATTGTTTTGCTGGTAGAATATTCCACTAAGTAGTTGGTATTCATCAGACCATAATCAGTGCAACCCCCATCCTCCCAATCTTCTTTTAACAAGTTAGAGCACAAGCAAATAAAAACAGACAAAATAAATCTGCAGTGCATAGTAAGTGCAATGAAAGGAAGTCCCTAGTTTTATGAGAAAATAACTAAGGGCAGAAACCTAAGTTCAATTGGGTGGCAGAGATGCTTTCTCTAAGGTGGAAGCAGTTAAATAGCATCACTAAATTCAGATTTTTAAAACAACTTTGCTCTCTATCGTGATGTTTTAAGAGAAGTTTTCTCTCTTTGTCTTGGAAATGGTCAATGTGGAAATTTCCAAATCAGAAACTTTTAGGAGCTCAATGTGCACATAGTCCAAATAAAAGAAAAATCTAAGTATTATAGGTGTTCAATAAATACGTATTGACTTGAATTGGACTTTGAGTCTCCCAAACTTTGATTAATAACCTCTCTGTGCAAGCCAATACAGTGAAGTCAACACCACTGCTCTGGAAAACATCTTGATTTGGATCTGAAACAGTTGGTTTTATATTCAGTTTCTAGGTCAGTTTTCCAGGAAGGAAATCTAAGTAGAGGGAAGTGTCTTTCTCAGAGAGGTTCCCCGCATTCAAGTAAGAAAGGCACTATGTTTAAATGGTTCCATTCATCCCAGATTCACAGCCAGTTGAAAACGTAGTATGAGTACATTATAATTTTTTTGTTGCTCTGGTCACTGTGATGTATTAAAGTGCTGGCTCTTTTGCCTTTTTTCATTAAAAATATCATAAAACATTTAGTAGTCAGTGCAGAAATTGCAGTGACCTCTATTTATAATTGAAGAAAGTAACGTTGCCTTTAAAATATTACTGGAGAGCAGTATTTCTGACCACAAGCCCCCGAAGTCTGCTAACCAGATTTGTGCAGATTGCCATTCTCTTGTGGGCAATTACTAAAATGATGGGAAAGTAAGACCACAGGAAAGGGGAGAAATCTGGTAAGAAAAGTGATTTGAAGCAAGCTTGGAAAAGCTAGGGTTAGGAATCTGTTTGGGTAATCTTTTTCGTTGTTCCAAGGAAAACAACCTCTGTTTCAAAGCCACTAATGCTAAATAAGCATGATGTTCTTGTGTGTTTCTTAAAGCAAAGGATGTGGTCTCTGTTCAGTTGGAAAGCCTCGTAACCCCTGTATTTCCAACCTTACTGTGCGCCTAAGCAAAATACTAGGTCTAGAATGGGGACAAAGGCTTCATGCAGGCTATGGCTACACTATGTACATCTCAAAGTTCTTAGTGGTAAATTTGTCTCCTGCAATGCAACCTGTATCACTGGTCAGTAGCACACAGGCTTTGTGTTCACAGTTCAACTTGTTTCTTCCATATCCTGGGACAGTCTCAGTTAAATTCATCATCGCACACTTCTATCATGTGAAAATCAATCCTCAAAGCATTTAGAAGGCAAGCAGAGAGCCAGGTACTAGTGGCTCAGGTCTATAATCTTGGCTACTCAGGAGACTGTGATTGGAGGATCACAGTTCAAAGACAGCCCTAGCAGGATAGTTCATGAGACTCTCATCTTCAATTAACCACTGTAACAGCCAGAAGTGGAGTTGTGGCTCAAGTGGTAGAATGCTAGCCTTGAGCAAGAAGCTTAAGGACAGCGTCCAAGCTCCAAGTTCAAGCACCAAGATAGCCCTCCCCCCAAAAAGGAAAGCAGAGCCTTCAGTGGTGTGTGAATTTTTTCTCCTTTACACACCATACAGCATGTTTTGTCAGTAGGCCTTCACAATATGCCTCATTCTCATTCTGTTCTTTTTACCCTGACACATCAGTCCAGTCAGACCACTACCATTTCTTACCAATCAGAGGACTCCCTTCACCTATCTACCTCTCTCAGCACATACTTCACAACAACTCACTATAGGTGATCTTTGAAGAGGATACATCAAAGTACCAGAGCTTGCTTAAAACCTTGATGGTACCCTGTTCTCAGAGTAAATCTCAAATACTATGACCAAGGGTCACAAGAGCCGTCTGATCTGGTGTTTCACTTCTTCCTCATCTTTCCCAGTAACTTTTCCTTTCTCCCCTGACCCTGTTCACTAGACCTCCCTCTGCTACTTGAATTCCTTACAGATCTGAGCTTTGTGCTAACTCTTCACACTGTCTGAAAGGCCATGCCTGCAGCTTGGTGGTCCTTGAAAGAACATATTCATACCAACATCCCCAAATTTCTTTTTCATCTGCCCACTTTGCCACTACTTTAGTCCTGTAACTGTCTTACTGTGCTTTGTTTGCTTTTCTTATCTGCCTTCCTATGTCATACTGGAAAAGAAGCTCCAAGCAGACTTAGTATCTAATAAATGGGAAACAGAGAAGAGACTAGGGGCAAGGTAGGCAGGCTACCTTGCTTGAGACATAATATACTCCCATTTTCCAGAGTACTGAGTGCTATTAGAAATTACCTTTTCTCATTCTCTGAGAAGAACAGTGACAGAAATTACCATGTGTAATTTAAAGGCTTAAAAATATTCCTTCTTACAAAGAACATTTCTGTGTGGAGTTTTAGTAGCATCATTAACTTTTATTTCCAGAAACTTAGATGAGTTGAAAAGAAAACATCATTTAGGGCTGGAGATTTAGCTCAGTGAAAGAAGGTGGCAAGTACAAGGCCCTGTGATTGGTCCTCAGCTCTGGAAAAAGAAAAAAAAAGTAACATTTGCAGAAAACGCCTCAAAAATGACACCCCTAGTGAAGTTTCTCCACTCTCTATAATCTTTTCTGATTGAGCTATAGGACTTCTGTGGGGAACAAAGAGTCCAAGTTTTGCTAAATGCATATTCTGGGCTCAGATACTTCTTTGTCCTGGGGCAAATGGAAGTGCGTTGGTTCACTTGGGTATCTGATTCCTGCTCTTTGCCTTCTTTAGAGAATTAAAATCTCCTGGCATTTTATGATCCAGGAAAAGAAATTTCTAAGTAATTGAGCCTATTATGACTGCTGCAAAGAAAGACTATTTTAGAATCCTACACATCAAATTTTGGTTCTGAGGTTGTCAGTCATTGACTTTGCAGAGTTTGAACCTTCCTGTGTTTCCTTATTCTTTCCTGTCACATGAAAAAAAGATCTCTTATGAGATTATAAAACTATCTTTCAAAATATCTTGACTTCTATTTCATATAAACATATACATATATGATATATATGATATACATAAATATCATATATACACATATGTTTATATGTGATACATTAGATATATGTGATATATAGATACCCACTATAATATATAGGTATATGTGTTTGTATCATGTATAATTAGCTAAGATACTTATTATATTGCTGGGTGTATGGAAGCTGTGCATTTCCAAGAACAGAATTTATTTTGAAATTCATGTAATTAGGTTGACCATGTGCATTTTATCAATGTTAAGAACCCAGATTCAAAGAACATAATTTTATGTGGAATTTGTTGTATACCAGTGTCCTGGAGCTGTACAAGGAGATCTCTCCATGTAAACAGGCAAACATGTTGGAGAGTTCTAAGATAATCACCAAAAATAGTACAAAAGACTTGAGAATTTTTTTTTAGAAAACTAAGATTTACAAGGAAAATCAAGGTTTGAGAGTATTCCCTTATAATGTTCTGAATCTTGGTTGTTTCTGTGATGATGTTTCCTTTCTCATCTCTGAGTTTGTTTATTTGGATGTGTTCTCTTCTTTTTCTGATAAGATTTGCTAAGGGTCTGTCAATTTTTCTACTAGAAACTATGTGGAAAAGAAATTGAACAGTTAGCTGAGAAAGGTGAATGAATGGCATAGAAAATAGACATTAAAAAACATGAAATCTAGAGCTGGCACCAGGAGGCTGAGAGTTGAAGGACTGTGGTTCAAAGCCATCCTGGGTAGGAAAGTCTATGTCTGTGAGGTTACATATTCAAAATAACCAGGAAAAAGCCAGATTGGATGTATGACGCAAGTGATAGAGCACAAGCCTAGCAAGCACAAGGCTGTGGACCTGAGATCAAGGCCCAGTAAAGGGGGAAAAAGACATGCCATAAAGGTAGAGTAAAAAGGTCTGTGTAATAGGTCCCATGGTTTCCCTTATTTGCAATAACTAGCATATGTCTGGGACAAGTAGAAAAGGTCAAAAGCTATATACATTCGACCAGATAAGATGACATTAAGCGAATGAACCCCAAGATAGGGACACAAGTGTTTTTTTTTTCTTTCTTGCTATTGCTTCTAATATATTTATAAGGTACCATGTGATTTTTTTGTTACTTTGTATGTTCCTCCCCCACCCGTATAACCCCTGTTCTCACTGTATTTGATGTTGGTATAATTTGGGGAGGGGAAGGGAAAAAATAAAATGCTTAAATAGGGATACAGGTTGACCCATTGTAACAATGAGAGATGTACAAGACACTAAGTTGAAAAATGAACTTTACAATTTAGGCGGCGGCGGGGGGGTTGTAGTTGTGGAGGTGGGAGGGAAGGGAGGATAGGGGAAAAACAAAGGAGGAGGTAACAATGCTTGATAGGAAATGTACTCATTACCTTGCTCATGTAACTGTAACCCCTCTGTACAGTATTTTCACAATAAAAAACTTATCTTTAAAAAAAGATCCATGTAAGTATTAATGGAAAAATAATCTTAGGTTTATTAATATTCTGTTTAAAACAAAACTTGACGTATCCATATATAACAGGCACAGGCAGATTTAGAATTTGTTGTGTTTTGGGGGTTTTTTGTCCGTCATGGGTCTTGAACTTTAGGGTTAGGTGCTGTCCCTGAGCTCTTCAGCTCAAGGCTAGTGCTCTACCACTTGAGGCACAGAGTCACTTCCAGTTTTCTGGTAGTTAATTGGAGATAAGAGTCTCACGGACTTTCCTACCTGGGCTGGCTTGGAACTGCGATCCTTGGATCTCAGCCTCCTGAGTAGCTAGGATGACAGGCTTTGAGTCATCGGCACCCGGCTAGAATCAAATTTATAGCTTTAATTTGTATTAAAATAACTAGTCTCAAGGCCACAATGGAATAAATTTAACAGTCCCATTCTCAACATTCAGATTTAAAGTCACTAGACCTTTTGATTTGTCCAAAACATAGACTGCAACATACTTTAGTATAAGTAAGCGTGAAGGCAAGAGGTATGACTAGGCCCAATCATGTAATTGAGAGTAAATAAACAATTGTTGAATGAATGAATACCTACCATAAATGAATATCAATTTTTAGAAAGATTCATTAAAAAGGCAAACTAAGTTTAAAAATACTAGGCATATTTTAACTTCTGTTTGGATTTGCTGTTTTCCTGAATGTTGTGTTCAAAGTTTGTCATCATTTTGGGCATTGGTTACAACCCCTTTAATATGGTGGCAGAGAATGTTGATTTGACATGCTTTCTCCTGATTGGAAATAGAATTTTATGTATTTTGATACAGTTCTGCATTGTATGAACCTTTTTCTTTATGAAGCCTTCCTCAACCTCACAATCAAATATTTGGGCTTGGAAACTCAACCTGGAGTATGTAATGCAAAATTGCTATTGGAGGCCTTGTTGAGGTTTTACCACATTAGTATGAAAAAGGTATAAGAAGAGAGGTTCTTTCCATCTGGGATAAGAATGTAACCCATGACAGACAGGCATAGTTCAGGTCTTTTGCATGATTATGTAGTCTGTTTTGCTCTTTTCCAGGGAAGAGAATAGGAATGAAACAATTGCATTTAGCTTAACCCTAACCCTTACTGAGTACATGTAGCCAAGACTGTTAATATCTTGGAATGTCCTCAACTGAGTGGAACTTGCAAAAACTCTGCTAACCTTTTAAGACTCAGGAAATCAACATTTGTACTATATACTGCTCATTTCTGAATTCTCTCCCTAGAGCTCTGATTAGAAAACATGTTGTATCTTCCCTCTCTAACTAACTGTGAAGAGATACTAAAGAATTATTCTAAGGCATTACATTTATACAAGACTTTTTCAGCAAGAATGAGTGCTTTGTAAAATTTTGTAATTGCACTCAGATTAGCAATAGATGCCAGAGTAAATTTATTCTCCTACCTATCTGCCTGGCTGGACTGCCTTGTTGCCTTTTTCTCCTACTCTTGCTGCCCTGGCTTATATTGTATCTCCTATTAAGTCTTAGTGTATTTGGGTGAGGAAAAGGAGAAGGAGTAAGAGGAGGGGGAGGAAGAAGAAGAGGGGAGGAAGGAAGGGGGAGGAGGAGGAGATAAGGGGAGAAGGAGGGGAAGGATGGTAGAAGGGGAAGGAAGGAAGAAAAGAAGAGAAAGAGATCAAGGAAGAGGAGGAAGATGAAAGAATAAAGAAGAGTAGTATTCACTTTTTCTGTTCAAAATCAATTCTTTTCTAGTTGCTTTTTGCACTAAAAATCTAAGAGCCTGTAGCACTGTCTCCTTCACCTTCTCTCCAACAGGTCCATATTTGCATAGAAACTTCTGATCTAGGAGTGTGTGTGTGTGTGTGTGTGTGTGTGTGTGTGTGTGTGTGTGTGGTGTGTGTGTGATGTAGTAGGTTTTTTAATTTAGGATATCATCCTTATTCAGCTTGCCTCATGGCTTCATGCCATTCTACCACCTGAGACATGGCTCCTGTTTGGATTTTTGATGCTTAAATGAAGATGGAGTCTCTCTACTTGGGCTGGCTTTGAATCATGATCCTCCGTATCACAACCTACTTGAGTAGCTAGCTTAGCAGGTTTGAGCCCTCAATGCCCAGTTCAAAGGATTGGCTTGTCCACCCAGCTTCCTTCACACACACACACACACACACACACACACACACACACACACAAACACACACACAACTTATGTATTTAATATATATTAAGCATATATGATACTATATATTGCATTATTAATTCTCCAAACCCTCTATATTGTTTATGTGAACTCACCCTCTTTGTCTTCTGAAAAGCTATTCTGAAGGGAAAGTGAATGAAGATATTAGGACATGCATAGAAATCAATCCCAAAGGCCATGCAAAGTAAAGTACCTATATACATTGAGCCAACTTTTGAGCAAAATGCACAGCTTTGAGCCAAAGACAACAAGACCTGATAAAGGCCACTGCTTGCTCCCAGTGTTTCATATTCAGTTTAGCTTGAACACTCTCTAACTTTAAGCTTTTCACTAACTTGGCCCCCTCTGCAGACACTGCACTAAAAATAATGGACTTCGGAAAATAATCTTGGCACAGCCTTGTTTCTTTTTAAACATTTTTGATCAGATGTAGATTTTATAGCCACATTGTTTGTGAAATGCCTTTTCTGTACATTTTTATCATGGCAGTGTTTATGTTGCATGTCTAATTAGCTTCAACATACCAGATGAATGGTTTAAACCCGTCTGGCATGCTATAATTTTTCAATGTTCCTCATCTGCTAAGAAAAATGTATTTATAAAGGATTTAGATTTCAGGATTGCAAAGTCTAGGATGGGTTCTATTTCACTATAGGAGATATATCAAAAAGAGTGCAGGATTATAACAATTTAATTAATTAATTAATTGATTAATAAACACTTGCCAGGCTTTCCCCTGGGGTTTAAGACCAAAATGGGCTATGACTCTAATCCAAGAAATTGTGCCAACATCAATATTTTTCCTCTTCCTACTCCAATATCTTCCTAAAATTCAGGAAAACAAAATATCAAGCTAAGAGATTTCTCCTCATTATGAACACTAGATATATTTGGAACAAATGAAGGCAGAGGAAATTATAGGAAGAAAGGATTTAACAAAACGGGATTGAGAATACAAAAAGAGGAGGAGTTGAAAACAGGAGAGATTGAGGGCAAATAAAGGAAAAGGACTAAAGATGGTGAATGCTTTAGCAGTTTGTTTTTTTCTATGATACCTTCCTCTGGAAACATTTCACGGTATCAGTCTGCAATTTCACAGTCTTAAAGGCAGACAAGGCCATTGGGATGATTTAGTCTCAGTTTCTCTTCCTCTCTGGAAGGCTTAAGCCTCCTTCCCCCACTGTTGGAGCCCAGATCTCAAGTCCTCTCTATACCAGGGGCTAATGAAAATGGGAGGAGCAAGTGACAACAAGTACAAGCAAAACGAGCATATTTATAGAGAAACTGGTAATTTGTGTTGTTTTCATAAGTGTTTTTACAGTTAAAGAGCTCAGCAGCCATTAGGGCTATGAAGGACATTTCATAATTTCATAATTTCATATTTTAAAAAAACTTCCAAAAAGTTTGTGATTTGATTGTATTCACCCACACAATAATAACAGATGTTAGCATTTATTAATTCTTTACGTGTATTGAGCTTTGTGCTAAAGTGTGTTTCCTGTAGTATTGCATTCAGTCCTCACAGAAACACTAAGATAGGTACTTTTTCTGTCAGTCATGGTGCTTGAATTCTGGGCCTGGGCGCTGTCCTTGTGCTCTTCTGCTCAAGGCGAGCGCTCTACCACTTGAGCTACAGCGCCACTTCTGGTTTTCTAGTGGTTTATTGGAGATAGGAGTCTCATGGTCTTTCCTTCCTGGGCTGGCTTTGAACCATGATCCTCTGATCTCAGCCCAGCCAAACAGATTTTTTTTTAGCACTTTAAACAAAAATTCACTTGTTCCTAATAAAGCTCACTGTCCTCCTTCCCATAATTGCTCCATACTACTCTTTTTTTCTTCTTCTTTTTTGGAAAATTTGAGGACTATGCAAACTAAACTAAACCTCGATCCTCAGATCTCAGCCTCCTGAGTAGCTAGGATTACAGGCGTGAGCCACCAGCACCCAGCTAAGATAGGTACTTTTATATCCTCATTTAAAAGAGAATTAAATTAACCAGGTAATGGCTCATCTAAGATGTTCAGGAGCTTGAGATCTGATTTCAGTTCAAAGTTAGCCTGGGAAGAAAAGTCTGTGAGACTCTTTTTTCCAATTTTATACAGCAAAAAGTGAAGGGGTGAGTAAAGAGGTAGACTGCTGGCCTTAGGCAAAAAAGCCCAGAAAGAGTATGACACCTTGAGTTCAAGCCCAAGTATTAGAAAAATAATAATAATAATTAAAAATCAGTAAGTGAAGTGATTCGTCTAAGGAGTCACCGGTGTTAAGTAAAAGATTAAGGACTTATTCCAGATTTGGTTACTGGTGCTTTAAAAACTATTCTAGTATTCAATTAAATCTAGTAAGGTATCATTGTAAAATACACCATTATTTTATATGAGAAGCTAAAAATATTCCTAGCTAAACACTGCTTTCTTAACACTTTGTTTAAAAAATATATTTATCAGCTCAAGTAACTTGGGAGTAGAATCCATGGTGTGCTTTAAATACAAGATCATGTTATCTGCAAAGAGGGAGAGTTTTATTTAATCTTTCCCTATTTACATCTTATCTTATTGCTCTAGCTAGGCATTCTAATACTACCTTGAAGAGGTGTGGAAAGAGTAGACATCCTTGTCTTGGTCCTGAGTTTAGAGGAAATAGCTTTAACTTTTCGCAATTAAGTATAATGCTGACTGTACGTTTGTCATACATGGCCTTTATTGTATTGAGAAATGTTCCCTGGATTCCTAGCTTCTTCAGAGCTTCCATCATAAAGGGGTATTGGATCTTGTCAAATGTTTTTCCTACATCTATTGAGATAATCATGTGGTTCTTATCTTTGCTCTTATTGATGTGATATATTACATTAATTGATTTGCATATATTGAACCAGCTTTGCATCCCTGGAATGAATCTGTTTGATCATGGTGTATGATATTTTTTATGACTTGTTGAAGTTGATTGGCCAGAATTTTGTTGAGAAGTTTTGCATCAATGTTCATCAAAGAAATGGGCTTATAGTTCTCTTTTTTGATGAGTCCCTGTCTGTTTTCAGGATGAGGGTTATGATGGCTTCATAGAAGGAGTTTGGTAGTGAACTTTCATTTTCAATTTCATTAAAGAGTTGTAGAAATATTGGTGTAAGTTCTGCTTTGAAGGCCTTGTAGAATTCAACAGTAAACCCATCCGGTTCTAGGCTTTCCTTGGATGGGAGATCTTTTATTGCCGATTTTATTTCGATGCTTGATATGGGTCTGTTAAGTTGGGTTAACTCATCTTGTTTTAGTTTGGGCATATCAATATTTGAAGGAAATTCTTCCATTCCATCCAGATTCTCAAATTTATTAGCATAAAGGTTTGAGAAGTATTCCCTTACAATATTCTGAATCTTGGTTGTTTCTGTGGTGATGTTTCCATTCTTATCTCTGAATTTGTATATTTGGGTGTGTTCTCTTCTTTTTCTGGTAAAATTTGCTAAGGGTCTGTCAATTTTGTTAATATTTTCGAAGAACTGACTGTTGGTTTTGTTGATTCTATGGTTTTTGTTTACTCTAATTTTATTTAATTCTGATTTAATTTTGATTATATGTTTTCATCTACTGGATTGGCATTTGGCAAAGTAGCAGGGTATAAAATTAACCCTCAAAAACCAATGGCTTTTCTATATGCCAATAATGAGAAAAATACAGCTGAAATCAGGAAAGCAACTCTTTTTGTAATAGCCCCACAAAAAATAAAATAAAATAAATAGGAATTAACTTAACTAAAGAAGTGAAGGACCTATATGATGAATATTTTACAAACCTGAAAAAGAAAATTAAAACAGAACTAAGGAAGTGGAAAACCTCTCATGATCCTGGATAGGGAAGACTAACATCATGAAAATGGCAATACTGCCAAAGGCTATCTACAAATTCAATGAAATATCCATCAATATCCCAACGTCATTCTTCAATGTAATAGAAGAAGCAATACAAAAATTCATATGGAACAATGAAAGACCCCAAATAACAAAAACAATCCTTAGCAGAAAGAACAGTGCTGGAGGAATATCAATACCAAATTACAAACTCTACTTACAAAGCCATAGTAGTCAAAACAGCTTGGTACTAGCACAAGAACAAGGACCAATGAAATAGAACTGAAAACCCAGAAATGAACCCGCAGACCTATGGCCACCTAATCTTCGATAAGGGAGCCAAAAAAATAGATGAGAAAGACAACCTCTTCAGTAAATGGTGCTGGCAAAACTGGTTAAACACCTGTAGAAAACTAAAGCTATTTGTCCAACCTTTCTTTGATTTGTAGTGTTTCTGGGTCTCTATTAAGAAAATTTTGGCCTGTGCTAGAGCTTCTGCATGGCAAAGGACATAGCTAGCAAGACCAATAGAAAGCCCATGGATTAGGAGAAGATCTTCACTAGCCACACAACGGACAAGGGTCTCATATATAAAATATACCTGGAACTCAAAAAAATAAATCCCCCAACAACAAATCTTCAAAAAAACAACTGTCCAAAAAATTAGTGGACTAAAGACTTAAAGAGAAACTTCTTGAAAAGGAAAGAAGGATGGCCAATAGACACATGAAGAAATGATCAACAACATTGAGATACTACCTCACCCCAGTTAGAATGGCTATAATCAAGAACTCTAATAACAACAGATGCTGAAGGGGATGTGGACAGAAGGGAACCTTACTGCATTGTTGGTGGAAGTGTAAACTTGTTCAACCACTTTGGAAAGTAGTATGGAGGTTCCTCAAAAGACTCCACATAGAGCTCCCCTATGACCCACAATCCCACTTTTGGGCATTTTACCCAAATGATCACAAACAAGACCACACTAAAGCTACCAGCACGACTATGTTTATTGCAGCATTATTCACCATAGCTAAGATATGGAACCAACCCAGATGCCCCTCTGAAGATGAATGGATCAAAAAAATGTGGTGTATATACACAATGGAATTCTATGCCTCCATCAAAAAGAATGACATTGCCCCATTTGTTAGGAAATGGAAAGACTTGGAAAAAATTATATTAAGTGAAGTAAGCCAGGCCCAAAGAAACATAGGTCCCATGATTTCCTTTATTTGCAAAAACTAGTATATGTCTGAGTCAAGCAGAAAAGGTCAGATAAGTTGATGTTAGGGAAATGAAGTCTAAGATATGTATTCAACTGTTTTTTTCTTTCATGCGATTGTTTCTAACACATTTATGAGATGATTTCTTTGTTGCTTTGTATGTCCCTCCCCCACGGTATAACCCCTGCTTTCACGGTATTTGATGTTGGTATAATTTGTGGAGGGTAAGAGAAAAAACAAATCGTTTAAATAGGGATACAGGTGGACCCATTACAACAATGAGATATACAAGTCGTTATGTCGAAAATGAACTTTACAACTTTGGTGGGGGGGAGGGGAGGAGGAAGCTTTGGTGGGGGCCAGGGGGGAGGATGGGACGGGATGGAGAGGGGAAACAAAGGAGAAGGCTACAATGCTTGATAGGAAATGTACTCATTATCTTGTCCATGAAATTATAACCCCTCTGTACAGCATTTTCACAATAAAAAAAAAACTAAAGCTAGATCCTTATATATCACCCTGTACCAGAATCAACTCCAAATGGATCAAAGACCTCGAAGTCAAAGCAGACACCCTGAAAACATTACAAGAAGGAATAGGAGAAACTCTAAGGCTTCTTGGCACAGGCCAAAATCTCCTTACTAAAGACCCAGAAACACAACAAATCAAAGAAAGGTTGGATAAATGGCATTGCATGAAACTACAGAGTTTCTGAATTGCAAAGAACATAACCAGCAAGATCAATAGAAAGCCCATGGACTGGGAGAAGATCTTCACTAGCCATACAACGAACAAGGGCCTCATATCTAAAATATACTTAGAACTCGAAAAATTAAATCTCCCAACAAATCCTCAAAGAAACAACTGCTCGATTAATAAATGGGCTAAATACCTAAAGAGAGGCTTCTCTGAAGAAGAAATAAGAATGGCCAATAGACACATGAAGAAATGCTCAACATTTCTGGCCATAAAAGAAATGCAAATCAAAACAACCTTGAGATTCCACCTCACCCCAGGTAGAATGACTAAAATCAAGAAATCTAATAACAACAGATCCTGGAGGGGATGTAGCCAAAAGGGAACCCTACTGTATTGTTGGTGGGAGTGTAAACTTGTTCAACCACACTGGAAAGCAGTATGGAGGTTCCTCAAAAGACTCCACATAGAGCTCCCCTATGACCCAGTAATCCTACTTTTGAGCATTTATCAAAACAATCACATTCAAAGCCATACTAAAGCTACCAGCAGAACTATGTTAATTGCAGCATTATTCACCATAGCTAAGATATGGAACCAACCCAGATACCCCTCAGTAGATGAATGGATCAAAAAAAATGTGGTATATTTATACAGTGGAAGTCTATGCCTCCATCAGAAAGAATGGCATCACCCCATTTGTTAGGAAATGGAAAGACTTGGAAAACATCATATCAAATGAAATAAACCAGTCCCAAAGAAACACAGGTCCCATGGTTTCCCTTATTTGAATTAACTAGTATATATTTAGGATAATCTTACCAGACAAGCAGAAAAGCTCAAAAGCTAAGTACCTATGTCCATATAAGATGTGATTTCTTTTTGGTTTGTTTTCTTTGTATGTCCTTCCCCCTTGGCATACCCCTGTTGTCACTGTACTTGATTTTGATACACTGCATCTTGTATATACAGTTGTCTACTCTTGGGAGGGGAAGGGGAATAACAAAACACTGAAACAAGGACACAGGATGACCCATTGTTGAGAGTATATTGGAAACCGACTTTATAACTTCGAGTGGGGAGTAGTGTGGTAGGTGGAGGACGGAAGGGATAGTGGGACAACAACAAGGGGAGGGGTAACAATGATCTACAATTAATGTACACATTGCCTTACTCATGTAACTACAACCCCTCTGTACAGCAGCTTTACAATAAAATAAAATTTAAAAATATTTATTTATTATGTTTAAGTAGTACAAAAGAGGTACCAATATTATCACCCTCTTCAACCTACCCCTCCTTACTTTTCTTAATACTTTGAGTTTTTAATTTTGAAAGAATTCTTTGAGATTTCACATACACATGAAATTTCTATTATATAACACTGTTAATCAGTTGTGAAGAGAGGTAAAGTGAGTTAGTTGAGTTTTCTACATACCTCCACAGTCAGAGTATCCTCATCTTAAATGCTTTTCAAATCCAGCTCACTATTTGCAATCTAGAGTAGGATGGCATGAAGAAAAGAAGTATAGAGCATAACTTCAGACACTGTTCTACCTCTTTGGCCAGGATATTTTTCCTAACTACTGATAAATTACATCTGAATTTTGAAGGAACACATTGGTAAATGATACCCACCTCATCATTGCACCCTTGGAAACAAGAACTATATACAGAAGAGGAAAAGAAAAAAAAGTATGTGATTAAAACTTAATGATAGATGGTTTGTATGAGACAGAGCTGAGAATAAATCTCAAGAAAGTATTATGGGCCTTGGTTATCTAGAAAACTCACACCAGTCATAAAACTGGTTCTACACATTCTTTTTAATACTCATAATCTACTTTACTTTCCTATACAATAGTCTTTTAAGGATTCAGTAAACCTCAATATGATTCAACAGAGTTGTGGATGAGATTCACAGGTGTACACACACACACACACACACACACACACACACACACACACACAAAAGCATACATGCATGTATATATGCACATTCCAAGTAAAAACGTTGATTCACTCAATGTGTGTGAATTGAGGAAGAGAGGAAGGGTTGGTAGAAATATTATTCATCCTGTACAAAAACATTTCAAAAATGAGTAAAATGTCATAAATATGTTGGTCCAGCTGTGATGTTAATTAAATATTACTGTCCTAGTTGAACAAAAACAAAAACTGAGATTTCCTGGAGAGTACTGTTTTTTTTCCTTTTTAAAGGTATTTGGCATAATTTAAACAAAAATTCCTTTCTTGAAGCAATTCCATCAATCTGCCTTCTTTCTACTTGAATTTTTTATCTACTTGTCAAAGTGGAGGAGTAAATTAGGAATGTGGCATTCTGATAATCCAATCTCTTTGGTCACTAGTACTTTGAAAATTATTAGTGAAAACTGTGGCTCATAAAGAAAATCTGGAGATCTTGTAGTATCTGAACTGTTTCCTCAGCCAATGAAAAAAAATTAAATGCTAAAATACAGGGTCTGAATGAAATCTTATATCCAGTCAGAAATTCAAAAGTTCTCTTTTTTTATTGTGAAAATACTGTACAGAGGGGTTACAATATCATGGGCAAGATAATGAGTACATTTCTTATCAAGCATTGTAGCCTCCTCCTTTGTTTCCCCTTCCCATCCATGTAGGGCCTAGGATTAAAATAATGAAAACACAGGTTCCACATGGGCTTCAGTCCGGTTTCTACTTCCTGTTAGCTGAATCACCTAGAACAGTGTAGTCAGCTTTACATGACTGCAGTGAAATACCTGGGGTAGATAACTTGTATATACATTTTTCTAATTTGGGGAGGGGAAGGGAAATAACAAAATGCTGAAACAAGGATACAGGCTGACTCATTGTAACAATGATATACAAGACGTTATGTTGAAAATGAACTTTACAACTTGGTGGGGAAGGGGGATTTGGAGAGGTGGGGAGAGAAGGAATGGTAGGGGGAAAACAAAGGTGGAAGTAACAATGCTCTATACCTTACTCATGTAAATATAACCCCTCTGTACACTACTTTTACAATAAAAAAAAAACATAAAAAAAGAGAACAGGGTTTATTTAACTTTGGAAGTTCAAAGTCAAGATTGGGCAATTCTAGTGTTTGCAGCCCTGATGAAGCCAATGTATGTCATATAGGGAACGAATGCATGGAGAGTTTATATTACCAAACAAGAAGTCAGAGGAAGACAGAGACCATTCTGAGGGCACATTCCCACTGGCCAAAGGACCCGTGTCTCACCTCTGAAAGATACCATACCTTACAACAATGCTTCCTCAAGACTAATCTTTTAACCACAGTGGCATTTGGGGTGAAATTTAGGGCACACCTTAGCCATCATAGTTAGGCTATTTGTGGATTGATTTTCCCCTGTTCTTGTTTCTCACCATGCAAAATACTATTTGTTAAAGTACCTCTCTGTCAGGTTTGCTGTGAAACTTGAGCTGATTCATATATGGTGCTGGAATATAGTAATCACTCAGAGTTGTTAGTTAGAATGATCATGGATGTGGGTCCTTTTTATCAACTAAACTATTTTTATTTTCCTAAACATGATTCTCAATTCTTTCTGGTAACAAAATATTTTATTTTAGAGGATAAGAGAAAACGACTATGAAGCCAGGCCCAAGAGGCTGAGATGTGTGATTTATGGCTCAAAGCCAGCTAATGCAGGAAAGTCTTTGAAACGTTTATCTCCATTTAACTAGCAAAAAGCCAAAAAAGAGCTGCGGCTCAAGTGATAGAATATTACCCTTGAGTGAAAGAGTTAAGGTACAGTGTCTAGCCATTCAATTCAAGCCCCACTATCAGCACAAAAGTAAAAAAGCTGTAAGATCCAGATTGGATTAGAATTCAGTTATTAATTCTTAAAACTGCACTCATATAAGCAGCCAAGATGGATCTGATCTTACTTACCATTGCTTCTTTCTAGACTGAACAATGTAGCCAAAATCACATCTGAAACTTCCTTACCATTACACAAACATTCCCCATCAGTAAATTCTATAAATGTTCCTGAAATCAGAGACACTGATGTTATATGTAGTTTAAATTCTACTTCATGATGTCATAGTTTAAAAATTACATAACAAGATTGTGGAATAGGCATAAAATCATTTTATTTCCTTTTTACTGTGAGTTTAATAGAGCTAGAAATCTGTTTCCCCTAATCCATCAAAGCACACTATACGGCAAAACTTTATGTGATTGTAAAAATGTTTTTGTTTGTTCATTTGATGAGATCGTGTGTGTGTGTGTGTGTGTGTGTGTGTGTGTGTGTTACTAGAGCTTGAATTTAGGGCCTGGGTGCTCTTCCTTAGATTTTTATTTATTTATTTATTTGATCAAGGCTAGCACTCTACCACTTGAGCCATAGTATTCTATTACTAGAGCTACAGCTCCACTTCTAGCTTTTTGCTAGTTAATTGCAGATAAGAGTTTCACACTTGGCTTTGAACCACAATTCTTAGATCTTGGTCCCTCTAAATAGTGAGGATTATAGGTGTGAGCCCCCAGCACCCAGCTGTAGAATTTATTGGCTCTCTCTGATGAAATAGCCATCTACCATATGTGGTTATGGAGCTTGCAGAATATACCACATGTTACTGGAAAGTTGCATATGTGTTTGTATGTGGATATTTATATAACAAAGGACTACTTCTTTCAATGGCACAGTCCTAAAGCATTCTCGAGAACGTTTCTGTTTTCCTCGTTTCTGTTTTCCTGGAAATCATAGGTATAACCTTACTTGACTGGACATCTGAATTTTAAGAAATGTAATCATTCATCAATGGACTAGAAACCAGAGATAAGTAGGAATGGCAAATAATAGATTGTTATTATACTGCAAAATATTATACTAGCAATTTTTTTGGTGATGTCAAAGTCTGTTCTCAACAAGATAGTCTGAGACACTCTGGGACTCTCATCTAAACAACTGTGTGTAAATTAACACAGCCAGAAAAGCCAGCAACACATTGCTGTCAGTGAGAAGATATAGTTAAATGGTGGAAAGAAAAGAGCAAAGACTTTTTTAAAAGCAAGTACCGCATTTAGTCATGTTTTTGAGACAGCTAGTATAGGAAGCACAAATAAAACTGAAATAAAATAGAAAAAGTAGATCATAGAACTGTATAGACATATCAATCTGAGGCTACTCTCCAAGAAGAAAATGCCATCCAGGCAAACTCCAAGAATGTCATAATATCATGGGCAGGATTGAGAAGGATGCAAATCATTTGTCTAAAAAAGGCTTAAAAATTCTTTGGAAAATTCCTTCAGAAAGCAAAGTCTAAAAATCTTCAATAGTTTGTTAAAATGTCTAAGGAAAATCTTGGCATTTGGAAGAATAGAAACATTTCTTTGTGACATCATTCCTAATTGGCCCCAAGCTTCCTGAGTATAGCAGCCCTCATTTCTGACTTTTCTTAGGATCAAAGAGAAACATCTAAGAGAAAAGTTTATGGGCCCAGTGGTTTTTCAGAAAACCAGAAGCAGAGACCGAACCCTTGACAGGTATGGATCATGAGACTGGAAGCTTTCTCAAAGGGCTTGTGAAAGGCACTGTTGAAGATGCATTGTGCCAGCCACACTGCCTGACTGATACTTAGCCAAAGCCAGAGCCAGGCCACACACAAACAAGGTTGTTGAGGGTTTTTTTGTCTTTTTGTTTTTTGTGTGTAAAAAAGAAAATAGTTATCTAGAAATTTATCCAATAGGCTGTCATTTAGGGATGCTCTACCATGAAAATGTTGGTTTTTGCTTTATTGAAATCATGTTTATTTTGTAATTATAACCCAATAGGGTACATTGGATCATTGTGTCAGATTATTTTGTTTTACAAATGATAAGATTTTCATTATTGGAGTAACTATATTATAATATTATACATCACCTGTCACTGTAACAATGATTGAAATTGCCGCAGAAGTCTGCAGTAGAAGAAATAGCACAATGTTTTCCATATATATATATATATATATATACCTTCAATTAATAATGCACATAGGATACGGTGGGCTGTAGTTCAGTGCTAAAGTACTTTCCTTGTTTGTGAGAGACTATAAGCTCCATTCATAGCACAACATGAGCACACACACACACACACACACACACACACACACACACACACACACCCTGATACTTATTATAGGCACCGATACTTATTATGCTGGAAGGGGAAGATGACTGGTAAGTGTGTTGGTACCAAACCTCAGCACAGAAGGATAAGATGAGTGTGGGATAAAGAGAGAAAGGCCTTGGAAGAACCATCATTGGCATCATTTAGGCCTCAGGCCTAAAACATCCCTTAACAGGCTTAGAAAGTGTGCTCAGGAAATGTGGAAAGACCACTTAATATAGAAGTGAAACTGTGTTTAGGACCCAGGCCTAAACTCCAGGAGTTCCAAGTTAGGTCCAGCCACTCACCTCAATATGCCAAATAAAGAGGAATGGTAAAAGACAGAGAAAGGAGATTTACTGCATATGACAGCCATGGGAACACAGTACTTCAGTACATCTTCAGCCACATTCCCAGATATAGACATTGTCTTCAGGTTGAATAGGGAGAATAGTGGACAGGAGGTAAGAAACACTCTTGTTTGACCATCCATTCAATATTTGTCCTTAGAGGAGTTCTGGAAAATTATTATCAATTTATTACTGGAACAGAGCAGGAACAAAGGGGTCTCCTGAGTTCTTTGGCTTTTTCATTTAAGATGATAAGAAGAAACCATTGCTTGTTTGAGGAGCAGTACCTTCCACACAAGAGGCTTATCAGTGAATCATTTCTTTCCTCTTAGAGCACAAGGTGATTGCAAAGGGACTGCAGCAGGGAATAACTCAGATCAAAGGTAACAGATACAAAGTTGAGGGCCTTTTATTTCATTGGTAGGGCCCAGCTCTTTTAAGTTGCCTCTTAGAAAAGTAAAAGCATGTGTATTTGGACCAAGATTGTTAATGGTATCAAGTACAAAACAGATCTGATGGGAATGTAAAAACAGCCAATGGTTTGATTATTCCCAACTTTCTGTTGACAGATTTCAAACTGCTATCAGTGAGGTGGTTAACATGTTCATCTTAGGCCAATAAATGAGACTAAAGCCCTATTAGTTTCTCCAAATACTGAATATTTCTCCCATTTCAAAAAAGTCTTCACTGTGGCTTCGCTCTGTTTAAAAGACTAGCATTACAAAGCCAAGGAAAACAAGCTTTTAGGACTTAAAATTCAAGGAATTCTTACAGCAGCTGTAATGCTTATAATTTCCTCATTTATTGGAAGAGATATAGCTTGATATTATAAGATATGTGTTCTGCTACAAGGGTGAAATGAGCCTTCAGTAAAGGATTGAGTTTGTATCTATTGTTTTTTTTTTTTTTTTCAAAAACTTGGTAGTGTCAGAATGGAGAAATACTGGGTAATGTGTGTTGTAAGCTTTGTGTTTATTAATATTTTGCAGTGGCTTATGGTAAATCACCATTTGTTCAGGCATGAAGAAAGTAAAAGAAGTTAGATTGTACTAGATTTTTCTTGTTTTCTATATGGAGGTCAAAGTTTGAAGAGCTTTAAGTATCTTAAACACATTTTTATTGAAACAGACTATGTTTCTTCATTAATATCTTCAAGCAAGGTTTGCTAGACCTGTATCTTAGTTGCAAGTTTGTTCCTTTGCATTAAAGTAACTGTGTAATAAGTAGTCATGTGCACATGTTGAGGAGAGCCCGTTGGCATTTTATAAACAGTGTTGTTTCAAAGAGCCCCCTTTCTGATTCCCAATTATCTTGTCTGTTCAGACTCCACTGAAAAGGAAAACCATTCTTTAAGACCTGCAGGCAAGGGTGACTTGAGCTTGAAAGAGCTTCTACTTTTGGAAAACTAGAGCTTTCTAAAATGGCCATTGTTGAAACAGGAGTAAATATACTCAAAACATCCTTTTAACTTAAGATCAAATTTAAGATTTCATTTAGGGAGATATGGCCAGGCAACTAAGGAGACAAAAGACTGTAGCAGAGCAAGTCAAGAAGGCTTTGTTTTGACTTCAGATAATATACCTTGGGGTTATTGGGAATTCCAGTCTTTAGGGAGCTACAAACCTGCCTTTCAAGCAATTTCTCACATCTGGTATAGCCAAGAGTCACAAGGCATTGGAAACTATTGATGAGTGCTCAAATTACAGTTGTGCATAGATGAAAACAGATACATCCGTGAAGAAATTACTAAGAGTTAGCTGTTTATGTCTTGCCCTAGGCTTTGATACATCCTTTTAAAAATAGCTTCATAATTGAGATATTCTTTTTAAAATGCCAAAGGAAACTTCTGCCAATTTCTAGATTGAAGATTCCTACAAAAAGGACCACTTACTTAGGCCCTACTTCTAGATTGTTTTACTAAAGTATAAAAAATAATGCAAGACAGAGATATTCCACTCAAGTTTATTTACTACTGTTTCTGTTTGAGCTTTGAACTCGGCATGCTAATTCCTTATAGGAATCCTCTTTGTTGATTGATGTAAACATGTGTGACATTTTAATAGACTATTACTTTCTAAGAAAAGAAAATCAAGGTGAATATTGAAGATATTTTTAACACAGCTATCAATTATGTATAGAAGTTGCTGGCTTAATGTATTTTCATAGAGAATTATTTTTAGTTGAGACCACACAAAAACAAAGAAGTAGAGCCATTCATTCTAGCCTTCACTTGATTAAATTTGTTAAAAATTAAATTCTTTATGGCATGACATTAAATATGATTCCTTAAAAGATGAGTCAAAAGCACTGAAATAGCTGGGTGCTGGTGGCCCACACCTGTAATTCTAGCTACTAGGATTCTGAAATCTGAGGATCACGGTTCAAAGCCAGCTCCAGCAGGAAAGTCTATGAGACTCTTATTTCCAGTAAACCACCAAAAAACCAGAAGTGGCACTGGGCCCAAAGTGGTAGAGCTCTAGCCTTGAGCTGAAGAGCTGAGGAAAACTCCTGAGCTATTTGTACTGGCCCAATTCACTTACTTCCCCATCGGCCCCAAGAGGTGGAACATTCCCATTATAGAGAGGTGAGAACCAGTGTTCACTGAAGTCTTCCATTCATTGTCTAGAAGTAGGTTTTGGTCCATGATAAGAGTAGCCATTCAAATGGCCACTAAATACAGGGTCTTGTTACAGTCCTATAGTGTATGCCATTTCCCCAGTTTTTTTAATCCAAGCTTTTCTGTGCATCTGTACTTACATCAGGACTCTAACAAGTAAGCCAATAACAGAGCTCAGGAAGCAGAAGCAGAAGGATCACAAGTTGAAGACCAGCCTGGGCTAATATAGCAAGATCCTATCTCAAAAACAAATAGATAAATGGAACTGTATTTTCTGATGTGGAGAATTTTCTACTTTTAAGAGTTCCTGAGTAAGATTCTTTTTTAGGAGGTAAAGTCAGGTTGTCAAATCTGGATTTTTATAAAATAGAGCACATTTGTAGTAAATGAAGTCTCATCCTCTCCTACAGACTGCAGAATGGCATGAAAATTAGTTAAGTGTGGTACATTTGTGGATTGTTAAGACTGGGCATTGGAAATGTTAATGCTTATGACATTCACGTGTAGAATATTCTTGGAGTCTTGTTATTCCAGATGTAGTTGGAAAACTTACAGCCTCAGCCTCAACTGAGGACTTGCTAGAAATGTAGACTCTCAGGCCCTACCTCCAAAATCCTGACCCAGAATCCTGACAAGAGCTCTGAGTAGCATACACTTGAAAGCTGAGAAGTCCTGCCCTACACCTTTGTACACTGCGCCAGCACCAGTTTATGCCTCTCAACAATGCCACAAGGCAGTAAGCTCCATGTCCTTGCCCTTCCCACATGCATTCTCTCCCAAGGCAAGAAATTACTGCTAGTGTCTTTCTGTAAATATTTTACCACTGGTGAATGGATCTGAGCAAACAGCCATATCCAGCCAGCTCTGGCTTTAGAAAAGTATAACCTGGGGCCTGCAGGGGGCCTGTAGAGAGCATCCAACTTTGAAGAAGTCCTGCTGCCTCCAGGAACACAGAGCAGAGCATGTGGTTGATAAGTAGATCTCAGGCTTACACTGACAGACTTATGTTTGACCTCAAGACCTGTAGTCATGATGAGGGAGAAAATGAGGCTTCTGAGAAATTTAACCTTTAGTAACAAAAACAAAATCATTTTCAATTCAGGCTGGAGAGGCAGATCCAGTATGGGAGATAATAATTTATAGGATATGTGGATAGATTTTTTAATGTCATCCAGTGATAGAAATATTTTACATTGCTTCTGAAAGGAGAATTAAATAGTAGGACAGGCAGAAAATTAAGCTTATGAATAGAGGTGAGCTGAAATATCCACCAATGGCAGGTAAGTTGTCTCTTGTCCATGGATTCCTTCATTGCTTTGCTGTTCCAGAGCCTGTGTTTAGACCCAGGCTGTCAACTTAGCTCCATAGCCCATTCTCAGAGGTCACAATGGAGCTAGCAGCTGCCAGCATATTGAGGCAGATTGGAAGAGGCAGCTCCTAAACTTGTCTGGCAGAGCAGGATGAAGAGGGAAGGTGAGTTACTAAGACAGTGTAAGAGGTGGATTTCCTGTGTAAATTCCAACTAGAAACCATTTGTCTGCATTGTTTTAACAGTTCTGAAACTCTCCGTGTACTCATTTGGGCAAGTTGTAATTTAGTATGGCTAGTGGTTTAGAGAAGTTTTAACTGGTTCAGTAGAGAAGATAATGCAATATCCATGAGGAGGTATCCCTAAGATTTGTCACAGAGACACAAATTAGAGCTAAGTTATCTGGCACTTTGCCCTCCTAGCTAGAAATTCTACTTTAACCCAGCAAGTCATAAATGCCTAATTAGCTCCTCTGGATCTTTACAAACTTCCTTCCTTCCATGATAATCTTACATCCCAGAGCCCTGAACCTTCCACAGTCTCACCTAGAAGCAGTAAAAGTTAGTAGATGAATGTTCATGCTTTGGAATTGAGACTGCTTGAATTCAAATTCTGCCCTGCCTTTAGAAGTTACATGACTTGAAGTATGTCACCTAATTATCTTTACTAATCTGATCAGTACCACAGGCTGTTATGGAGGTTAAATGAAGTAGTAGACACCAAGGAAAGCTTAGCATTTTAGGACCTAGATTTTAGGATATCCACTTTCCCCTCCTCTAGTAGGTATAGTTTCACCAGAACATGAATCTTTATTTTAGGAACAAATTAGGCTCACTAACTAACCCTGGCATGGTCACCTGTCACTGACAATCTTTAATTCATACAATGAAAAAAATTGTTGGACAACTTTTTATGCAAGGGTACCACTTTAAACATTGCACATTCTTACAGGGATAATATAATAAAAACAATGCAAAAGCTTAGTCAGACAGATTGTGGCAGAGGACTTGAAAACAATACAGACACAGCACAGTGTGGATTCAGAATCACACAAAGATGCAGTAAACTGACATGTTAACTTGAAGCTCCTTTGAACACAGATGAAGAAGAAGAAGCAGAGGAGGAGGAGGAGGAGGAAGAGGAGGAGGAGGAGGAGGAGGAAGAGGAGGAGGAAGAGGAGGAGGAGGAAGAGGAAGAAGAAGAAGAAGAAGAAGAAGAAGAAGAAGAAGAAGAAGAAGGAAGAAGAAGAAGAAGAAGAAGAAGAAGAAGAAGAAGAGTAGGAGGAGGAGGAGGAAGGAGAAGAAGGAGAAGAGGAAGAAGGAGAAGGAGAAGGAGAAAGAGAAAGAGAAGGAGGGAGGAGAAGGAAGGAGGAGAAGGAGAAGGAGGAGAAGAAGAAGAAGAAGAAGAATCACACAAAGAAGCACCTCAAAAAATGTTATTGCCTAGATCATGTCTAGGACAAGCAAAAAAGGTTAAAAGCTATGTACATATGACCATATAAGATGATGTTAAAATCGTTTAACTAGGGATACAGATGGACCCATTGCAACAATGAGATGTACAAGTTGTTATGTCGAAAACAGAACTTTACAACTTTGGTGGGGGGAGGATCGGGTGGGGGAAGGTGAGGGGAGTATGGGAAGGGATGGGAAGTGGAAACAAAGAGGAGGCAACAATGCTTGATAAGAAATGTACTCGTTATCTTGCCCATGTAATTGTAACTCCTTTGCTAGGTATTCTCACAATAAAAAAAAAAGATGATGTTAAGTGAAATGAACCCCAAGACAGTGTTTTTTTCTTTCTTGCTAGTGTTTTTAACATACTTATAATGCACTATGTGATTCTTTTGTTTCTTTTGTATGTTCTTCCCCCAAGGTATAACTCCTGTTTTACTGTATCTGATTCCAGTGTCCTGCATCTTGTATATACATTTTTGTAATTTGGGGAGGGGAAGGGAAATAACAAAATGCTGAAAAAAGGATACAGGTTGACCCATTGTAACAATGAGATGTACAAGACATTATGTTGAAAACGAACTTTACAATTTTTGTGGGGAGGTTGGAAGGGAAGGGATCATAGGGCAAAAACAAAAGAGGAGGTAACAATGCTTTATAGGAAATGTACTCATATAACCCTACTCATGTAACTGTAACCCCTCTGTACAGTATTTTTACAATAAAAATATATAGAGAAAAAATTAAAAATTTTATTGCTACCACCCTCAGAACAAGGAGAGAGAGAGAGCCCCAGCACTGTCTTGGAATTCCAAGCAACACAAGCACTGTACAGGAAGGTGTAGGAAGGGTCAAGGATAGGGCAAGCTATTCTCAAAGTATCAGGTGCTGAGGAAGGAGAGGGAAGGACAGTATAGATTCAGACACTATGATTCTCTGGTTAAAGAATTTAGACCAGCTGAGTGCTAGTGGCTCATATCTATAATCTTAGCTATTCAAGTTGCTGAGATCTGAGGATTGTGGTTTGATGCCTTGTGGTTTGATGCCAGCCTGAGCAAGAAAGTCTTTGAGAGTCTAATAAACTATCACAAAAGCTGGAAGTGGAACTGTGACTCAAGTAGCAGAGTCCCAGTCAGTGCCCAGTACATAGTGCCCAGGCCCTAAGTTCAACTGCCTGAACCAGCACAATGAAATTAGACCAAATCCAGATAATTCATCATGAAAAGAAACAGGTAAAAATGTGATAGCCAAAGCCAAAACAACAGTTAGGTTTAAGTTGTTCATTCTTTAAATTAATACCTGGGTACCGGGCATTCAAGCTTGTCAAAAATGACATCCGTATTAGGTAAATGTAACATGTCTCCCCCACTGGTATTCTTTCTAATGTCCTTACATTTTAAATGTATTCGCTGCTAACAGTAAGGCCAGAAGGTAGACCCTAACCTATAGGAGCCTGGGATCTGGCTGTAAATCTTAGACTATATGGGTAATGAACAGCAAATTAAACCTGTGCAGAAACCTGAACAGTGTGTCTGCTCTGCATCTGCCTTGTCTGACTGGCATTTTTGCAATACAGTGTTTAGGAATACAAACAGCTGAGATCAACTGAGAGCTTCTGTGTGGTTTTTAATCTTTGCACCTATTATAAGTTGGGCTCCATTATCACAGGCAGACAGATATCTACCAGCCCCTTTAATGGTCTGATTATCTTGGCATATACGCTATATGCTTTAATTTCTTTGTTGGCTTCTGGTAAAGCAAAATATTGAGAATAAAATTACTATTTTTGTCTCAGCCACCACCACTTGGTGGTTCTTTCTGTGCATTTAGTGGATACGTGTTCTTCTTTTCCAACTGCCTTGCTGTTCCCTTGACAAAGAGCCACACAAAGGGTGATTCCAAAATAATGTCTGTAATCTTTCCCAGCAAACTGTCTATCCTGCTGACCCTGTGGAAAACGAGGAACATATTGAATATATCACAGAACAAATTAAGGGTGTGAGGCTTAATGCAGCCAAGGCAATGATCATGATGCCATATGTCTGGGAGCCTGGAGTGATTCTTAGAGCTCTGGCTTATAGAGTTAGTCTTATTGAACATTGTAAAACTCCAAGGAAAAAAAAGGAAATTGTACAATTCATTCCCCACCACTTCTCAAGCTTACAAAAAGAATCCTTAGCTGTCTGATTGCTTCAGTGGACATTAGGCACAGGGGAAAAGACAGTGGCAGCTTAGATTGCCCAGACATCTGTCTGTCCTTTTGACTCACCACTGGCTACAAAATTGGAAGGATATTGCATTTCTCATACCTCATCAAAAATATTCATGCCTAAGCAACATACTGATTAAACTGCAGTAGGTACAGGTCTTGCATCAAATCTCGGCCCTTGTCTCTTGTCAGCCCTGTGATCTTAGAAAAGTTCCTTGAACTCTTAGATATTTGCTTTCTTTATTGGTGAAATGAAAATCTGCAAGTTAACAGATACAAAGTGTGCAGAACCATATCTTACATATAATCAGTGTTCATTGTTATTTTTCCAGCTACTGCTGACCTAGATGTTTAATTAGTTCAGAAGTTAGTAATTTTTCTTATAAAAGGCCAGATAATAAACATTTTGAGCTAAATGGACCATATAGCCCAATTGAAATTACTCCTATTGAGTGATAAGTAGCCATAGACAATTTGTGAGAAAATGGCAAGGCCATGTTTTAGTAAAGTTTCCTTTATAAAAATCATATGGGAAGTGGTGCTGTGGCTCAAGTGGTAGAGTGCTGAAGAGCCCAGGGACAGTGGCCAGGCCCAGAGTTCAAGCCCAATGACCAATAACAACACCAACAGCAACAAAGATCATATAGTTTGGCTGTAAGCCAAGCTAGTTTTCTGACTACTGAACTAGTTCCTCTGGCTGTGTAGGTCTTTCTTTAAGCTGTGGTACTGCGTCTGGGCCTCTATACCAGAGGCTTGCCTGTGATGGAGGGCTGCTAGCATCAGGCCTACTCAGAAGAATTTGCCAGAGATTTTTGATTTTTAACGATATTAATACAAGCTCTCCAGATGATTTTAAAATGTAGCCAGGAATGTTGGGCACTGATGGCTCATGCCTATAATCTTAACTATTCAAGAGGCTGAGATCTGAGGATCATTGTTCAAAGCCAACCTAGGGCAGGAAAGTCTGAGAGACTCTTATCTCCAATTAACCACCAGAAAACCGGAAGTGGTTCTGTGCCACCAACCTTGAGCTGAAGATCTCAGGGACAGTGCCAAGCCCCAGAGTTCAAGACCCATGACTGACAAAAAAAAAAAAAGTAGCCAGGGTTAAGAACCACTGAGCATGTTTCCAATCACATCTGATTGTGCCACTCATTGGGGGAACCTTGTTACAAAAATTAAAACAAACAAACAAAAAATAGTGGCTGTGCAGACCTCTGTCCTATACATTCTGAATCAATTCTGATCTGTGACAAGCACTTAATGTGATTCATGTCTTCAAGAAAATGTGGAAAACTTGTCCTTCCTTTCTTATTCTACTATATATATATATATACCATATATATATATGTATATATATATATAGTATATATATATATATGCATAGAGAGAGTGTTCTGCAGATTTTCTATGTATTTATTTTTGGTTGGTCATGGGGACTGAACTCTGGTCCTGGGCGCTGTCCCTAAGCTCTTCAGCTCAAAGCTAGTGCCCTACCACTTGAGCCACAATGCTGCTTCCGGCTTTTTTTTTTTCCTGCTTATGTGGTGCTGAGGAATCGAATCCAGGACCTCATGTATGCAAGGCAAACACTCTACCACTGAGCCACCTTCCCAGCCCATGTAGATTCTTTTTAATACTGAAACTAAGAGATTTTTATATCTAATGGATTTTTCCATGCTAGAGCCACTCATACTAGACAGGGAGCTACTTCCAGAAGGGAAATTTTCACTATTATTTTCAGTGTTATTTCAGACTACAAATAAACACTAAGTGATGTGTATGTGTGTATGTGTGTGTGTGTGTGTGTTGTTTTTATAGGTGGTTGAGTTGAAGTATTTTTGTCTTACTTTTAGAGTAAGAATCCCAGTTTTGAATGAAAGAAAATGATTATCCCAACCTGGGAGATGACTTTGGTTCAAAATGCATTTCCATTATTCTTTGGTAAAAGAGATACAATGATTACCTAAAAGTGAGAGTGAATATAAGCTACAGTAAGGAGTACTCAAGTATTCTCCTTTGTACCTTCTACCACAGAGACTGGAAAAGGAATCCAATTTCCTAGCTTCTGTTGAAATGGAGACTGCTGTTAAACCCAGTTCTGGCTAGCAAGATGAAATCTGCAGGGTCTTTTGAAGATACTTTGAATGTGTATACTTACCCTTCCATAACCTCTCCTCCTGTGTAGACTTTAGATATCATCTCTGTGTGCAGGTACAAAGCAACATGCCCATGCAGGTAGAAGCAATTTTGAAGGGCCTGGGTTTTTGAGGAGCTTTTGGAACATACATTCTAGTCTGTCTTGTCAACAGACAAATGCTTATGTGGCCTAGTCAAACACTTGCTGCATAAACCACTCAAGAGTAGTAGTACTTGCGACTAAAAGAACTTCTTCCTGTATTATATCAGGCACAATGATTATGAGAAATTAACACCCTACTATAATATATTGGTGAAAGCTTTCTGAATGATCCAGCCAAGAGGGCACTTTATTAGCAGACCTAATAAATATACTGTTCACTCTCCTCATAAAAACAATAGTACTTCAATTATTACTATTCATTGACATGACAGCCACTTATATATATATATATATATATATATATATATATATTCAATGCTGTTATAAATTACAACCTTAATGTGTTATAAAAATCATTGGATTTGTAGATTCCGTTCACTCAATAGGTTTAGATCACTGAGAAATGGTGCTTCCAAAAATGCTTATGACTTCCTACACTGGTCTTCATTTAACTTGATTTATAGAGGCCACAATCTTAACTGAACCGGTCACTAATTACTAAGTAATTACTATGGCTGCTCTCTTATGAGTGAATGTGCTATAAAAATATAGGTACAGACTGTTTCAAAACCTGCTCTAAGACATGAGTGTTTAATCTGATTTCTCCATGCAACACTAAAATTCATTGTCTATCAACCTTATTGAAAGGATTAAACAAATTAATTTTGAAAGACCAAGTGTTGTAGATGGAATATTCTATGTTACAAGCAGCTTCCAAATACTTCTTTTCCATTTTGAAGCCAACCTTGGATGTGTTATCTGGCTTGTCTTCATGGCGTCTAAGTGGTAGAAGGATACACAGTAAGTAAAGGTTGTGTTTTATTCTACTGTGTCAAAGAGATAGACTGGGAACTATCTAGAAACATGGCCATCACCTTAACTGTCTCAGAAACTCTTTCAGAAATAGCATCCTTGAACAGGAAAAAAAAACAACCTAATTACCACCTGTATACATTCTGATGTGAGAACGGAGAACCTGTACAAGGGTTAGCCTGTAGAATCTTTAGTGGCTTTACCAGGAATCTGCCTTAGGTCTAGATTCCAAAATCTGTATTGAATGCTCCTGCTTAACAATTGCATATTGTTAACATTACCTAGAGACTCAAACCACGGATATAAAGAACCACTGTGTGTGGTAGATCATTTTCAGTCCTTTGCAGTGTCATTCATATGTAAATATACAGCCTGTAGAATAAAATATTCTGTATAATAAAATGCACATCTGCAACTGGAAACTGGGCTTGTTGGCAAGTTTCTTCAGGGAACCACTTCCATTGTCTTCTATGTAGGGCAGTGTTTACACACACTGTGAGAGCTGCCTGGGGAAAGATGCGTGCTGGAATCCTGCCACATTGGAATCCTCTATTACACCATGTACTCACTATAATAGAGGATGGATAGAATCCTCCTCTAGGGTTCAAGCTGTTTCTGTCTCTCATCTGCAGCTTATACAGCTTCTAAGTCCATGGATTCGGTGTACATGTAATGCAGACCCTCTCTGTTTAAATGATCAAAATCTCCATTTTTGTGTCACTCCTTTGCTGCCACTCTACTAAACTCCTGAATAGATTAAGTTGACAGAAGAATGCAGCTTATAAACCTGATGAAATTTTAATAGCTTTGCCCATATGAGTAAGCTGCTGACAAAAATATTCAACTTTAAACCTAGTGGAAACTTAAAATGTATGACACGATGGATCCAAGCAGGTGCTAGAAGGAGACTTGTTCATTGGATAAGCAAAGAAGCCACTCTGAAACTGGTTTTAGGAAGGGAAGGGGGTTTCCAAGAGAGACAAGCTCTTGCTGTCTCAGCCTTGTACACTGTACACTTTTTACACTGACACCAATGAAAACGGCTAATTATTTGTTTATTGCTTTCTTACACAAGATAACTTTAGTGGGAGAGTATATTCATATAAACTCCTAGACATTCAGAATAATCGATCCAAAAGAGATCATTCTGTCCTCATTCAGGGTAAACTCTGGAAAAATCACCAACTTTCTTCTTCACCCTCCTAAAAAAAAAAAATCTCAGCTCTGTTTTCTTGAACACAGAGCACAATCATTTGTGAGAAGTCATGGTTTATATACTAGTATACTGAAGTCTAGGAGACCAGAAGAGAGTTTATCTGACTTTCAAAGGAGTAGAACAGTATGTTGCCAAAGTGATTAGAAGTAGCGAAAGGAGGAGGAACAAAGTGTCATCTTTAATAATATCTAGCTGGGCACTGGTGGTTCATGCCTGTAATCCCAGCTACTCAGGAAACTAAGACCTGAGGATCAAGGTTCAAATCTATCCTGGGTAGGAAAGTCTGTGACACTCTTACCTCTAGTTGCCCAGCTAAAAGCTACTCAGAGGTATGGCTTATGTAGTAGAGCTCCAGCCTTGATTGGAAAAGCCAAGCAAAAGCACAAGCCCTGAATCCAAGGACCAGCACCAGCAGAGAGACAGACAGACAGACAGACACAGAGAGCTGTTGGCAAGAGAACAAGCAATACACAAATGAAACATCTATTGCTCAGATAAATTTCTTTTTGCTTTTAAAGAAGGTCTGGGAAGCTTGGGAATTGGGTAAAGCTGATCAACCCAATTATTTTTCCATTTACCAAAGTGGGCCATTGGCTCAGGGGCTCTATGTATGTATTCTGATTCCTTTTACTATACTGGCCTGGAAAACACATTTGTGTTCTCTCTTTTATGGTGACACAGCTGGTCACACCACCCATTTTACCCCTTGGCTTCCAACTTGGCAGACACTAAATGCAGGTGCTGCATCTCTGAACTAAAGTGTTTCATTTGATTAGAGGGGGAGGATGGAGCCTTCTGGAAGTGGTCAGAGTTACAACGTAAGGGAGTATTTTTTTTTCCTACACAATTATTCAGTTGTGTTTAATGTCTTTGTATTTTCACCAAGCAGATGAAAAGAATTTTCTCACTTAGCCTGACTTGATGAGATTTTCCTAACTTTACTTTTATCATTTAACAAAGGAGGAGGTTTACTTATGTCAGATCAGGGAGAGAAATTGAGGTTCACTTCACCAAAAATAAAAAGCTCCAACATCTTGCAATACTTTTCCTTTAAGAGCGTCATTTCTTTCTCTCCAGCTGCCTGAATCCCTTTGATGCATAAGGTACACTAAGTTGAATCTATAAACAGAACCCACTAATTAAGAGTAATTGCTTAGGAGATTGGTACAGACGATTCAGCATTATATGCGTGTTCTTCTCAGATATCCATTAGCTGCTAATAAGATACTACAGATGTGCCCGTCTGTTTCCTGTTTCCGCCCATTGTACCTTTATTGCCGTATATGGACCAATCGGATGGGCGGAACAATAAGTGGATGTCCTTTTGCTCCCTGAACATGTCTCAAAGGAATGTTTGTTATTAGATTGCTATTTCTGTTTAGTTTCACATCAGTATGTTAATAAAGAAAACATAACACTGAGAAAGTTGTTTTGTTGTTGTTGCTTCTCTTTTCTTCACTTCTACCATTTACTGGTTTATTGTTTAATTAAATCCCTCTTTATAGTTTTTTTTGAGATATACATAATGTAAGTATGCCCAGGAAACGTGAGCAGGGGGAAAATGGCATTCTTCCTCCCTCTGTCTTGTAAAGAAAAAGTTTCCATCTAAATGTTTTAAGTACTTAAAAATTCAGCATGAATATCATGTTGCTATATTTGACTGATTTACACTGGAGGCTTGGTAAAAAGCCTATGAATTATTCATTCCCAAGTGATTCTATAAGCCAGAACACCAGAAATCATATTCCCGTTGAAGTTTATAAAGTGAAATAGTTTAAATACTCTCTAGATATGTGGATGTCAGTAGAGATGGTTTTTTTCCCTTCGGATTTCAAATTACTGTGCTTTTAACTCCCTTGTCTTTTTGTTTTAGAAAAAGACACCTATAGCTCTTACCATTTTTCACAGGAAACCTGGAGAACATGATTTTAAACTGTTGTAAAATACTACATTATAAAGAGTATTAATTTGTATTTTTTGCTTCATCTCAAGCCCAAAGTTTTGTTTTATTGTAAAGAAAATATAACCTGGTTGAGGGAATAAGCATTGTTTGTGGAATTAAAAATGAGAAGAAATCTACAATCTGTTGGATTTTATTAAATAGTTCATTAAGGGAAAGAAAGAGGTTATTTCATGTATATGTAGAAATATATACACACAATATTATATATAATATTATGCATATTTATAAAGACAAACATACATAGAGTAAAATCAACAGGCCAAGTATATTAAAATCACTGAGTGTGTTTAAAGATTACATAGTCCACAAACAAAAGTCTTATCAGTTGACCTTTTATGGGAGTATATTAAAAATCATTTAAAATGCTACTTAGAGCAGTAATACTTTGACCTATGTGCTCATCAGAATTCATAAACTAAGCAGGGTCACACAAGGCCACCAGCCAGATGATGCTACCCAAGCTTGGGAAAGTGTGTGGGCTGCAGTGTTAGACAGCTTTCTCTACACCTGACTTTGAGTGGAACCATGATAAACTATTGGAGGAGAGAGGAGGAGTGAAATTCCTCAGGAGAAAAATACAGAAGAATTTTATACCCATTGATAAGTGTCATGTGTTACTGCTTTCAAAATAATTCTTCATTGCTTGTCCAACGTTCATCATTCAAACGAATAAAGTAATAGAGATAAGTCTGTGTGTGTGTGTGCTTGTGTGTGTGTATGTGCTTATGTATATGTTTTCAGAAAAGAAGTGCCTTGAACTCTTGCCTTTCATGAAACAAGTCTAGCAGTGAAGCACAAACATGCACAGAAGTGTTTTGTATACATCATTCCCAGACGCTTTACAAGTACTTGCTAAATTAACACAGTCATCAGAATATTTTAACAATCTGTCCACCAAAATGTGGGTCCAAACTTCATTCTTTACTAAAAATGTACACAAATGATTTCTTTGAGTTATTAGCACAACATCCTTTGACTCAAGTTTATTTACACAACCTCTACTGCTCTCAAAGGATTGCTGATATTGCAGTGAAATTAGAGCTGAAATGTAAAGCCTTGACTATCTCTGGACATTAGACTACTACAAAAGAACAATAAGACTAAATGTAATGTAACTAAACCATGTGATTTCTTTCTGATTTGTTTTGATCCATACATCATTATCATAATTATTAAGAATCTTCAGTTTTTCAACAGTTAAGCCAATGTGTATTAAGAGCCCATTGTAGTTGGGCACAGTTGTGGTGCAGCAGTACACAAGCCAGGAGCGTAGTCTATAAAGAAGAAGTCAGCAAACATCAGTTTCTTTTGCTTAACTATTTTTGTAGGGTTCTGAAGTACACAGGCAGGCTGAGAGACAGAGGAAAGGACTAGTCTTAATGGAAATCAAAACTTGTTCTCAAATAGAAAATTACTCTTAGAAGTAAAATGTAAAATCTGAGCTAGTTAATATAGGAAGTTAGAACTTGGATGGGCCAAAAAATAAGCATAAGAGAATGGCCAAAATCTCAGTAATGGAAACAATATTTCTATGTAAAATTTTAAGTATAAGTTAATGCAGTTAATGGCCTTTTTCAATAATAAAAAAAAAAAATCAAAGTCTACATAAGGACTAGCTCAACATGGTCATCCACCGTTTACCCTGACCACCTCATACCTACTTACTCCAAAATGCCACAGCATGCAGCTCATTTCTCATCTCTAGACAGGATCAATTATGTGTTATAATCATTTGTCCAAAGAGTAGATAATGTGTTACTATTAGGGATGGTTATGATTTGGATCTGGAGTGTTCATGGATTAGATGAAAAATTCATATTGAACGACTTGGTGGCACTATTGAGAGGTGATTGGATTATTAGAGTACTAACTGTCCTCATTCATTAGCTGCTGAATGTACAGCTCAGTGGTCTCTTGGGAGGTTGGGCCTACTTGGGGGAATGCTGTGCCTTTAAGGGTATGTCTTGAATATAGGCTTTTCTCTCTTTTTGCTCCCATGTCATCATGGGGTGAGCAGCTTTGTCCTACTGTGTCCTCCCTACCATTGTGTTTTGTTCACCATGGGCCCAGAAACAACTGGTGCCAAGGGATTTGTGGGTTGAATCCTGTGAAACCATGTGCCAAAATTAACCTTTCCTTCCTGTAGTTTATGTTTTCAAGTATTTTATCACAGCCATAGAAAACCTTGACTCATATAGGGACAAGACATTGTCTCATGGGTATTCCCCACTTTTCCCAATATAATGCATCCTACTGAGTAACTACTTAATTAATAGTTATTAATAAAATCCATGTAGATAGGCTCAAATCCTATTGACATTTACTGAACGTTCTTAAATCTATTGTCTCTACAGAAGTCCACAAAAGAATACAGAGAATTCATATGACATTAACTTCCTTTGCATTTGAACTTTACCTTCATAGCCTTTTCATTTTTATTGTGTTCATTTTCAATTATTACCTTATGAGATCACATGGATTTTCAAGGAACCAGCTATGTGAAACTACATAATTAGAAATACTTTCTTTTTTTAATTCCTTCTTCTATAAGGATTTTTATCTTGGTTTAACATCAGTTTGTGCTAACAAACATTTCTGCCAGTATGCTGGACAGGCACTCCAAATGAATTCATCCTGAACTGCCTTCATCCTTCCCTGTTGCTCTTTCTTAAAGCCCTGGCTTGATGGAAGGCACCATTATTTGCTTAAGGTCTGTACTGGTTCTCCCCGTCACTCAATCCCATCTCTTTATGCAATCTTCACTCTTATCCTTAAGATTCGGCAGGGGCTAGGGATCGAAGTGTCTAGTCCTCTCAGACATTGAGGTCTCTCCCAGCCCCTGCCACAAATCTATTCTCCGCACAGCTGCCAAAGTGACCTTTATAATATACAGCTTCACAGTGTCACTCCCCTAGTTCAAACCCAATAATGGGTCTCCCATGGGTACATGAGAATACGGTTTTATGTCTAGGGTCCTCCAGGTAGTTTCTCATTTTCTAGTCTCATCTCTTAACATTCCTTGGCTGATGCCTTGCATTTTCTGTTTTCCATAAAGAAGACTCTGGCCTGATTTGGTTGTCACTTCATCAGTTTTTCCTTGGCTTAGATGCTCACCCTTGGTGCTTTTGTCATACTGGCCCCTCCCTTCACCATGGCATACAGCGAACCCTGAAGCAAGAGGATAACATGACCATGGCTTTTTATTTTCATATTCCTGTATCCAATACAATTCCTGACATGTAATATACATTTGTGAAACTTCTCTGATTTATCCCATCGTTTGTTAAATGATAATTCTCACATCTATCCTGTTATTCTTTATTCACATTGTCACCATCTACTTTAGCTTTATATTACTATTATTCTCTTTCTATCTTCCTTCCAAACTGGATGGTGGCCATCCCCTAACATCTGTCTTCCTCCCATCTGCCGAATTCTTTCATATCTTTCAATATTCATTTTCCCTGCTGTGTACACCATTCTCCTCCCTGTCTTCCATGCCTTCTTTTCCTTCCCTTCCCTCTCTTCTTTGGCTAATACTCCTCCACTCTATTTGTATTGTAGTGTAGTCCCGCCCCCCTCCCCCCCCCCCCCCCCCCCGCCATACACACACACAAATACTCTATTTGTATTGCATTGTAATTTGTGAAGAGGTCACCATTTCCATGTTAGGTTCTAGACAGAGATTGTTTCTCCCTTACTCTGTTTCCCTATGGAACTAACTCAGTGCTTTGGTCATGGAAGGGGCTTAGAATTGAATTGGAACTGAACTGAATTGAATAAACTATCCATTTATGAAATAATTTGCTTTAGAGTTGCCAGAATTAAATGGCTTCTCCAGTGGCAATATTACTCTAGCTCACTAATATCATTTGATCCACTGAGGAGCTAGTTAATTAAGTAGGTGGATTAAAAATATAATCTGCTGGAGGAAGAATGTTTTGGCTGAGACTGACATACTGTTTTTAAACAAAGCATTATCGTCTCTAAGCTATAATTCCTTTTACTTTCCATCTAAAACAGCAGTATGACTCTGCACATGATTGTTGATTGTTGGCGGAAAAATACCAGGCCATACACCTGTGTACCAGATGTACCCCTCCCCCAGCCCATCTGCAAAGCATGCCTCATGCTGGCTCCTTTCTATAGGAAAGGGGCACTGGCCCCCAGCCCTTTTACATGATAGGTTCCCTGGTGCTTGCCTGTTTTCCTTAACTTTAAACCCCCTTCATTGAATTTCAATGTCTTTGGTGACCTTTGCCAACACAGGAGGCCTCAGTCCATTTGCTTAGGGTGAGTCTGCTTTTTATCTGTGCGTTTGATTTCTGCTTGGTGCTTTTTTGACTTGTCTCATCAGTTGTAAGAGGGCTGTTTGGTCTTCTGGAGTCAAATCAGCTATCTCCAGCCTCAATAGTAGTTAATAGATGATCAAATCCCTGGGATTTCCAAGCAATTCCTGAAGAGTGTCATCTGATATTGAATGTAGCTTTAACTAGAATGAATAGGATTCAATAACGAATGGGTCTGCATTGATAGACACTGGGGACAGGATAGCTTTGTGGTCTTCTTTGTTTCTGTAAGAATGCCTCTGCAACTGAATCCAGCCCCATTTCTATGCCGATGTGCTAATAGTTGTGGAATCTCATTCATCTCAACAGAGGCCAGTTAGCCCTGGAATCCCATCTGTTTGAGTAGAGGGAGTAAAATGTCATGGAAATGTGGTCATTCATTCACTTGGCCACTGAGAGCTTTCTCACTATTAATTTTACTTCATGTTCAGTGACTAATCACACAGATTCTTGCACCATTTGCAAAAAAAAAAAAAAAAAAGACACTTGGAGTTTCCACTTAATTCTTTACTACATTTTTTAAAGTGCTTGTCCACAAAGACAAAACTAAATAGTTTTTTTTTTAAATGATGAGTCTAAATGGAGATGCTCTCAATTCTATACTAGACTCAAAAACATCCTGGGCTACTATTTTTGAATCGCTCCTTAGCATGAGATGCCCAAGGCTGTGTTTTGGCCCAGAGGAAATTTTAGGCTGATTTTTTTTTCCTTCATAGAAATAGTGTGCAAGTAAAACCAAAGCAGCCGGAATCCTAACTAGAACAGGGCTAAGAGAGGTTCTGTCACTTGTGGGTTGCTAATATGACACAATAGTTAAGAATGTGTCAGGCCTTCCACTTAAACCTTGGCTACCTAGACCTCAAAATCACTGTAGCCTGCTCTGTCTAGAGGTTTCCATAACCACTGGTAAAACCTCAGGGGACATAGGACCATGCTCATACGCTGTCATTTTCTTAGCAGGATTACTAACTTGCTTGCTTTTTTTTATTTTTATTTTTTGTACCAGTAGTGAGACTTGAACTCAGGGCCTGGGTGCTGTTCTTTAACTCTTCATTCAAGGCTACTGCTCTACCAGCTCCAACGCTCCACTTCTGGCTTTTTTGGTGATGCTTAATTGGAGATGAGTCTCAGGAACTTTCCGCCTCAACTGGTTCTGAACCATGATCCTCAGATACCAACCTTCTTAGTAGCCAGGATTATATGCAAGAGCCACCAGCACCCAGGTTCTAACTTGCTTCTTTTTTTCTTTCTTTTTCTTTCCTTCTCTCCCTCCCCCCACCCTCTCTCTTTATACATGGCTGAATCTCAGGGACTGGGTACTGTCCATCAGCTTTTGTGCTCAAAGCTACCACTTTGGGCCATAGCTCTACTCCTAGCTTTTTGGTGGTTAATTAGAGATAAGAGTCTCATAGACTCTTTCCTGGGCTGGCTTCCACTCATGATCTCAGCGTAGCTAGGATGAGAGGCAAAAAGCACCAGTGCCCGGCTTAACTTGCTTTTTTTAAGTCAAGAGATAGGACTTGAAAAAGGAATAGATGGATGGATGTACATAATTGTATCTGATTTGAAAAGATAGATAAACAATATAAGGAAGGAACCAATTGGGTATTTGTTAAAAATAAATATGGGACATGAGTATTTCATTCAGTGTCAAGCTATGTGTAAATATGAACTAGTTGAATCAATATATTTAAAAGTATCATATTTTGGATGACTCAACAATATTAAGAATTAGCCATGCTTTCTAGGTGACAAGTACAGCTCTAACTTTGTATCAAGCTTAGGAGTTAAATTCTACCATTGTTCCATTTTTCAAATCAAGAAACTGAGACTCTGTGAAACTCAGATTCTACCCTTTGCCTAGAACAGTAGCTTTACTATTTCATGACTTTTTCCTTGAACAAGATTCAACTCTCTTTGCAAGGTGTGAACTCACAAAGCAAAGTGTCTATGAATTTTAACCAGACAGGCCAGAACTCTTGCAGTAGCCAGCTTGGTATTTATCCAAAAAGTCTGTAATTGGACACATTCTGAATTAATAGTTTTTCTAAAATGTGGCTATCTTGACTTGGAAAGAATGTTAACGGTTAATAAATAGCATTTTACCCCATACTATGATATTTGTCCAGCTGAAATAAATACTTTCAACATAACTTCCTGCCCCAAACATATAAACAACTAAGAAATATGACAGTCATGCATTCCAGTCTAGCTTGACAGCCAAACAGTAAAGACAATAATTCTCTATTCCTGTAAATCCCTTGTCTTTATCCTAGGAACTGACTGCCACAATTTTATACCATCACTCACAAAAGAACCAAAATCTGTCTCAGTTGTAAGGAGATAATTAAAGTAGCAATCATTTCCAAATATTGTTTCATATTATTTCATAAGTGTTTCAAAATTCATGGCTTCAATTCTTATGGTTGTAATTCTTACAATCTTGACACACAACAAAGAGTTGCTGTCCTCAGTGGGTGGAAACAGTACTTTGGCACCCGTCTTGCAAAAAGGGAGCTTGATTGAGTCATTACTGAGTAAGGAGACAGGAGCTCTAGGGAGAAGTTCAGATCTAAATCCCAGATTGGTGGGTAATCAGAGAACTTATAGGAAGGGAAGGAGAAAAGCTGTTTGTGGATTGGATGGTAGACAGAAAAGTTTTAGAGTTCATCTGCACACCATCGTATTTCTTTTCTGGTGGAGGTTTTGTTTTGTTTTGTTTTGTTTTTCTTCTCTGCTCTTGGGGAATTTGGACTGGTTAACACTGACCAGGAAAGCTGGCTGCTTCCGCTCATGTCTATTCTTTAAAAGCCCACTTCAGACTTGTGCTTGAGGTGATTCTGGAAAATTTTCCATAGAAATGAAACAAAACAAAATAAACTAAAGTACCTGGTTAACTGAGAAATCCCTTTTAATGTCCTGTATGCAGTTATTTCTATTTTATTTTTCTGTTTTTGTTGTTTATCCTTAGTCTTGTATATAAGCTTATGTGATCTGTGGAAGGAAAAAGGAATCACAGAAACAACAAGACAAAGGATGAACTAATGCAACAATGATACTCACTACTAGACTTTATGTTGGAAATGAACTTTACAACTTGAGAGGGAAGGGTGGAGAATGGGGAGTGGTAAGTGGGAGAAAATGAGGGAGCAGTAACAGTGTTTTAAAAGAAATGTACTCATTACCCTACTTTTGTAACTATAACCCCCCTGTTTATCACCTTTACCGTGTGTGTGTGTGTGTGTGTGTGAGTGTGTGTGTGTGAGTGTGTGTGTGTGTGTGTGAGTGTGTGTAAGAAATTTATGGCTAGAGGTATACAAGCCTTAGATTTCACTCCCCTATAAATTCAAATATAAATGTTGTTGGTTTCAAAGCCAATCCTTGGAAAGGCTGCAAATGTATTCCAAGGTCACTACTAATATTCAAACTATTTTGGATTTCCTCTTGAGTTTTAATTGCCTATGCAGCAAGCATTATTTTATTTGGAAATGTGGCAATTCTTCTTTGGAAGTAGGCTTGACTAAAACAAATTTTTTTTCCATGGGTTAGGTATGGTGAGTCATAGCTAATCCCAGTGACTTGGAAGGTACAGGTAGGATTGTGGCTTTGAGGCCATCCTAGGCAAAATTATGAGACTCTATCTGAGAAACAAACAAAAGCAAAAGGACTTAGAGTGCGGCTTAAGTTATAGAGACCTAGCAAGTACAAGGCTCTAAATTCAATCCCTATGCTCCCCAAAAAAATTATTTCAAGGAAAAAGTTGACTCAATAGGACATGGAAGATTTGAGGATCAAAAATTGAAGTGCGGAGCTCAGCATGATGATTCATACCTATAATTCCAGCAGTTGGGTACAGGAAGGTAGGAGAATCACAAGTTCCAGACCAGAATATAGCAAGACTGTCTCAAAAAAAATGAAGTGCAAATATAGTCATAAAACTATTCATTTTACATACTTAGTGATATTATTAGTCTGCTTGTAACAAACATCCTCAAATTTCAATAACTTTACACAAGACAGATTTTTTTTTGCTCATTGCTGTCATCATCCAGTACAGGTCCATAGAATGGTCTATGGACCAAGCCCTTCAATGTGGTAATTCTGCTGTCTTCTAGGCCCTTGGAGCTCTGTGCTAGACCTTCTTTCTCCAGCCAGCAACAGGGAGAAAAATAGCACTGAGGGATTCCAGAGAATGTTCAGGACATCTGGTCAAAAGGTGATGCCCACCACAGTCCCTCCACATCCCTACACCAGGACACTGCTTATTATCCCCATCCTGTTGTATGGAAAATGTTTGGCTGTGTGACTCAATGAAAAGGGAGTGGAACCTGGAGAGAATCTAGCATCATCTCTACACAGTTGCTCTAGTGAAACTTCAGCCTCACATAAAATGTTTCGAAATGTCCAGAGACATAACATAACCTGAATTAGTCCCTGGGCCACTCACCATGATGGCTTACAAGAAACCATGCTATTGAGCTACATCTATTATATTTGTTGTATTGGTTTTGCATCTTGTCTACATTACACATATGGTTCCTTGAAGAAAGCAAAGACATACAGGATTTGTTCTCCTTGACATGTCAAACATTTCTACAAGTCTTTTGGAGAAATGAAAAGGTAATGGGGGGAGGGGTGGAGGAATAATAGGATGGGATACCACACAACAAAACTCCTAACTTCAGGGAAAATATATATTAAAATGGCTTAAAAAGAAAGTAAATCATTCCTCAATTTAGAAAACCAAACTTTAGTATTAAAGTAAGGTCAAGCTTTTATTTTTCTTCTAGACACTATACCTCAACTCTATCCTGAAGACAGAGGAGAGGACAATTCATTTACATCTTTATTTAGGAGGAAGAGAACAGCAATTTCTTTGTTCTGTTCCCAATGGTTTTGAAAAACCCATAGATAAGCAAATTAAGACAAAGGAAATCAAGTCCAAAAGAAGTAAAATATAAAATAAAATAGATAACTGGATGCTAGTAGTTGACATCTATACTCCTAGCTCTTTAGGAGGCTGAGATTTAAGAATCACAGTTAGGAGCTAACCTAGGCAGATAAATCTGCCAGACTTTTATTTCCAAATAACTACCAAAAGGCTGAAAGCTTGGCTCATGTGGTGAAGTGCCAGCTATAAGCTAAATGTCAAGTCAAAGTTTAAGCCCCAGAGTTCCAGTCCAACTACCGGAAACAGTTATTTAATTGATTCATTCATTAATTAGCACCACTGAGCAAATTCCTTGCAAGCTACTTCAGAGACCACTAACCAGCCTATGGATGACTGCTTTCCCTTGAGAGCCAACTCTAGTGAAGTCACTGGTACAAAGCAAAGGTGGAACCCATCACAAAGGATTTCACTTGCTGCCATTTTTCTCAAAGACATATAACAGGTCCAGCAGCATTGACTCCAATGCATATGTTGTACTTTATTTTTGGGATCTATGTGAAAGATCTCTTAGGTAAAATCTGAACCTAGGAATGTTTGTGCAGTACAATATGTGTAATAACTTTGGGTGAAGTGTTGATTCCCTAAAAACACATGCTTACATTACTGATCCCATAATTTATGGACCTGAAATCTCAGACTTTCATACATTATAGTGCATGTGTATTTCTGCTTATTTTTCTGGAAGTCCTATTTTCACTTTGTATTAACAGATGGAATCTTCTTTTTTAAAAATGGCCTAAAAAGGAATACTAAGACATGCTGTGCATGATTTTTTTCTATCTTTAGTATGTCAAATGACCCTTCCCGCTTCAGAGAAAGCAATTCAGGTTTCATTCTCTGCATGCTTGGTGGTCTTAGAGATTCCTCCAGCTGCATTATTTTCCCTAAAGAGCTCTCTCCTATCTCTTTCATTCCGAAATGAAATTAAAAGAAGGCAAGAAATATGTCTTCTTGGCTAAATTCAAATTTTTCCATTGTAGCTACTCTTTGGTTTAAGCTAAGCATAATTTTATCAGCAATATTTATGATGATGATGCTGGGTATAAGACCGGCTACAAAACCACAAAGCAGGCAAAACTATTTTCTTTAAAGACATGTTTCTTTTCTACAGAAGGCAGCAGGGAAAAAAATGCAACTGACAAGTTTTATGCTGAGCTTGGCATATTTGCTGAAAACAGGTATTTGGCTGAATGCATTTGAGAAATTTTACATGGCAGTATCTGGAACCAATGCCTTAAAAAAATAAGAAGGCTGGAGCTAGAGTATATCAGGGAATAAGGCACTCTGAGTAGTGTCTGTGGAAGCAAAGATTTCCCCACACCAAGTTCTCTACCAGACAAGGGTGAAGGAAAAATATCTGTATTACGTCACATTTTAAATGTTTCTCTTTTTCAATTCCTGTTTATTTTTAAATATTAGTCACATCAGCATAATGCTACTAAATTAGAGTCAGAGGAAATAAATATAGAGTTTCCTCTGAAAATCTTGTATATTTTGTTGTTTGGACTTACACTTACATGAAGGCAACAGAATACAAAAAAGACTTCTCACCTGTTGAAGAATGTGGCTTTAAAGCCTCTCTAGGCTCTAGTAAGAGTCCTCTCTCCATGTTGGATTCTTCAAGAAAACACAAACCAAATTATTATGCATAAAGTGGCATTTCTAATTATCCAATTCACTTGGAGAAGCATGGCTAACACAGGATTATAAATTTCATCTTTAATTGATTAATTTGATCTAGCCATATGACATGTCCATGTTGGTAGGCCAGTTCTAACATTTCAGATTAGAGATGTCACCGTTGTCACCGTCTATTTTGCCACAAGAAATTACGAATTTAGATATTAATTGACTAAATCTGATCTCAACTAGGAACTTGGGTAAGATCTTTCTTTTGGTTTTCTTAAATTTCAATGCTGCGGTTTTACAATTGCCATGAAAGCACTCTGACTCTTGAGCCAGTCCTTTTAGATTTAGTTATTTACTTATTAATGAATTAATTAAAGCCAGACCTGAACTCAGGGCCAGGGCACTGTCCCTGAGCTTTTGTGCTCAAAGCTAACTCTATACCACTTGAGCCACAGCTCCACTTCTAACGTTTTGCTGGTTGGTTGTGGATAATAGTCTCATGAACTTTCCTGCATCAACTAGTTTTGAACCACAATGTTCAGATCTCAGCCTATTCAGTAGGTAGAATTTAAGGTGAGCCCCCAGTGCCTGACTAGCTTTAATTATTTTTTAAAACTATTTTTTTATTGTGAAAATACTGTACAGAGGGGTTACAATTACATGGGCAAGATAACGAGTACATTTCTTATCAAGCATTGTAGCCTCCTCCTTTGTTTCCCCTTCCCATCCCTTCCCATCCTCCCCCCACCCCCCCACTCAATCCTCCCCTCTTTAAAACTATTTTTAAGATAAGATTTTTGTGCTTACCCTAGCCTGAATCTTCCTACATGTGCCTCCTATATAGATGGAACCACTGGCGTGCATTACAATGTCTAACTTGTCTGACTATTTGGCCTAGGCTGGCCTCAAACCATGATGCATCTATCACTATCTTCCAAGTAGTCGAGATTTAAGATTATTATTGTTTGATAACATTGTCATGAAATTTTTGGACAAGGCTCATTTATGAACACTTTTAATGAGCCTTCTATTCTCTGTATGAATGTACAAGACCAGAGAATTTAGCAAATAAATATATTAGAAATGCATAAGAGGACCGAGTGTAATGGTTCATGCCTACAAACCCTGCTACTCAGGAGATTAAGATCTGAAGTTTGATGCCAACCCAGTCCAGAAAGTTAGCCAGGCAACAAGTTAATAAGACACCAACCCAACCAATAAGCCAGTTACACAGAAGTCATTGGAGGATTGCAGTCCAGATATGCTCTGAGAAAAACCACAAAACCTTGAAACCTTGTTCAGAAATTAAAGTAGAAAAGTACTAAGGACGTAGCTTAAGGGGCACCTCACTACCTGCCTAGTAAGAGGCCCTGAGTTCAATTCTTAACACCGAAAAAGAAGAAAGAAGGAAGAAAGGAGGGAAGGAAGGAACGAACGAAGGAAGGAAGGAAGACAAAAAGGAAAAGGAAACAATAGAAAAAAGTAAAGAGAGTCAATATAATGTGAGCAGAATAAAACATTAAAAAGAGCTCTTTGCTGGGCATTGGTGTCTCACGCCTGTAATCCTAGCTACTCAGGAGGCTGAGACCTGAGGATCACAGCAGGTACAGGAAGGTCTGTGAGACTCTTATCTCCAACTAACCAATTGGAACTGTGGCTCAAAGTGGTAGAGTGCTACTCTTGAGCAAAAGAGCTCAGGGACACTGCCTAGACCCTGAATTCAAGCCCCATCACCACCACCACCAACAAAAAGGAACTATTCTTTTTTTTGGGGGGGGGGGGGTCTGGTCGTGGAGCCTGAACTCTGGGCCTGGGCGCTGTCCCTCAGCTCTTCAGCTCAAGGCTAGCGCTCTACCACTTGAGCCACAGCGCCACTTCCGGCTTTTTTCTTTTTGCTTATGTGGTGCTGAGGAATCGAACCCAGGGCCTCATGCATGCGAGGCAAGCACTCTACCACTGAGCCAACTTCCCAGCCCCAAAGGAACTATTCTTAATGTCCCAAAATGTATCAGAAAAGCTATGGTAGTCATGAAGACATTCTCCAGTGTCAGAAATAGCAAATAATATGAATTCAATAAATGAAGTAGAAGTTAGAGGAGTATATTGTCCAGGAAGGACAATATAAATGGATCAAATGAGAAAAATCATAATAATATAAGAGAATTCAAAAGGTTCACAATCTAAATATAATTTACAAAAGACAAGGAAAGAAGAATAGTAGGACTTTAGAGAGATATTATCAGATGAAGCATAAAATTATTTAAATAAGCAGGTTGAAGATTGAACATACTTACCATAGAGGTACACAGCATTGTGCATGACAAGGGAAAAGATTATAAAGAGTTTCATATCTAAAGGGTCAGAAATCAGAATAATGTTGAACTTTGCCAAATAAATATATAAAGCTTGAGAAAATAGTACAATACATCTAAAATTCTGAATAAGATATTTATTTTCTAATTTATCATTTTATTCCTAGGCATTACTAAGGATAAGGTACAGCATAAACTATGTTAATGCATAAGGGTTTCAAAAATGTACTTCCTGTGTACCATTCTTCAGAAATCTCTTAGGAAAGAAACCCAAGAAAGAAGACTTCTGGTTGCCCTGGAGGGATGGGAAGGAAAGTCTTTACCTATGGAACTCATTCATCCTATGACCTAAGAGATAGAAAAGAACTATTCATGGATTAAAAACTAATCAAATTACAAAATCAATGTGAACTCCGGGAAAACTTTTTTACAAGAGCTTTTTCTTACATGGGATATCTTATGGTTCAGCTGTAACAATATTTATCTAGTCACAGTAACAAAAACATAATATACTGATTTTCATTTTTTAAATTGTGATGATGAGATTCAGTCAAATGTAACAGAGTAAGGAGAGTTCTTTTTTTGTGGACATAGAAATAGCTAGATCATAGAGAATTCTGCCAGATTGTGAAAAAAGAATGTTAAGTATATTGCCTAGAAGTATAGATATAGGGAACAGGAAAAATAAGGCCAACTAAAATAGTTTCAAGAAGTAACTTCTAAGGAGGGGCTTCAGAATGAAATAGAAGGCCATTCTCTCAAGTATGGCCAGCAAGCCATGAAGAAGATCCAGAGAACATAGCCATACTCAGGAGTGGTCTATGACTGCCAGACATAATTACTCTAGCCACAAATTTGAGCTAAGGACTGTGTGGCCCACAGTCTACCATTTTAACTTCCTGGTCCTTGGCAGAGATCTACCAAGCTCTTGTTTGGAGAAGTGATTCTCAAATTATGACTACCTCCCAGCCCTTAAAGGATCCTTGGAACCCAGTTTGTGGGCTCAGCCCAGAGGTACTAATTAATTTACTGGTTGTCTCTGGAGGACAGTTTGCTGTGTTAATAAATTGTCAAGTGATGTTGCTGCCTGATACCAAGGGCATACTTTGAGAACCACTGGTCTAAAGAAACCATTTGATTTTTCAAAACTCATGTGCTCCTAGCCTGAAGTTGGTAGTGTGCATACAATTGATAACTAATACAGAACAAACCCTGGTGGATTAAATATAGTAAATTACTATACACTCCTTAAAACCTAACTTTAATTAAACTAGAGAAAACCTGTTGTCATTTTTTTTGCATCTTTGATAAATTTTATTATATATCTTTTCATTGGCAATTATGTTCAAATTATAAAGAAAAAGCACAGATTTCTATCCACTGATTTGGTAGATATTGTTTCAGTTATTTTTCCTGATTTCTTTTTATATGTATATTTATTTGAGATGAGATTGAACACTTTCAAGATGATATAGCCAAAGCCACTTATTTTGTTTTATTTTTGTTTAATGAAGTTATTCTACATATTGTAGTTTGTCACGAAGTACACATCACAGACACAGAGTTGAGTGTTGATTGCCCAACCCTGTGGTAAATGGGAAGACCACATCATGAGAGTAGCAGGGACCCCTATCTGTACCCCCTACTGGTATATTTATGAATGGTAGATTATTGCAGAAACAGTATCGACTGTGCCCACAGTTATTTAAAAACCTTCATCTTTTTTTTCCAAAAACATTTTTAACTTTTCAGAAGTTAATGTGTTCTTATAAAACACTTGCTTTTGGGACACCCCAGCTTGACAAACCTGAGTTAAACATTTCTCCTCTTCACCTGCCCCCTTTGACAGATGTTGAAACTGATGTGGCACAAACTCGGGGGAGGGGTGTGGGAGGACTAGATCCAGGAGCCCCGGCCTCTCTCTCCCTTCCCTCTTCCATCTCGCTCCTGTTTGCTTTACCGCTGGTGATGAAGGAAGAACCCCACATGAGCCCAGGCCTAGACCAGGAATGAAGGAACAACGGCCCTGCTGATACCAGTGAACTTCTTTGTTTCAAAAAGCCAGAAACAAAGGAAATTTCTCTGCTCCCAGGAATAGACTTAATCAGTCACACATGTGGGCCCAGACCCAGTGACTCCTGGAGCAATTTCCCACCAACCTAATGGGATATTCCCTGACACATTGATTTTTTTTTCCTCCTCTTGTCTATTATCAGTGTAAGTAGAGAAGTTTTTCTTTTGTTTTTGATGTTATTATTGCTTTTATTTATTTAATTTTATTTTGAGATTGAAGGTCTGACACTAGACCTTTCATTCAGGCAAGCCTGCAGTGCTTGAAAACAAAGAGCAATGAAGGATTATTAAGGGTGGAAAAAAGTCCCTCATTGGTAAAAACAAATAACAAAAACAAACAAAAAGCTCTAAAAATCAGAGAATGGTGCCCTGCAGGGATAGGTTTGGTAAACTGTCAGCTTCTCCAGTTAATGAGGTAGTTTGTCAGATGGAGATAGAAAAGTCCATTTATAACAAAGCTGGGCTTTGTGGGAGTCTTAAAAATCAAATTGATTGGATATGCAGCAAACACTAAATGGCATTGTTTATTTTCTAATTAATCTGCCACAAACTACAAAATAGAAGTATTAAAGATGTTGAATGGCGCATGCTTTTTGGAAGAAAAACTCCAAAAACCATTTACCTCTGAGATGAAAAAGAGGACAACCAATTAAATCTCTTTCTATCAGGGTGGTAAGTTGTATTGAAAGTTTTCAAAGGACGTTGGTATCTTGGGTGAAGTATCATTTTGGAGCTGGTGTGTTACATGATTCCATTGAGAATTCCTCCATAAGATTAAGTGGAGGGTCGGTAGAGCTGGGACCATATAGTCTCCCTTTGAACACTTGCATTTAATCTGAACAGGTTTAGGCCAGGGGTTCAAGGTTCTTGTGTGGATACTACCTAAGTAAAGGCAGAAGCTGACATCACAACTACTCATGTAGTTGTTCCTTTGTAGGATAAAATAAGGATCACACAGACATTTGATATAGAGAAGCACACCCCAGAAGAAGAGGAAGAACCGAGATGATGGAGCCATCTAGATCTAAATTCACATTCTGGTTTAGCTATAGGCTGACTGTGACATGGGCAATCAGTTTAAACTCACAGAGACTTAGTTTTCTCATCTGGAAAATAAGGATAGGGATAGCTAAGATTGTTGTAGAACCTAGTACTCAGAGCTTGCAAACAGAGTCCCTGACACATGGTAATTAGAACATTTTAAGAGGCTCATAACCAAACTGACTCACTGTACAAATGGAGGGAACACTAAGGCAGAATGTATGTTCTCCTTTCACCATTGTCTTAACTTTTCTCTTTGCTTCTGGGGCTGCTATGTAAAAACCAAATTCCTGCCCCAAGGTCATTTGTCTGTAACAGCAAACTTTTTCCCAGAATTCCAGGCTGCATGTATTAGTTTTAGAACTTTTACTTACTGTTTGTTTGGGTTTTGTGTTTTATTTTGTTTTGTCAGTCATAGGGCTTGAACTCAGGGCCTGAGTGCTGTCCTTGAGCTGCTTTTTTTTTTTTTTCCTCAAGGCTAATGCTCTACCGCTTTGAGCCACAGTGCCACTTCCTGTTCTCTGGTGGTTAATTGGAGATTAGAGTCCCATGGACTTTCCTTTCAGGCTGGTTTCTAACCACAGTAATCAGATCTCAGCCTCCTGAGGAGCTAGGGTTACAATCATGAGCCCAGGTTTACATACTGTTTACCAGGGATTGTACTTCTGTAGCATCCCCTCATTTTATCATCACAATAATTCTCTGAAGTAAATTCTGTAATTATCCCCTTTGTGGAGAGACACGAAAATAAAAGTTATGCAAGAGGTGAGATCTCTTCCCAAGGTTCAAAATCCTTACTTAAACCTAGGCAGTCTGGCTTTAGAATCATGCAATTAACAACTGTTGTCTGCTGGTCTTGAGGTATAGATTCAGAGCTTGCCGTTCCATGCATTCCAGAGTTTGGGAGCATCTACTGAGTATCCTTTACGAAGGTGAGCACGCAAAATTCACAGCCAGTCTAACTAGAGTCATCTTCCATTTTCACTCTCAAGGAATTGGAGGTAGATTATCACTGTAATGTGATTGGTTGGAGATTTGCTTGAGGATATGACCATAATCAGGAGTTCATAAGACAAGAAAGTCCATGAGCATGAGCACAGAAATCACATTAGCATTCTCCCACATCATCTCTCTTTGTTAATCAACATTAGCACCTGGACCTAATAGTAAGTTTAGATTTGATTAATGGATAAGTGACTGGAGAGAAAGAAAACTGGTGAGTGGTATATCATCCATTTGGATGGACGAATGGATGGATAGATGGTGTTTTTATGTGCCTATATTGACAATAAGGAGCTGATATAAAACAGTTTGCTGTGTCATCTTGTGTTTTATTAAATTATAAGGAAGTTTTCTCCTACAATACTATTTTTCTTGTTGTATGTCATTCCAAATGGCTGCAGTAAAATTCAAATTTGTTTGTATAAAATATGTACAGTCTTGGAAGTATATAGTTAGGGGAGCATTTTCCTAAAGAACAAGAAAAATACATCCATTCAGCAAATATTTAGGGAGCCTCTGTTCTCTCAGGTATGCTTCTCAGGGCTTCAATGGGAACTGTGGACAAAATATAAAGCCAAACATTGTGCCCTCCTGGTGAATGCATGGGATTAGGGAAACAGAACTCTTCCATCTGGGGGCTTGTCCCCTTGTTGAAAAGAGAAGGAGCAAAATGCAGAGAGTGAGGGATCTTCTAGGGAACACTGGTAAGAGGTGATGGGATGTTGCTTAATATAGGATAATCTGCTACTTTTGAAATTACATGGAATGTGAAAATTAAAAAAATACTGACTGTAAAATAGGAAGTGTACAAGAACAATGAGGAATTCAAAGACCTGAAATAGTATTAAACATTTTCATGTTTAAATTAAAAAAGAGGGAGATATTTCAATTAATGATGCACATACATGGATGTATTTTTTTTCTTTTTGTTACAGGATTAACAGCTCTGGAATTTAAAGGTGCCAGTTTTTATTCTAGCTTTAAGCTGAGAGGCTGATCAAAAGAGAAGACACCCCTGTCATCCACACAACAAAATGAGCAGTAGAGAATCTATACTGAAAAAACAGGTTACCAGCTGAACTGCACTGCTTGGGGGTCAGAACACAGCTCAGCCTCAACTCCTGCCCTGTCTCTACCTCCCTGACTTTATTTCAAGACTTGGAGTGATGTGTTCCCACCCCAGAGCACATTTCCTTCTGTGAGGACTGAACCATGACCACCAGCAGCCACACATGCCCAGCAGTGAATGGACACATGACTCACTACCCAGCCACACCCTACCCATTACTCTTCACACCAGTTATTGGAGGACTTTCCCTGCCTCCCCTCCATGGTCTGCATGGCCACGCCCCTCCAAGTGGCTGCAGTACTCCATCACCTGCAAGTAAGTACTACTGGAATCTGCTCTCTTTGCTGATTGGCTTAATAGGCCTGAGAAATCAGGATGGTCACTGTCTAGGCAAGCTCTTATTTTTGTTTTCCTCTTTTTTATTTTCTCTTATTTTTATTTTATTCTCTACGTCTCTTCCCCAACTAGTTCCATGGGAAGAAATCTTATTTGAAACCCCATAAAAGGTGAATATTAGATTTTCTCCATTTCATGAACTTGAATACAAAAGCTGACCAGCAGACATGGCTGGAATATCTGAAGAAATTGGCCTCTGGATAAATAATATGAGCTTTGAATTTAGGAGATGACATATTGAAACTCACTACTGGTAATCCTAGAGTTGGAGTCTAGTTTGATTGTGAAGTCTCCCTTTATATGCTGTGTACAGATAATATTTGAAGTTAGTCTTATCAACCTTTGTTATCAATTCTTACTGTGTTGTGTTTTTAATATCCTTGATCTGTTTAGGTTCTGTGCTAAACTAGTTTTTATCCAAGATCATCTTATGCATATGAAGTACATCCTGTGCATATAAAGTCCTGTAAATAAGCCAATCACAGAATTCTTGAAGATGACTATGACTTGCCTATAGAAAACATTTGTATTATGTTGGGCAATCTGTGAGAGGCCATAAGCCCTTCCACCTTTGAGGAAAAGTTTGTGTGGTTTGGCATTGGAGGTTTGAAGACAAATTGCCTGAAAAGAGCTAGCTGCTTTGTACATCCACAGTGTGTTTATTCTCTGTGTTCTTCCTGGCTCATGGTGGAACTAGATACTTGTCCCTACTCTTTTTGGTGATATTTTGTGTGCTACTCTTGAAGTTCCTCTAAACAATGGTTTGTCATGTACGTTTGTCTTTTGATGAACTGCTTTAAGTTTTCTGTATTGTGGGCTTTGGGCCTTAATATCTCTCCTTTCTGCTACAGCTTTAGCCACCTGGGGGTAGGAAGCTTGTTTCACCTAAGCATTGTTTCCCAGCTATCAATACAGACCCTTCCAAAAGACTAGGAAGTGGATGGTTGGGTGGACAAACAGACACAAAGATAGACAAATTTTTACTACAGGGATAATAATTGTCACCAAATCTGGTAAATGCTAGCTTGTTTTCCATTTTTAAAGAAACTGTGCCTAATTTTTCCTTTCTGTGACAGGAGTATGTGACCTGAAAAGTCTTTGAAGTTGTTTAATGGCTTTCTCCCATACTTGCAAAGTTCAGATTGAAAGTAAATGCACCTGACAGGGCTTCTTGGCTATTGGGAGACATAGAGACTATCTGATTCAAGTGCTGATTCTAATTAGACACATACATCAATATTCAATCAGTATGCAAATGACATGATAAAGTTATCTTCGGCTAACACAGGAAGTCTACATAATTATAAAAGCCATTTCAAGAGCCTCATTGTCTAACTGCATACTTTAGTCAGCCTGATAGCAGATTCTAACAAGTTCCTGTCTTCACACTGGAAGTACATTTTGTGTATATAATCAAGGAGGTAAGACATGAGTAGGATTCCGTTATGGGTGACCAAATCTAGTCAATTGGAAACTCTTAGTCAGACTACAGCCCCAAATTGCCCAACAATAAACTGAAGCAACTTTGGGCTACTTTATCTTCTGTGTTTAAAAAAAATTAATGTATACTAATTTGCAAAATAATGGATTTCATCATTGTATTTTTATACATGTATACAATGTATGTGAATCATATTAACCCATTAACATTTCTCTTTTTAATTCAATTTATTTTTTAAATTAGCAAACATTAATGGTACAGAGTGTACATTGTAATATCATAGTGTACTTTGGGAAGCTCTCTATATTCTTACTGAATTCTTAGGCAAAGTTTCAAGACAAGAGAAATGAATAAAATGCATACAAATAGGAGAAGTACACATCAGATTCTATTAGCTATTAATTTTAAGAAAAAGGCAAAGAATAGTACATAAGGGTTTGCAATCTTTATGCTGATTAACACCCCTGAGCACTTGAATAGGCTCTCATTATACAAACCCCTTGCAGATATCTTTATGTCTATGGCTTATATAAAATAGTTCTTGGCCAACTACAAGACTATAGACCAAGCCAAGTTCACCCTCTGTTTTTTTTTATATAAATAAAGTTTTGTTGCAATACAGCCATTATAATTTATTCCCAAATCATTTATAGCTACTTGGGTGAGCCATGCCTTTACAGCCCATGAATTCTAAAATACCTGTTGCTTTCCTTTATAGAAAAAGTTTTCTGAAGCACTACTGTAGAGAAAAGGGCATTAAGTAAGACAGGAGTCAAATGATCCCAAATGTTACCCAAGCCCATAGCTGGTGGTGTTAGCTGCCCTTCCTTCTCACAGTCTGAGACGTAGTGGCTCAGCCTGTACCTAATCAAACTGTGCTAATCATATCAAGGGTCCTCTCCCCTCTAGAAACAAGACAACTGTTTCAATCTCATAATTACTAACAATGCATTAATGCTCTTACTACTAAGTTGAACCATAATGCAATTGCCATTTTTCCAGATCAAAACTGGCCAAATATTGCTAAGTGCAAATGATCCAACCTTTGTAATGGAGAGAGTTTGAACAATACCTAAAACAGAGGTGAAATAATTTATGACAGTTTTTTTTAATTTTTATTTTATTGTAAAGATGCTTTACAAAGTGGTTGTAGTTACATGAGTAAGGTAATGAGAACATTTCTTATCAAGCATTGTTACCTCCTCCTTTGTTGTTCTCCTACTATTCCTTCTCCCCCGTCCCCACTTCCCTCACACTCCCTCAAAGTTGTAAAGTTCATTTCCAATATAATGTCTTGTGGGTATCATTGTTGTAATGGGTCATCCTATTGTAACTTTGAAGAGTAGTTGGAAAGGGGGCTAAAAAAGGAGCAGGTACAGAAGGTTCAGACTGGAATCTCAAAGCTAGCTTCCTTCATATCCTGAGTTATACTCTGTTTTATTGGTATTGCTATACTCAAAGCATATGAACGCTGTTCAGTTGAAATTTAGTGAAAAAAAAAAAAAACTATGGTTGAGACATATATTCTCTTGGTTGGCTCTCAAAGAGAGAATTGTCTTGATTAAAGCCTGGGTCTTAAAAACATCCCATAAGAGTGAAATCTTAAGTTACCCACAAACTTTTTCTTGGCTAGAAATAAATTAAAATTTTATTCCTGTTCTGAAGTTAGTTAGGAGGTAGCCAACTGTCATTAATTCTCAAGCAGAAGCCACACATTTTGGGTGGAAAAGGTAGTGAATATTGCATAAAAAGAAAAGAAACAAGCATGTGAGGCAGTTATTCCATAAAGAGATTCTAGTCATTGAACTACAGATTTGCCCAACCAGAAAGAATAAATTTTCTTGCCTGTGTACTGCATAATTGTAAAGACTCAAGAGCTTTCTACCTTGAAAGCAAGTGGGAGCAATTTCCATAGCAACTACTAATGTTGCCTCTACTTCTTTCTCTTCCTACATTCACCTTGGAACTCTGTTTTGAGATTCTCTCTATGGTACAATGTCTCCGTTCTCCTATACAGATGTCTTTGTCAGGTGTCGTAGTGCATGCCTGTCATCCATCAGTACTCTTGAGTTCTGCCAGGCATCCACCAGCCATCTGGAGTTCCAGACTAGCCTAGACCACAGAGCCAGACCCTGTCCAAGATAAAATAAAACATCCTTGATTTTACATATTACTTTATGGTAATTTGGGTTCTGTCAACTATGAAATATTTTAATAGTAGGGAAACTTTTTATAATAATCATATTTAAATCTTTTGAGGATGAAAGTGGACTATACGTTGATAAATTTGTCCTCTATTGAGGGGAAACCAGATCATCAGAGGAGATTTTCTCCTCATCTTCATTCCCTTCTATTTGCTTATGTCAAGTGGTGAGCTTTGAGCTTTTGCAGCACAGGGTACTTGCCTATGGTTATAACCTCGTGTAATTCAGAGAGAAAGCAATAACACTTCAGATAGTCTCTTCTCTAGAGCTTGCCATACTAATGGAAAGAATATTATAGAAAAGAAATGATACAGATTGACCCATTGTAACAATGAGATGTACAAGGAACTATGTTGAAAACGAACTTTACAATTTAGGCAGGGGTGGGTGGAGGTTGGGGGTAAGGTAGTTGGGGAGGGAGGGATGGTAGGGGAAAAACAAAGGAGGAAGCAACAATGCTTGATAAGAAATGTACTCATTACCTTGTTCATGTAACTTTAACCCCTCTGTACAGTATTTTCACAATAAAAACTTATTTTTAAAAAAAAGAAAGGAAGAACTTGAAAGCGTGTTCTGTGAGCATGCATTTGGGCTTAATTCCTAAAGCACAGGGTCTCTATAAGTTTAGATCTTGAGAGCCATGATAAAAGTGAGACTTGCAATAAGAAAAGCTACCATGCTCTGAGCATGTTCTGTATTAATCACAGAGCATTTAATCTATGTCATTCTTAATATTTTAATAGTCTCCTGACATGACTGTTAGGCCATTAGCAAAATGGCCTTTTTACCAGTAAAGACCACGATAGAGTTAAGAGCTTATACAGCCAGTTAATGTTAGAGTCATATTCCAAATGCAGATCTTGGAACCCCAAAGTGCATGTCTTTCCTAGTGTGTTACAGAGTGAGGCCAACTTAAACCCTAGCAGCTCCATGTTCCACCCATGATGCTTTGGGTTAGGACAGGAAGGGAGAAAGGAAACTTGGAGATGATGTCCATTTAATGGCCTTTTCTTTAGTTTCTGTAACCACTGTGGAAGCAGCTATCATTTTTCATTAAACGGGAGTTGAGAGGGGCCATGATGAGGGCACCCCTGCAGATGCTGCTGATAAGCATGATTTCCAGTGGGAAGAGAGCCTGATGTCCTGGAGCGAGGGAACACTCAAAATATTATGATCCAGTGCTCTCTGTGAAAGTTGGACAACTGTCCATCTGTCTCTCTTTATGTTCCTTTCATGGCTGCTTGTTCTGTTTTATTGCCATGCATGGACTTTTTCAGAGGTTGTAACAAGCTGGAAAACATTGCTTAGTATTTTGGCTTCAAACCCTTGCTCAATATGATCTCAGTTTAACTCCAGCATCTTAAAATGAGACTTTTTTCCTCTGGCTTTTTTAATGATCAGAAAAATGATCTCCAGCCAAAATCACAAAATAGTGTATTATTCACTTTAGAAAAAAAAATCCCAACCTCCTGGAGAGATGGGCTGCATATTCTCATAACTGGCCATAAAGTGAGTCTTATTTCTATTTTTCATATTAAACTAAGAGGATCCTTCGTGCCTAGCTCTTCTAAAGCAAGGTATGCAACCAGCTTTAGGTGGTTTCCTTTCCCAGTGTATAAGCACACTAGGCCCAGAGGTGTGGCTACTGTTTTTGAATACATGTAGACTGATGGCATCTAAAACCATTAACTTAATTCCTGTTATCTGCCACCTTTGATCTTTAGTCTTACCTTTTTTCTACTGAATTATAGTTGCCCTCCACTCATATAGTACTCTCACTGAACAGGATTTCAATACTTAGTTATAATATACAGCTGTTTTTTCATGGATGTCAAACACTGTAGCATGGCTCATTTCCATGTATCCTTTACATTGTTAAACCAAGTAAAAATAAGATGAAAGGAACTTGTCAGGAATTTGTAAACTCCTTTATAACTGTTTTATCTATTACATATGGCTTCAATAATTGACTTGTGGTAGTCAAATGCTTCGCTTGAATATTTGATACTTGATGGAACTATTGTAGTGGACTTGCAGAGGCCTCAATCCTCTGTGTAACGTGTAAAAGTCTGTTCCTTAAAGAAGGACAGATATTACTTCAGTGCTTCTGTTTCCTTGAATAATGGAATCATTGTTTCTCAGTGTCTACCATTTCCCCGTTTCTGTGTGAGTACATGTGGTTCCTAACAGACTTCTAATAGGAAGCTGGGTTCTTCTTGTTTGTCGAAATTTACACCAAACAGAGCAAGAATATATGAATATGACTTAAAAACCAAAAGATGTCTACTTCATTTTATAAAATTCACTGCAGTGCCTAAAGAGAATTTCAGCTGTGCCCATGTGGTCTGGAATAGAAGTAAGTGTTCACTCTGTGGAGATGACAATGAAAATAGGAATGGATTTTCCTCAGAGTCACGACTCACATAAGATTTTTTTCCTATGGAGGGCATGTCTGAGAGGATATACACAAAGAAGATCAAGAACAAAGAAAAGAAAAACAGATAGTTTAGAGTTTATATTAAAATTTCTTTAGATAAAAGTGTACTAATTAGATGTATTAGTCAAATTAGATAGGGACATTCAAACTTTTCTTTGCCCTTACAAAAATTGAAACAAAAAAATTAGAATTATATAAGAGCTCAAATTTGGTAATTATGAGCTCTCATGTGTTCTAGAATTGTATGTTTATTAATTCATCAATCTATAGTGCCTGTCCCTTTTTTAGTTGGACTATATTCAGATAGTCTTGAGTAACTGGACATTAGCTTCCATATAGATAGAGGGACATGAGGACCTGAATCTGCAGGATGCCACAGGAAGTCTCACCATATCCAGAGAGACGCAGCTCGCCATTCTGTCTTTCCTTCTTTCTCTAAGTAACACTGGCTACCTGTAATACTTCAATGATTCTTTGGAGTTTAAAGTAGATTTTACACTATAACAGGTTGAATATAATGAACAATAATGCATTATATATCTCAAAATAATTAGGAGAGAGAGAATCAAATCTGTTCACCATAAAGAAATGAGACAAAGCCGGGTGCCGGTGGCTCACGCCTGTAATCCTAGCTTCTCAGGAGGCTGAGATCTGAGGATCGAGGTTCAAAGCCAGCCCGAGCAGGAAAGACCATGAGACTCCTATCTCCAATAAACCACTAGAAAGCCGGAAGTGGTGCTGTAGCTCAAGTGGTAGAGTGCTCGCCTTGAGCTGAAGAGCTGAGGGACAGCACCCAGGCCCAGAGTTCAAGCCCCATGACCGACCAAAAAATTAAAAAAAAAAAAAAGAAAGAAATGAGACAAGTTTAAAGGAATGGACATGCTATTTATTCTATTGATGATTATCCAATATATACATGAGTCCAAAATAACATTGCTCCTCATAAATAGGTAAAAATACTACGTATCAATAAATGAAGGAGGAACAGAAGGTGATAGAAGAAGGGGAAAGCAAGGAAGAGAAAAAGAAAAAACAAGGGAAAGAGATATAGATAGGAGAGACTCAGTCTAATTTTCTCTGGTATTTGGACTCCAGCCGCCCTCCAAGGATTTGAGCCACCAAGACAACCATTAGACAGGTGGTACCATTGGTTCTCTGGCTTTTCTTTTTCACTTTGACAGGTTAATGAGTATTAAAAATAGACACTACTTACTTAGCATTCTATATCCATCGTTTCTGTCCACTGGACAGAAAATATAGAAGAGAATCAGATCCAAGTAACCATGTCTACATAGGTTGCTCAGACAAAGATATGAGAATGTATTCTAACTCTAAAACAGGCCAGTGTTGCTCCCATAGCTCCTAACTATTGACTGTGTATGTAGAGGACACACAAGATTGTTTAAACACTACCTGTCTTCTAGAACTTTGCTCTTCTATTGAGAAGTCTCAATAACCTAAAACCATTTAGATCTAAAACCTTTACCTTTTTCCTCTCTAACCTGGAGTTTGTAACAATCCCTTCACCTGGTATTCTCAGTGCATTATATGTAGTTTTATTCCTGTGTCTTATTTTGTTTCTTTAGTTGCTTCCCTACTTTTCTTCCTCTGTAAATCTAGTATTTGAGACACAGTGGTAACCCAGGAAATATTTGTGGACTGATTAAATGCTGCCGTGGGGATTCAAGGAAGTTGTAGGCTGGCCTTTGGAGGTCACACTTGTTGGGGTGCTACAGGTATTTACTGGCCAGGGACAGGGCGTTGTATGTCCTGTATGTATCCAGTGGCTGTGAATTGCCTTAGGTTTCTTTGGCTTTCCTGTATCCCACCAGGCATTTTTGTTTACAACTACCTCTCTAAGAAATGATGATGAGTTAAATCTAATCCATAGCAGCATGATACATATAATGTAAAACATCAGTGTAAAATATCCTTATACTCTAAATCCAGTAGAACCATCATTGAGCAGTCTTTGTTCTGCTTGGGACTTTTCTAAGAGGCATGTATACCAATGCCATACACGTATATCAACCTGCATTTATAGCTAAAGTATTTATGGGTATTCTGAACAGAAGAGCGAGCATCTTACCACTTCTTTGGGGGGTACACTACTAAACTTTGAACCCAAGGCCTCACACTTGCTCAGCTGGTGCTTTACTATGTGAGCCATGCCTTTGGCCCAGCTTTTTCTTAATTATTTTTGAGATAGAGCCTATAGATAATTTCTAACTAGGTTGACCTGCACAATCCTGCAGATCTCAGCCTTATGAGTAGCTATGACTACAGGCATATATCATGAATACCTGGCTTAAAACTTCTGTATGTCTCAACACTTATACATTGTTACACCTGTTATTATGAATTAATATCCATTCATTCTTGATATTGCTATCAGAGAAATTACTTTAACTTCTTTGAAATTATATAGTTAGGTAGCCCATATTATTTATGACTTTCATTTCAAAATATTACAGGAAGTACTATGCTACTAAAAGGAGAATTTTGGTCCAAATGTTGAGAACCACTAGAGTGAATAGATGCATAAATGAATCACTGAAAACTAGCTAATAGTGTCAAACTTCCCGGAAAATATTGCTATAGCTGTTGAGAGGCAAGGAAGGGTGTTTACAAGTGGAATGGACAGGGAAAGGATTATAAAATACAGTGACTGTTCCAGTATGGGGCAGTGGACTGACAGGTAGGTAAAGCTATGTGTAGAACCCACACAAAGAAAGAGCCTAACGTCCCTATTTTGGATGCTATGTGGAGTTAAGAAGGAACCATCCAGCCCTTGCTCTAATTCTTGATGTGTAGCCAGTGATATCTAGACTACACAGAAAGGAATCAATAGTATAATTTTCCATGTACTCACTCTTCCAATATTTTAGCACAAATGCAGTAAATATTCTACAAGGCATCTCAGAGTATCTGTGAGGGATATCTGGATTGATCTGTCAGAACAATTGGTCTTCACTTGGATATCATGACAGATTCTACAACATCTTTAGATTTTCTAGGAAAAATGCTAGCACTGTTATGGGTTGAATTGCATCTCCTGAAAGGATATTTTAGCCTTAATCTCTGTTTTCTGTAAATGTAGCTTTATTTGAAATAGGTTCTTAAGAGAAAATCCAGATAAACTGAGCACGTTAGGGTGAGCTCTGATTCACTATGGCTGTTTTCCCGCAGATGGGGAGGTTTAAACACAGAGCTGGAGACACAGGGAAACACCATGGGAAGATGAGTGCTATACTACCATCCAGTCACCTGTCTAAACAAGTAACAGGTCTCACAATTCCGTTTTATAACTATGTATGGACATCATCTATATTCTCTTCTTTTCTATATTCTTCTTTTGGCTTTTCCCATCTACTGGTTTCTACCTTCAAACATTCCCCATTTTACATTCCTGTCATATCCTTGCTTTACTTTTTTTTCTTTGGAGTTTGGGGATTTTTTTAAATTTGAAATTCATCATAATGCTATTAAATTCACAAATATACTAATATGAATACCTAATCTTATGCATCTAAAACACACAGTGCCTACATACAAGAATCAATGCTCTCCACATTCATATCACGGTTTGGAAAGGAAGAAAATAGATTCCCTTTAAACTGCAAGGTAGTAGGTGTTTCTGTACAATTAACTTTAACAAATACAGAACTTTTAGTGGGTGGAAGTGGAGGATGGATACAGTAATTCACATAGAGATGACTAAGAAAATTGAAATTTGGACAGTTGAATATACACAAATAAGAACTAGGTAAATAACGTGTTTTCAACTAAAATATCTTCTTTTTCTTTTCATTACATCAGGTATATTGCTCTGTAAATCATGGTAGTGGTACTAAGAATAAAGAAATTGAGGAATTTTTCTCTCTTCAATACTTGTGTAGTTCAATTTTCACATTTTAATACATAATCTTTAGCAAAATGCAGTTTTGAAGTTTCCTTGTGAGTTAACAAGATTGTTAATTACTAATTTGTATGAATTTGTTAAAGTTAACTGTAAAGAAATGCCTTTGTTTTTACTTTAAATTTAAATCCCACGTATAAAAAGAACATGAAATACTTGTCTTTCTTAGTCTGAATTACTTCACTTTAACACAATGATCTCCAGTTCCATCCATTTCCTACAAATGATATGATATAATTTCATTCTTCTTTATAGCTGAACAAAATGCTCCATTGTGTATCTATACCCCATTTTGACTTTCCTTCCTTCCTTCTTCCATTCTTCTTTACTTGCTTCCTTTTTTTGTGCTGCTACTTGGGCTTGAACTCAGAGCATGGGCATTGTCTCTCAGCTTTTTCTACTCAGAACTGGCACTCTACCACTTAAGCCACAACAGCTGATTGGAGATTAGAGTCTCATGAACTTTACTTTCCAGGCTAACTTTGCCCAGTGATCCTCAGATCTCAGCCTTCTCAGGAAGTAGGATATAGGTGTGAGCCACTGGCACCTGGCTTTATCCCATTTTCATTATCTATTCATTGGTTGACAGGCTAATAATAATCACAATTGTTATTCTTATCAGTACTCTACAATCACAATGTCCCCTCTTAAAAGCAAATGTGGTCACAGGACAGTTATTTTATTAATTGTGCATTCTGACAGTTGCTTTCATAGTGCAGAGATCTTTCTACATGCACAAGTACTTTCCCACATGTTTCTAAAGTCTGCATGAGACATATGGAAGTTTTCACTTCACAGAGTTTATACCCGGCCAAGATGTTCCTTTAAATTTCAGAATTCTCCAGGGAGTGATCTTAAATTTGGGTACTAGAAAAGACATTTTTTCATAAATAAGCAAGAGCTGATGAATAATTTTGTATTTATCACAAAGAGTTTGCCTCCAAGAAATACACATGCATTTAAGGTTATCTTTAACAGATGAGTATCCTTCAGAGTCAGAGAACTTAGTCAAAGCCTGATCTCATCTCTCCTAGGACTTACATGGTCTGCAGCTTACTTGATCTCTATAAACAATCTCCAGTCCTACTTGATTTAATTTCAGTGATGTTTATAATAATGCACATTTCTCAGAAATTATGGGTTTGCTTCTATTAATACCAAAACTGCTTTAATGTTAATTGCTTAATGATTATGAAGTCAACCAGTCAAAAATAAAAAGGTACCTAAGGGAAAATGTGAGCCTTGACATTTCACACAAGTAAATGGCACTTTAATGATAACCACATGGCCAAAGGAACTACTCACTACCCTTCAGTATATTCAGTAATCCTCTTTTATCAGAATATTTGACAACGTAGGAATTTTCTCTGAGTCTTGATGGAAAACTGAGACATGAGGTGACCTTCACCGACCCAATGACCCCTGTGCTGGCCTCCTCTAGGCATTTCTTCTTCTATAGAGAACTCCAGAATTAAAGCAAAAAAAAAAAAAAAAAAAAACTCCAAGTGTGCATATTCCACCACTGATAGTCTTACTATGATCAATTCTGAATCCCTAAGTAGGTTCATGTAAAAATGTGTTTAATATATTTTTATGTATATTTGTCATATATTTCTTGGGAAATGACCAAGATTTGGCACCAGGAATCATAGCATTCCAATTGAAAATGCAACTGAGAAAGATAGACTGTATAAAAACATGTGTAAAATGTGTACAGAACATGCATGAATCAGAACAAAGGCGCAAGTCAAATCAGAAATAGACAACACACTGCATTTCTCTAAGAAGGAATTCATCCAACCCATATCAGCCTCACAATGGTAATGAAATAAAGAAAGCCATAAAATGCTGATTATAGCCTTTGAAGTTGTGAAAATGTCCAGATACTGGTGGCTGACATCTATAAGCCTATCTACTCAGAGGTTGAGATCTAGAGGATGGGGGTTTGAGGCCAGCCCAGGCAGAAAAATCCATGAGTCTCCATCTCTAAAATAACCAACAAAAAGCCAGTCTAGAGGCATGGCTGAAGTGATAGGACACCAACAGAGCAAGAAAACCAAGCAACCCCAAGGCCCTGAGTTCAAATCACAATACCATCAAAAAGATTTTAAAAAGACATCATAAAACTTAAGTGTTGCAAAAGTCCTGTGTTGGAAAGGGTATAAATCCACAGATACATTGAGATAGAATACTGATGAGAATGTTTATTACTATAATCACTAAAAGTTTGTTTTATAAAATTGAATTTTCAAAATACTTCTTGGTATTATCCTAGAGTCACTTTAATATGAATATCAGGGTTTATGCTTAGGAATATTTATCATAGTCCTATTCCAGTAGTGTAAAAAAAAAATCACATACCATTCCTTGTTTGTCCATAAGGACAAAGTAAGGCTATTTCCCTTCTAACTTCTAATTTCCTTCTAACTCTCCAACGAGAGTTAGTCATTTGATATGCCTCACAGAATATCCCCAAAGATTTATAGCTTATTTCAGGAGACAAGATGAGAGTGAATTGCTGCTTCCACTGCTTTCTCAAATTCCAGGGTGCTAAATTTTGTTAGTCTGCTCTGAACCTCACCAAAACCTAAAAGAAACTTCACTTAGGAAAAATAAATTTTAGCAAAACTATGGAATAAAAAAGCAAGGAATAATAAACATAGAAATCAAATACAAAAAAATAGGGTTGAATTGCAGCTCAAGTGGTAGAGCTCTAGCTGAGGAAGATCAAGCCCTGAGTTCAAACCTCAGTGCCACGAAAAAGAATGGATGAACAAAATAATTAACTAATTAATTAAACATGATACTTCTTGGTGTTAGGGTGGGAAGGACAAGTGGATGGAGTGATTAGGATGGGGCAGAGCTCTCAGGCAGCTGCAGAGGAAGTGAAGAAGTTCTAAGTAAGGAAGAGTTCATTCTTACAGCTGGTTTTGCCATGTGCATCTATGTCCACTTATTAAATGTACATTGTAAGATTAAGTGTATCCTTCTTGGCTCAAAAGACACAGGAGAAGAAGAACAGTAATAGCCTTGAACAGATAATATTTATATGTCAAGAAGACAAAGGACTAATATTAAAATTGTATTCAAAAAAGCTATTGTGCAAATGCAATAATTTCATTTATTTACTTATCTATTTATGCTTTGTTTGAGATGCCTGATCTTGAACTCGGGCCCCTGGAGCCTCCTCAGCTTTCTTGCTCAAGGCTGGAGCTCTACCATCTAAACCATTTCTGCAGCCTCAAATATAATGTTTTTAAAGATACTCACATTTAAAGTTTCTTTTAAAATAAAAACTATCTGAAATATAAATTTTTTAAAGGCAAAAAAATCAGAAAGTAGAAAATATATGGGAAGGTGTGAGGATATAGTTTTTGAGAAAAAAAAATGTTAAAAGGAAAAATGTTTAGGGATAAAAAGGATTTTTGAAAGATTAAGATATGCCCTAACTAGTTATTCTGAAATGGAAAAAGAAAGACTAGACAAATTCTGAAATGTTAAAAAATATTAAAGGGTATAAATATGTCTTCAGACATATATAAAATAAAACTTGTGTAATTAAATTGTCAGTAATTTAGGTTATCTTAAGGTTTTTCTAAGGTCAAGATTTAATACATTGATACAGAACTCAGTTTTCTATCTTGACACCAATCAGGAGGCTTTTGTAAGGATATTTTTCTGCTTTTAGTGACATTGGCATTTTGAAATGCTTACTCTGTGTGTGTGTGTGTGTGTGTGTGTGTGTGTGTGTGTGCGTGTGTGTGTGTGTGTGTGTGTGTGTGTGCGCGTGCACACGTGTGCATGCGTGCTTGGTATGGGACCTCAAATTCTTGCATAGCTTTTTTGCTCACAGCATTTCACCACTTGAGCCATTCCTCCACTTCTGGCATTTTGCTGGTTAATTGGAGATAAAAGTCTTCAAAGACTTTCCTGCCAGGCCTAGCTCTGAACCATGATCCTCAGATCTGAACATCACGAGGATTACAGGCATGAGCTACTATTACCCCTTAAGTCCTGACTCCACAGTGGTGGCATTTCCAAGGAGATATTATGAAGTAGGAAACTATTCTATCAGCTTCCTTATAATTTGACCATCTATTTAGTCATGTTTTTCAATTAAGGCTTCTGCTCTTTTTATAGTCTCTAGGCAGGTTGTAAGTGTCATTATGATTACTATCTATAATCAAAATTGTTAAATCTATGAGAAACTATATACATTAACTCATTTTTTTCAATAGATAATATGTTTCTTGAATAGACTTACTTATATAACCATATATAACCATATTTTATTTGGAATCAAGATTTTATGATTATTTATTTTAAAAGTTACCACCAGGTAAAAAAAATAAAAATTGCAGCCAGGTCCAGTGACTCACTCCTGAAACCCTAGCTAGTCAGGAGGCTGAGATCTGAGATCATGGTACAAAGCCAGCCTGGGCAGATAATTCTATGAGACTCTTATCTCCAGTTAATTACACACACACACACACACACACACACACACACACAATCTGGAAGTAGAGCTATGGCATAAGTAGGAGAGTGCTAGCCTTGATCACAAAATCTCAGGGACAGAGGCTCATACCCTAAATTCAAGCCCTGAGATCAGCACACACACACACACACACACACACACACACACACACACACACACACTTGCTCATGTAATTATAAACAAGTAGATGTGGGGGAAAAAATAAGTCTAAGGAAATATGTTGAAACCTGTTAAAGGCCAAGACATTAAAACGCATGTAGTACCATAGATAATAAATGTTGTCTAAGCCATGGACAAACACATAGGGAAGAGGAAGGTCCATTGTCACCTGCTTGTGACATTCCTGAAATGATGTCTTTACATATTCAGAGAAACACAGATTGCTGTTTGATGAACCATGTCTCACTCTGTCCCTCTTATGTCTCTGATGTGGGCTAGTATTTTAATAATATCCCTCAAGGTCGACCAAATTAGCCACTGTAAAGCTTTGTTCCTGAAGGCAGCTCCCTGCAAGCATCTAAAACAGTATCTCCAGGTACACAGCTCTCTGACCAGCTGAGTCTAATCCAAAAATAAATATGATAGTGTCAAGATAAACAAATGGTCTTCATCGCCTTTAGGCAATTCTCCATTAAAACTAGTTTCCTCAGCGAGAGATTTTTGGAAGCATTGAGAAACCATGGATTTCAGGTTCTACTCCCTTGACAAGCCCCAAAGAGCCAAAGGCCCCACCCACCCTTCATTAGGACCCAAGGGAGAAGCCACCATCTCCCCACAGAATAAGGCTGAATCCGTTCCAAAAACAAAACAAAACAAAAAAATGCAGAGACTCTGCTTTCAAACCCCCATGGCTGTTGGGCTTTGTGATCTGTAACATACATTGTGCTCCTCTCATGGTCCCCTGGGCCTCCAATATCAAGTTTCTCTGCCTTGCCATGGGGCTGGTGTGAGGACTGAAGGGGTAGAAATCCTGGGAGATGCTTTGCCTCACTAAAGATCCCTGAATATGAAGTTTATTGACTGGGAAGCAAAGGGAAGAGAAAGAAGAGGAAAGTGTAGAAGAAAAAGGAAGACTTTCATGGAACAATGACTTCAGTAGACAGAAGCAGATGGTTCCGAGCACATTTTTCCCTTGGTTGGATGAATTCTTTTTGGACCTAGGAAGGAACGGTCAATGAATATACTCCCTTGTTCCCTGGTCCTCCCCTTCCAACCCACAGATGACTTGGACAAAATCACTCATAAGTAAAGATAGCTTAGGTTTCCAAACAACAATGCCTTCGTTTTGCAGTATTGGGGGTTAAACCTAGATCATCATTCAACATACTAGGGAAGCACTTGAGCCATGCTCCCAAACCTTTTTTTAATTTTTTGTTTTTGAAATAGGGTCTCATTAATTTTAGCCAAACTGGCCTCAAACTCACTATCTTCCTGCCTCTGCTTCCTGAATAGCTGGTCTTCCTAATGTCCCCTACCATGATCATCTCATCCTTTTTAGTACCCATACCTACAAAAACACATTATTTTGATTCAGGGGCAAATGGGAAGTATTTCTCCTCTTGTTGTGGTGTTGTATGACAGAGCACAACAGGAGAAGTTGAACTGGTGTTCTGTCTGGAGTAAGCATGTGCCACATATATTTTTGCAGAAAGTTCCAACTGCTCAACTGAAGAATACTCTTCTTTAACCAGTAAATGAGAGAGAGCTGTCTAATTCCTGAAGATGTGCCTAATTAATTGCAACCTATTAATGATGGCAATTTTCTAGTTTCAAATGATAGATGGAAGGCTTCCTGAAGAGAAAGGGCTTCCTCCCCACCACCCTTGATTGCCTTTTGAAAAAATTTGTCCTTGGCCACTTACATCTCTTGCTGCTCAGAGTGAGCTCACATCAGTAATAGTCACAAATGATTTACAAAAGTTATTGCTGGATAGTCACTGGGGACCCAGAGTTTTTATGATGTTGCCAGATGTGCCGTGAAAAAAATCATCCTGCCCAGAAACTTATGACAAACAAGCAAGTCAGTTCCTGAAGGCAACTGGTTGGTTTTCCTGATTCCAGTTGGAGCCCTTACCCAGTTACTTCTCTTTTGTATCTTCAGGCTTGGAGCATCGAGAAGATAAAGAGGTCTATAAACACAAAATTACTGGGAGGTGGCCAGCTTGTATTATAGACTTGATATAACTTACATGTTGCTCTTATGTGTTGAAAGGGTATTTTAGTTTTAAAATGAAAGGGTAGGTAAGGAAGTTTAAAAGGCCCCAGACAGACTTGTGTTTTATATAGATCTGTCATTCAAAATACTAATGGAAACCTCTCATTGCTCATTGGAGAGGATTCTTCCTAGGGGAGTGGGGGGCGGGGGGCGGTGAACGCTCTACCCAGATCCACCTGTACCTCCTCACACAGGATTCCTGTCTCCAATAAAGCCTTCTATTGATTCACCTGTAATATGGTTAATGCTTCTGAGTTCTGTCCACTGTTGAGGGCATATGCCACGTTCTTTCCTTCCTCCTTGGAGATCCTGCTTTTCCCCCCGAGAACTTCTCACTAATTTGCTTGAATAGAAGAAAGAGCCCCCACATTGATCTCTGTGGATTTTCATTCCAGAGCACATATAAGGGAATGACATAAAAAGACTCATATTGAGCTTTTAAACAATGTTGCTAGCTTATATTGCAGTAACTAAGCTGGACAGTACCTAAGTAACTTACATGGGGAGACAACTTTAACTTAGTTTATACCATCTATGCGAACACTCAGAAAGCCACCTCCTAAAGTTGGAATTCTGTGTCCCTAAATATAGCCTCTCCTTGGAGATTGCAATGTCTGTAATCCAGTGTAATAAGGCACACTGGTGTTCTTTGATGATAAATGAAATCTTTGGGAAAGGTGCCCTATGATGTCCCTGATTACATAGTCAAGGAATCCTGTGAATTCGCTGATGTACAAATTTTTCTTTAATGTAAAGTAGGCAAAGGGGGGGTAGAAGACAGAGGGAGAGTCTCTAAGTAGGAGGGGGAGGGGCACAGAGGATGTAGAATGCTAACTGAACACAGCCATAGCAGTTACACTGGAACTACTTAAACAGCTTTGCAGATGTGAAGCAGTGATTGAGAGCCTCCAATGTTTGAAATCTACTATTTTCATAATCCTTCATCTCCCTTGGAAAGGGAGTGTCATTGCTTAATGTTTTTGTAAGCATCAAAATGGGAATCCCAACCTTTTAGGTATGGCTCTTTAAATACAACTAAATAACCTCTCATAATTAAATAATTTATAGATCAAACCAAGTGAAGTGTTGTAGTCCTTTGCAACCTCTCATAAGTTAATTATCCTTAGGATTTCCTAGCCCTCTGAAAAGATTCCAATTGATGAAATTGGTGTCATTACTTTTAAACCATTGGCTGGTGGTGTTGAGTTAACTAGATTCTCAGGAGCGAGGTTCCCAGTAAAGATAGTTGGATATTGACCACTACAATTATTTTGGATTGTTTTGTCATATTTATTATTGGATATGGTAGGCCATAATTTGTTTTAGTGCATGTATTATGGAGTTGAAGGGGATAAAAGTGCACAAATATTCCAATATTTAGACATCAGCATGTAAAAATAATACATTCATCTAAAATGAGCTCCAGAAATGTTGACTATATTATTATTATTTTGTCTCATTTTTGTCTGAGTCTTTGTTCATGCACTTATATAATTTCATATAATTATAACTATAAAGAAAAAGTAGGTTGGAATGTGGATTTTTTTTTTTTTTTTTTGCTTATTCTTCTGAGCTTAAGCTTGTTGCCTGTAGTTTAGTGGTTATTAAGGACATGACTCCCTGTGTCTCCAGGCATTACTGGGGAAGCATCTTTTTCTTTTTTGTTTTCTGTCTATATGGCAAAAGAACTGTATTTGTAGTGAGCCCAGTGATTTTATTTATTTATTTATTTATTTATTTATTCATTCATTTTTTTTTTTGTCAGTTGTGAGACTTGAACTCAGGGCCTAGGCATTGTCCCTGAGCTTTTTTGCTCAAAGCTAGTGCTCTACTACTTGGAACCACAGCACCATTTCTGGTTTGGATTCTTTGTTTGTTTGTTTGTTTTCTTTTAGTGGTTAATTGGAGACAAGAGTCTCACAGACTTTTCTTGCCTAAACTGGCTGGGAACTGTGATCTTTAGATCTTAGACTCCTGAGTAGCTAGGATTATAAGCATGAGCCACTGGCACCCAGCTGTGATTTTATTTTTAATCTGTTGGATGCTAAGGCTCACTGGACAGCATCTTTCCTATTGCCATGGTTCCTCTAAGGCATAGTGCTGCTTAGTCAACTCTCACTACAGTATTTATAAGCATTTTCTATATCAAACTTCCTTTCTTGTATAAATGTTCTTTCCCTCATTCAATTCTACTATTGCCAACCAATTTTCTGTTTGTTTTTGGCTTGTCTTATTTCTGTTATATAAACTATAAAATAAAATTATAAAATCTGCCCTCAAAAAAACCCTTTTTCTTTACTGTTTAAATGCATTCTTTGTAATGATTATTTTGATTTATTATACAATATTTATGAGACAAATTATATCCACTCTCAGCATTTAGGTGGTTTTAATTTTCTTCTCTACTAGTACAGGAAATAACAGAATAAACAATGCCACTTCCAGGCTCTTCCTCATTCTTTTAAATTACTGTCTTTGGAGAAATTTTCAAAAGTGAAGTAACTAGTTCAAGGGTTTCAGTTGATCAGTTCATCAGTCCTTAAGAATAGATGGAAGGGTATAAGTACTATAGAAAATTTCCTTTTCACAAAAAAATAGTTTTAACTAGGCACTGGTAGCTCATGCCTGTAATCCTAGCTACTCAGGAAGCTAAGATCTGAAGATAATGGTTCAAAGCCAGCCGGGGCAGGAAAGTCTGTGACACTCTTATCTCCAATTAACTACCAGAAAACAGAAGTGGCACTGTGGCTCAAGTGGTAGAGCACTGCCTTGAGCTGAAGAGCTGAGGGACAAAGCCAGACCCAGACTGACCAAAAAAAAAACCGGTTTAAAGTTTGGGTTCCAAGCTGGGCATCAGTGGTTTATACTTATAATCTTAACTACTCAGGAAATGGAGATCTGTTTTCTTGTTTCTTGTTTTTGTTTTTGTTCTAGTCCTGGAGCTTTAACTCAGAGTTTAAGCACTATTTCTGAGCTTTTCTGCTTAATGCTAGCATTCAACCACTTGAATCACACTTCCACTTCTGGCTTTTTGGTGACTTTCCTGCCCAAGCTGGCTTCAAACCAAGATGCTCAGATCTCAGCCTCCTGAGTAAGATTGCAAGAGTGAACCACTGGTGCCCAGCTATGGTAGAGATCTGGAGAATCATGGTTAGAGGCTATCCTGAGCATAAAAGTTTATAAGATTTCACATTTAAGTTACCAGAAAAAAGCTGAGCTGGAGGCATTGTTCAAATGGTAGTGTGCCAGTTGAAGAAGCAAGAAACTCTGAGTTTAAGTCTCAGTATTGATTTTTTTTTAAAAAAAAAAAAAAGGAAGCTGGGCGCCCATGGTTCACAACTGTAATCGTAGCTACTCAGGAGGCTGATATCTGAGGATTGTGGTTCAAAGCCAGCCCGGGCAGGAAAGTCTGTGAGACTCTTATCTCTAATAAACCACTAGAAAACCAAAAGTGTAGCTGTGGCTCAAGCGGTAGAGCGCTCGCCTTGAGCTTCTAAAGAGCATGGGGACAGCGCCCAAGCCCAGAGTTCAAGCCCCGTGACTGACCAAAAAAAAATAAAATAAAAGGAAAAAATATCTCATCATCATCAACAACAAAACTATGTTTCTCTGTCCTTAATGAAGATAAAACTTCCCTGTGAATTAGACCAAAATGAAACTGGGCTTCAGGAGTCTCAACACAAGGTCAATATTGTCCCTGATTGTGAAAGACAAATGAGTAAAAGTAAAACACATCTATATCTATTCACACACCACCAATACTAGACCCAAACCTTCAATACACCTTCACCATAAGAATGAATGCACTGGGCTGGGAATCTTGCTTAGTAGTAGAGTGCTTGTCTAGAATGCATGAAGCCCTGGGTTTCCTCAGTACCACGTAAGTAGAAAAAGCCTGAAGTGGAACTGTAGCTCAGCTCAGGGACAGAGCCCAGGCCCTGAGTTCAAGGCCCAGGACTGGCAAAAATAAAAATAATCAGTGTATTGTTACAATGAACCTGTCATGGTATTAATTAAGTGATTTAACACTGATTTACTCTCTCCTGGCTTGGGTTTTCTGGCAGTGTCTTCCCACTATGGCATGGAACAGTCCCTGCTTTGCTGGGATCATTGGAGAACAAAACAAACAAACAAAACTTGTTCTGCTCAGATGCCTGCTCTGCCAAAAAATAGCACAAGGTTTTTAGACCTCCTTTCAAGGTGATTGGCCCACACAGTGCAGTCCTTTGTAGACAAACACTCTTCTAAGCCAGCAACACACATCTAAATGAAGCAGAGCCAAAACTTTGGTTCTTACATTCTTGAAAGAGGCTTTTAATAAAAGTTGCCACAGGAACTTTAGGTGGAAGAGCAAGCTAAAAACTTTTATCCACCTCACAACCAAATGTGCAGATGGCAGTTTTGACTTCCATGCATGAAAGCCTCATGTGGCTGCTAATATTCTGATCCATGGAAAAGCATTACATGTCTGATTCCACAAACCCCCTCTGACAGTGACCTAAGTAAGCTTGGCTTACTTATGAATCCCCCTTTTCAGTTGATAGGAACTTCACTCAACCCCTTGTTTTAAATTCTTCTTAATCCCAAGAAAATTGTTCTCCCACGAAACATCAGCTAACGTCCCTGGAATATTTAGATCCTTTAAGCTTGTTCTAATGTGGAAAGAGGTCTTTAAAATTAATTTTAAAACAAAAACATGTTTGTATGGAGAAAAAGATAGGAACATTAAAAGAATTCAGAAATCACCTCTCTAAGATCTGTTTCCTTATACCTCTGTCTGACTGTGGTTTTTATTGTTTTATATGTTTCAATTAACTCCATTGTAATTGCTTGTCGGCATCTCATTCTAAGCAATAAATTTGTCATAAAAAAGACTAGAAATTATCAAATTTTATTGTTCATCATTTTATTATTTTCATTGCTCCTCTTATCTGTTCCTGTTACTTTGAAATATATCCTTTGTTAGCAGCTGTTGTGTTACATTTTATAGGGAGATATTTTAACAATTTCCATAGTAATTTTCTCTCATTTATGTATGTAGATTACTACTTTTTAGAGTAAGAAAGGAAATGATCAAATTAGAAAAGGAAAAACATTGGAAATATATGCATGTATACTTATGATCTTTACTCAGTTTCAATATACATACACCAATAAATATTTTAAAATTATTTGTCTTATTAACCAGTTAGAAAAATGATTAGTTAGCTGCATAATTTAGATGAGAATATTTCTGTATGAGGATTATGCTGTAAATTAAGCACACAAATCTAATTATGGAAACAACCAAAATGTCCAATGAGAATGAGTACAGAAATAGTAATGTGAATATATGTGTATCTATGTATTTATATATAGACACATATACACATATAATGAAATATTCCTCAGCCTTTAAAAAGGAGATATTGTCATTAAGAAAACATAGTTATACTAATAGAACATTATGCTAAGTAAAATAAAGACAAGAAGATAAGCACTGCATAATTTCACTTTTACTCTGAATCTATAAAAATATCAAATACAGAAAATCAGAAAGTACAAAGACACAGGGAGAAAATGATCAAAAGGCACAAACTTAGACTCATATAGGATGAATAAATCTAGAGATCTATGCAGCATATGAAACAGTATTGTATTTTATGCTAAACAATTTCTAACTGAGAAGATTTTAAGTGCTCATACCATACATACACATCAAACTACCCTGGGGAAGGTGATGGGAGGAAAATTTCTTTATTTTTTTTTAATTTTAATTTTTTTAATGTGAAAATACTGTACAGAGGGGTTGCAATTACATGAGCAAGATAATGAGTACATTTCTTATCAAGCATTGTAGCCTCCTCCTTTGTTTCCCCTTCCCATCCCATCCTCCCCCTTCCCCCCCCCCCAACCTCCCCCCCCCACCAAAGTTGTAAAGTTCGTTTTCGACATAACGACTTGTACATCTCATTGTTGCAATGGGTCCACCTGTATCCCTATTTAAATGATTTGTTTTTCCCTTCCCCTCCACAAATTTCTTAAACTGCAGTTACCATCCTGTGGTGTAAGTGTGTGTCAAAGCAACATGTTGCTGTCTTAGATACATAAATAAATATTATCTGATAATAAAACCTTAGTTTCTGCTTCTCAGCTGGTAAAGATTATAATGAGATGTATAATTCTTTGAGGACAAGATCCCAGTTTCCTTGACCTTTAAATCTATAAGTGTATAGAAGTACCAAACAAATACTTATTGACCAGAAGAATATTACATATTTTATGAGCATTCTGAGCTCAAATAAATTAACAAAATACTGCTTTTTGTTAAATAATGTTTGTTGAACATATTGCTGGCATCTGTGAAAAACAGTATCGTTATGTCTACAGTTCTGTTCTGGGCTTCTTTGAACACTAGGTAGAACTATCTTCTGTTTGCCTTCATCAAAGTACACTTTATAAATGACAGATAACTATACATACTAAAGGCTAAATGACTAATACTAATGTCTTATAAATAAACAGACACAAAAGTTGTTTTTGTTATTTGTTTGTGCCAGTCTTGAGGCTTGAACTCAGGGCCTGGCTGCTGTCTCTGAGCTTCTTTTGCTCGACTAATGCTTTACCATTTGAGCCAGAGATCCACTTCTGAGTTATTTTGGTAGTGTATTGGAAGTAAAAGTCTCATAGATTTTCCTGCCCAGGCTTGCTTCAAACTTCAATCCTTGATGTCAGCCTCCTGAGTAACTAGAATTATAGCTATGAGCCTCTAGCACCTGGCAGAAACAAAACTTTTAACAACAACAACAAAATCAATCTCTGTACTAAGTAGATTTACTATCCTTGCAACCAAATGCCTGAGAGATTAAATTAAAAGGAAGAAATATTTATTTTGGTTCATGGTTTTACAGAGTTAGTTTTGGTATCATGATCTTGGGTAACATATCACGGTGGTGGAAGATCATGATAAAGGAGATTATTCACCTCATAGCAGACAGGAAGTAAAAGAGAGATACAGGACCAGACAAAGGTCCCCAAAAAGACATGTGCTCAAGGACATGCCCCCAGTGACCAGCTTTCTCCAACTAGGCCCCACGCCTTACCATTCACCACCTCCTAATAATGGCAGTTTATGTGAGTCCATTAAAGGGTTAATCCACTTATTAAATCAGAGCCTTTACATCTAATTATATCTGAAAACTCTACGCAGAAAGATGTGATTCACTAATCTCCTAGGTATGTCTCAATCCAATTAAGATTATCCATCACAATCTCCAGAAGTGGATGTTTTTCACAGGACATCAACTGAAACAGCAAAGTACATTTCTTATGCCAAAGGTCTTTGTAGCATCGCTGAAATCATAGCCCTCAAGCTATTACCCCTACTGTCTATGGATCTTGAGGTCAGAAATTCTCCAACAGTTTTACCTGCAGATGTTTATTTCTCCAGTGCCTACTAATTCCTCATTAACTCAGAACTATATCTGGAATTCCTTGGATGCTCAATTTCTAACACTCATGTATAAAAATTTTGATATGCGTTTTATTTGTGCATTTAGAAAATAAGGGTTTTGTGGCGTTGGTTTTATCAGATAGATTGAGTGATGACACACTAAAACAATACTTCTTCTTGGTGTGTGTAGGTGAGAGCATTTAACATCTGTTCTCCATGTTTTCAGGAATTCATAACATCATCATATACAGTTATCTTGCTATACAATAGGTCTCTTTGTGTTTATTTTTCTTGTTTTCTGTTATTCTGTATGTATAAATCAGCATATCTCCATTTCCTGATGCTTTCCCAACTTTTGGGAATCTCAGTCTTACTCTTTCACTTCTGAGAGATTATCTTTCCTGGAATCTACTTATGATGAGATTTTGTGGTGTTTGTCTTCCTATTCCTGGTTTCAAATAACATAATGTCATATAATGTTATGTTCATAAAACGTAATGTCTTCAAGATTCTCCTATGTTGTTGAAAGTGGCAGGATTTTGTTCTTTTTAAAGCTGAATGATATTTTCATGCACATGCCACATTTATTTGTCCATTCATCTATTAATTGACACAGGTTGATTCCAAATCTTAGTTATTATAAATATATCTTTCCAACATACTGATTTCATTTCTTTGCCTATGTACCACATATATGCAGTTGTTAGCTATAAGGTAGTTTAAAAATTTTTTGGATAACCTCTATGTAGTTTTCCATAATGGCTGTACTAAGTTACATTTTTAACCAGCTGTGGCATAAGGCTTTCCCCAACACTTGTTGTCTTTTTTATAATAATCAAAAGTCAAAAAGTTAAGTGATATTTTGCTTAAGTGATATTTTCATTTCCCCAAAGATTAAATGATATTGACCAGTTTTAATATATTTTTCAATTACTTGCTTATCTTTGAGAGATGTTCTTTTGCTTATTTTCTAAGTGAATTGTTGTTGGAGAGTTGCTATTAAGTTCTTTGAGTTTCTTATATATTTTGGGTATTAACCTCCTCTGCTGCATAAGTTGCAAACATTTTCTCACATTCTGTAGACATCTCCTTACTCTTTATAAGCAGAGTATATATTATGAGTATATATGAGTATATATTAATGAGTATATATTAATGAGATAAAATCTATGTACATGAAACTATAAATATCATAAAATATTAATAAAATAAATTTAAAAAGACAAAATAAGTGAAAAGATACTCCATATTCATGGATTGGAAAAATATTGTAAAAAAAATATGTGCCATTCAAAGAAATCTTAAATGCAATCCCTATGAAAATATCAATGACATTCTTCAAAAGAACAGAAAATATTATTTGAATTCATATTGGAACCACAAAAGACTCTAAATAGCCAAAGCAATCTTAAGGTTAAAAAAAGCAGCTGGAAAAATTGCACTACCTGACTTTCAAGAACTATTTCTTAATATGATTCAAATATGTTTTAAAATAACTTGTGGTGTTAGATTGGTTATTCCTTATTTCATATTCAGACTCTGAATTTGTTCCAGATAAATCCACCAATTTTATTCCTTTGACTCCACTTCATTGTCACTGAATTCATAAGAGTTTTCTTAGCAATTTATGAAGCTTGGTGAGTTTAAAATGCTTTTTATGAAAGAAAAGGTGAATTGAAAATTTAACTTGATAAGGAATTTCAGTTCAATGCATTCTGTTTTACTCCTGACTCATTATGAATCTATAGCCTTATTCCAGAATGAAATGAGCATTAAAATCATATAGAGAAATATCAGAAATGCAATCACAGATTGAAAAGAAGAAATCCATAATGTTTTGATAAAATATTGGTAATTAGAACATCAAAATATAAAATGTTTCATAACAGTAGCCCAAACTAAATTATGTACAATCTGTTTTATTTCCAGAAACAGTGTCTATGACTCTATTTAAATTCAGTTATTTGGTTATTTGCAAGCAGGGCTGTTTGTGAGATTTTATTTCTGTGTATGTGTGTGTGTGTGTGTGTGTGTGTGGTTATATTTACTTTGTTGTTCTTTTGCTTAAACTCATTTTAAAATTTGATCATGATCATTATGTATTTACAGATAACATTATCAAACATACCATTAAACAGGATTCATTCTGAAGTTTCTTAATCCTAGGTATTTCTGTACAGAGCCTGCATTTTGTGGGACATTCTGTTTGTGTGTGTGTGTGTGTGTGTGTGTGTGTGTGTGTGTGTGTGTGTGTGTGTGTGTGCATTCATCTTGGGGCTTGAAGTCCAGTCCTAGGCACTGTTCTTGAGCTTTTGTGCTCAAATCTAGTGTTCTATGACTTGAGGTACAGCTCCACTTCCAGCTTTGTGCTGGTTAATAGGTAAAAGCTTCACAGACTTTTCTACCTGGGATAGCTTTGAACCAGGATCTCAGTCTCCTGAGTTTCTAGAATTATAAGTGTGAGTCATCAGCACCCAGCAAGTAGAATATTCTTAAACCACAAGCAGAAAAAGGAACTATTCATTCTTGTAAGTGGTGCAACTACTAAAATTATAAAACAATGTTTACATGTTTTACAAAACCGTTTCATTTTGACCTGCCTTTATAGGCATATAATATATATTGAACACAAACCTTCTCCATCCTTCTTCCTCTTCCATTATCCTCTGTCAAACTTAACAAGCTTTATTGTCCCAACTTCATCACATGGACATAAAACATTTTGACCATTTTCACCCTCCTTCCCCCTCGCTGTTCCCCTTCTCTCCTCCCACTAGTACCCACATCCCGAGCAGGACCTGTTTCACATTCCTCTCTTTTTTCACAAAATAATTTTAATTGCCAGCATCCCACTTCCCTTATTGCTATACTATGTAATATTTGTGCTTACCATATTTAAATATACCACTTCCTTTACTTATTTTTTTTTCCTTACTAGAATGAAAACTTCAAAAAGCTCTGTTCCCTGAGATTTTCTGAGTTCTTAGAAGAGCATCCAAATTCTCAGTAAATATTTTTTAACTTAATAAATGAGTTCCATCCAGACTTTTTCTAGAGGTAGCATACTTCGTTGGTTTGAGTTAGACTCTAAGGACCCAAGGATTTGTGTTTCTGTTGGAGTTAACTTCCTCTTATCTAGTATTCTGAAATTTTGAGTTATCACAATATTAACATTTTTTTCTTTCAAGACCATAATTCATCCAAAACCTTGTAAATTTGTGAATAGTAAGTTGCCTATCTTTACTGCAGTGATTATATTGACTAAGCAGCTGATTTTTTTTTAATGAACAGGATCTCACTAAGTAGCCCAGGCTGGCCTCAAATTCTTAATCCACCTGTCTCAGCCTCCAGAGTGCTGAGATTATAGTTGTGGACCACCATACTGGGCTGACTTGTTGATTTTTTAAAATCAAGTCATTTGCTCTAATTTTGCACTTCTTTCCTATATTTAAAAATTGTACCAGAGCTGGGCGCTGGTGGCTCATGCTACTCAGGAGGCTGAGATCTGAGGATTGTGATTCAAAACCAGCCCCAGCAGCAAAAGTCCGTGAGACTCATCTCCAATAAACCACAAGAAAACCAGGATGATGCTATGGCTCAAGTGGTAGAGTACTGGCCTTGAGCTGAAGAGCTGAGGGACAGTGCCCAGGCCCAGAGTTCAAGCCCCATGATCAACAAAAAAAAAGAAAGAAAGAAAGAAGGAAAGGAAGGAAGGAAGGAAGGAAGGAAGGAAAGAAGGAGGGAAGGAAGGAAGGAAGGACGAAAGAAAGAAAGAAAGAGAGAGAAAGAAAGAAAGAAAGAAAGAGAGAGAAAGAAAGAAAGAAAGAAAGAAAAGAAAGAAAGAAAGAAAGAAAGAAAGAAAGAAAGAAAGAAAGAAAGAAAGAAAGAAAGAAAAGAAAGAAAGAAAGAAAGAAAGAAAGAAAGAAAGAAAGAAAGAAAGAAAAGCAAAATGTACCAGTGAGATCTACCTCAGAAGGAATCACTGGATTCAGGGTGTATCTCATTCTAAACATCAGAACCATTCTGTGTTGAAATAAAACATTTTTACCTCCCATTTTATTTTTGTCATTACAGCTTTTATTTTTTCCTACAAAAGAGAAAGAAAATCCCCACTGCACATTGTAGTTTATCTAGCTTGGCACTTTTGCTTTTGTCTTTTATTTCCACATGTTTGACAGTGGAAACCTATGGGGTTTTTGTTGTTTTTTTTTCTGGTTCTGGAGCTTGAGCTCAAGGCCAGGGCACCGTTCCTGAGCACTTTTTATTCAAGGCTACTGCTCTACCACTTTTAGCTACAGCTTACTTCTGGTTTTCTGGGTTTTTTGTTTGTTTGTTTGTTGTTTGTTTGTTTGTTAGATAATAGTCTCATAGACTTTCCTGCAGGCTTTAAACCACGATCCTCAGATCTCAGCCTCCAGAGTAGCTAGGATTTACAGGTGTGAGCCACCAGCACCTGGCTCCTATTTTCTTTCTTTCTTTCTTTCTTTCTTTCTTTCTTTCTTTCTTTCTTTCTTTCTTTCTTTCTTTCTTTCTTTCTTTCTTTCTTTCTTTCTTTCTTTCTTTCTTTCTTTCTTTCTTTCTTTCTTTCTTTCGTCAGTCGTGGGGCTTGAACTCTGGGCCTGGGCGCTGTCCCTCAGCTCTTCAGCTCAAGGCAAGCACTCTACCACTTGAGCTACAGTGCCACTTCTGGTTTTCTAGTGGTTTATTGGAGATAGGACTCTCACGGTCTTTCCTGCCCAGGCTGGCTTTGAATCACGATCCTCAGATCTCAGCCTCCTGAGTAGCTAGGATTACAGGTGTGAGCCACAGGCGCCCAGCATCCTATTTTCTTTCTTAACCAAAGATATGGGATCTCTCTGAGCCCCCAAACGTCAGCATTCAAGCCCCCAGTGGCTGAACTTAATGACTTTTCTTAACTAGCAGGGACGCTGGTCAGGACAGAAGGCCATCATACTGCTGAGAAGACCCAGATGATTGGATGGAGTTCATGGAAAGGTCTCCCACTTATCAAGGACTTCTTGGCTTGATAAAGTCCCACAAAATACATGAGCAGCAACACCCTGTGCTTAGCGTAATACTGGAGAACAAACAGGAATCGTGGCTTTCTGTGTGGAGATCAGGGAGGTAAAAGGAGACAGAGGTCTGAAGATGTGTCATTTATTATTACCATCATCATGACAAGTGGCCACAAATATGTGTGAGTCCACAAGCCCCAGTTTAGTCTCCACTTGGCTTGGCATTTTCATGTATTCCCACCTCTTGACCCTGTCACCAGTCAGCTGGAACTCTGTTTGCAAGCAGCTGAGTAAGGTTAATTTGCACAAGCTCTCTGAAGGCCAGAGGAAGTTGCTGATGGCTTCTTTTCATTGTTTCTGGGTTACTGTGACTAACCTCTGTGTTTGGAAACTTAAGGATCTCCTGAGGTATATGGTCATCCTCTGGGTCATTTTCTGGGTGGATGCTGAAGACACTTGGAATTTTATTCATCTCTTCCACATGCATTTAGAAATGTAATGAAAACCAGGCACTGGGGGCTCATACCTGTAATCCTAGCTACTTAGGAGCCTGGGTCTGAGAATTGAGGTTCCAAGCCAGACTAGGTAAGAAAAGTCCAGGAAGACTCTTATGTTCAATTAACCAGTAAGACGCCACTTCAGCCATAGTCATGAGCTGAAAAAACTGAGAGATAGCACCTAGCATTTAAGCCCTGGGACCAGCATTAATTAGTTAACTAACTAATTAATTAATTTAATGTAATGTAATAAAGTTCTGGAGTGGGAGCAAACCTCCTGGTCATGTTTCCACAATTAGCCCCAAAACTTGTCAAAGGTAAAATCTGAAGGCATAGCTGATAAAACCACAGGGCACTTTTAGGAGTATTGATTTAAAAAAAGAATCATGGTGGAAGATGACAGACAAGGATATGCAGCATGGAGGGTACTACATTTTAATCCTCTGCCCATTCTTCGCTGGACCCCACTTTTGTTGGGTGCAGCATGAACAGCTATGCAGAGTGAACCTGGGTTTTAATTTCTCCTTCTCTCCTCCATCCCTAGTTCTTTTGCTCCTTACATCTCTTTGGAAATCCAAAATGACTGAGCTCTCAGACTTGAAATGCTGTCTAATAATGTTAACTGACAATAAACCAAAGAGACATTGAAAATATTCTCTCTGCTGCTTATGTTGGGAGGTTAGTCTGCCTTTGGGATTCATGTTGAACTTATATAGGATAGATGTGAACCACCCCTTCCCCATGTATAATATGTTAGTATGGCCAATATTTTCTTAAGATCATCCAGGAGGTTTTCTCAGGCATCTTTTTACCAGTGTTTCCTCTTAATATGGTCCTACTTCATGGAGATGAGATGTCAACCTAGACTCTATGACTTCTAAAAGTTTCAAATTTGGTCAGAAAATAATCAAGTTATATAACAAACAAGATTCAGGAAGTAATAAGGTTGAGAATTGAGTCTCCATCTCAGCCCGCTTGTGTTTATTGATTCTAGACATAACCACATGAAACCTGTCATAGCCGAGGGCACCTAACACAGTGATAGACACAGAAAATAATGTCATTTGTAGGTTAGTAGGACCATCATGACCAATAGGCCTATCCTTGACATCTCCCTCCTGTCTGCTGGCAGGGCTCTTGGTGGCTTCAGAGGTAGAACCTCACAATAGGTAAAGAGTCTTCCTGGAGGGGCCAGATTACTTGGAGATAAGCAAGTAAGGTGTAAGTCCCTTCTAACTGTTCATTTTGAAGAATAAAATTCTCATCATTAGCACTTCAACAACACCAGAGAGACAATACTGAGGATTGCTGATGAAGTATCTTTTCCTGAACTTAAATCAATATATAAGTAAGTATGAATTTAAATATAAACATATGAAACATAAATACGTGTAGTTGCAACCCATCTATTTTGACACTGTAGAATGTTTCTATTGTGGGAATCAATCTTAGGCGTTTTGGCAGGGCATCATGAGAAATATCCCTGACAAGATATCAAAGTCAAAGTGGAGCTGGCACCAATGTCATTCCCAAGGGAAATGCAGGTTTCAGAATCCCTGATTTCAGCAAGCAAAAGAGCTATGACCTTCACCCACGTCAGAGCACTTTGACCTTCACTCCTCTTTCTATTTTTCACTCTTGACTCAGGTAGGAGTCACCCTCCTTTTTCTAATGGGGTCCATTAACCACATCACAGGAATGCTGGGAACTGAGAGAATGATGGTCAGAACACATATAAGTTGAAATATGAAAAGGCATGCATGCACACACACACACACACACACACACACACACACACACACACACACACATTAAATAGGTTCAGCTGATTTTGCCCAAGTCAGGAAAGACAAAAGCTACCTGGTTGATCTTCATTGCAGCTGCCTTCGGAATGACTTGAGGCCCAGGTGTCTGTTTCTGTTTCATTTGGTATAGAAGCTCGGACAGCAGTGACTTTAAAATAATTTTCATGTGATTCTCTGATAGTCTCAGTATCCCACAATGAAGTAGTCCATTGGGCAGCACATTTAATTACCACTCTATCAAAACACATGGCTTTTGTTGGTCACGGGGCTTGAACTCTGGGCCTCGGCACTGTCCCTCAGCTCTTCAGCTCAAGGCAGGCACTCTACCACTTGAGCCACAGCACCAGGTAGGGTTTTCTTTGTGATTTATTGGAGATAAGAGTTTCACAGCCTCTCCTGCCCCGGCTGGCTTTGAATCTCGATCCTCAGATCTCAGCCTCCTGAAGAGCTTGGATTACAGGCGTGAGCTATCAGCACCCAGCTCTCTCCCACTTTTTAATTCCCTTGATTCTTTGCTTTTATTAGAATGAAATATTTAATTTCAATTTAATTAAGTTAATTTATTTTCATTTCCTTTGTTTCCTGAGGAGAGTTCCTTTTAAATAACTTTTTTATTCCTTTTTCTGGTACTGGGGTTTGAAATCAAGACCTCATGCTTGTTTGGCTTGCTTGCTGGTGAGTGCTCTACCACTTGAGCCATGCCTGCCTCTAGTCCTGCTTTTTGCTGGCTATTTTAGCAATGCAATCTTATAGACTTTTCTGCCAAGTCTGACTTTGAATCAAGATTCTCCATATCTCAGTTTACTGAGGAACTGGGATTACAGGCTTCAGTCACAAGTGTCCAGTGTAGAACCTTTCATTACAAACCAATTCTTCCAGCTTTTATGAAGGATATCTTTTGCTATGGCACTGTAGGCAATGCTCGTCCCATAGTAGATTTCCCTGGAGTTAGTTGCTTCAGAAATGCTATGACAGAGCCTCAGTCTTCCCCCGCACCACACATACCTTAAGCTAAAATCCAGATTGCTATGCTCAGAGTAAAACATTTCAGAAAAAAATGGGTTGTCTTGCTTTCATTTTTCTAAAGATAATTATTAAGTTGTAAGGACCTATATTATCTTAGATAAAAGAATCTATCTATATCATATACAACAAGAAACACAGGATGTACCATGTTTCATAAAACCCTCATGTTGATTAGAAATAGCAAGTAAACTTCTTGTGGACTCCTTATCACTTATTCAGAGTCTATCAGACAGCTGTGCTTCTGTGTTTCTCTGACAAAGAGTGGGGTTCAGTATATACTAATACACAGCCTTCTTTTATTGAGAGATATAGGACCATTTTTCAGTGTGTAACATTTCATCTTGTAATAACTTAGCTGTTTTATTCTTAACAAGTATTCAGACGTTATTGATTGGCATTGTCATCTCATTTGTATTGTGATTCTTTTGAGAAATCATTATATGAGAGAAAGGAAATGAAGTGATCTTAGTTCAAAAGCTAACTCAACCACATATTTTTTATGCAATATTGGGCATGCTATCTATTAAATGGAGATGGTCATGCTTGGGCTTGGTATCTAATGAGGTCACCGATGTGGGTCAAGTAAGATGAACAAATAGCACATCCGGAAGAGGGATGGATAATGTTAGACTTCATTCTTTGTGCTGATTTAAATTTTTTCTTAAATTCTATTATAAAACTGATATACACAGGGGTTACAGACACAGTTACAGATACATAAGTCAGGACGTATCACCCCTTCCCTCGCTCTCTCCCATTCTTTGTATTTTAAGTCCTCTCCCTACAAATTCTCAACCACTTTGCATAGCTACTTTCAAGTTTTACTTTGTGCTTCATTTCCAAAATCAACCAAGTAGCTTATGTTACAAAATAATTAGGAGCGGATGTCAAACCTTGCACAGAAAATCCATTAAGCTTCCTAGGAGTCAAAGCAAAAGGGAAATCATATTTTGGGCATGGTTTTTCAGTTGGACTGAGGGAACTGACTTTGTTCTTGTCTTGAGTTATTTCATAACTGAGTGCTTCTAAGGGAGCTTTGTATCTCAGCAGATGCTTTATAAACTATTACCAAATTCTTCTTTTCACAAAACAAGGGTTACTAGTTTAGTATCTTGCTTGATACAAAGTAGATAACTAATGATTAGACATTTTATAATAATCCCCTTCATATTTTCCTTGCTTTTTTTTTAGATGCTAAGGTTTAAATTCAGGAAATTGTGCTAGGCAGGTGTTCTACCATGTGAGCCATATGCACAAGTGTTTTTGTTTTAATTTTCTCAAATAGGGATGATCTCTGTGATCCTCCTACCTATGCCTCACATATAGCTGGGATTATGGGTATGTGCCACCACAACCATGTTTCTTGATTGCTTTCAGATGGACATACCAGACCTGTCAAATTCCGCATAAGACTAAGGCATTGATAGGTTTATTACTAAACCTAATCCATAGAAAAGTAATTGTCATCCACAGAAGGTAGTATTGTTATAATAAGCTGTGTCTGTCAGACATAAAGAGAAGTCACTTTATTTCTCCTCCTCCTCCTTCCAGTTTTGGACCAAATGCAGCTAGGACCACCCAGTCCAATCCACAGCAGTGCTTACGCTTACTTTGAATGTACTTGTTTAGCCAGCCTTGAAACCAGTGAATTGGGCATTGTGCTTCTCATCTGGACATAGTGCATCATGTGTGAACATTTGCAAGTGTATGTAGCAGAGCAATAAATCAAATGTTGATCGGTGCCAAAAAACTTAGTGCCAAAGAACATCTTGACATTACTATTAGCATGTATCATATCCTGTAATTAAGCAGAATAGGCTTGTAGATGAGTTCTTCTAAGACGGAGACTGCCTTTCAGGGGGTGTAATCAGAGTGAGCTATCACTCTCATTAAGTTACTTGGCAATAATACATCACCAGTGTGACCTGTCGCTCTAATGATGCATTAGCTTAATTCATCAACTGCATGAATTGTACTAACAAGGTGTTATCCCAAAGTAGGCCGACCAGCTGAAGAGCATCTAGGGGCTGATGTATGATAATGGCTGCGTCCAGCCCAGGAGGCTCCTCGAGCAAGGATTCCCCATCCTCCTCCTTCTGTGTGTTGTGCTGGTTTCCTGCTATCCAAACCAATGGCCAAGTCCTCCAGTTCTTCTCATTTTTCTCTTCTAATAGTCCTTGATTCCTTTACTGATCAAGGACACTGGATAGTTACATCTATGCATAATTGTCTTTCTTGGTTTGGTCACAGCTGTCATTGTTAAAGTGCCTCTATTTTTATGTCATTCTAAACTCAGGAATTCTAAACTAGATAAACCTTTACAACATCTTTCTTTCTTTCCTTTTCTTTTCCTCTCTTTCTCTCTTTCTTTCTTTCTTGTGTGTAGGTATGTGGGCCAGACCTGGGGCTTAAACTCAAGGCCTGCGTGATGTCCCTAGACATTTGTGCTCAAAATTAGCACTCTACCACTTGAGCCACAGCCCCACTTCTGGCTCTTTGCTGGTTAACTGGAGATAAGAGTCTCATGGACTTTCTTACCCAGGCTAGCTTCAAACCACAAGTCTCAGTTCTCAGTCCCCTGCATAGCTAGGATTATAGTTGTGAGCCACTTGTGTCTTGTTCATTTTTTTCTTTTTATTAGCATGTATTGTACCAAATAATGGGTTTTCAAACGTATGTATAATATACTCAGGGTGTGTTTGTTCCCACTACCCTCTCTAGCCTCCCTCCTACCTCTTGCTGTTTTTCTTCTTTTCTTCCAAAATGGTCCTTGTATGTTCATGTCTTTCATTCTTTTTAAGTGTAGATTTTTCATATTACAGGAAATATGTAATAGTTGATTTTCATTTCAATTAACATTATGATTTTCCTGAAGATAGAACCAAAGATCATCGCTGAATAAAACTCCATGTTGTATACACCACTCCTTGCATGTCATATTTTCTTTATTCATTTATTTGTTAGTTCTGAGTGGGCCCCTCACTTGGCTACTGTTAACAGGGATCCATCCTCTGCCTCACAGCCCCTGGAGACCACTGGACTTCTTCAGTCACTCCATGTGCTGTAAGGTGAAATTATCCTAGAAGCCACATTTGGAAGATTGGAAGATTGGAGTCTTCATTATACAGTTAGCAGGCTGCAGGCCACCAGTTGTTACAAAGGCCTGCAGCCCCCAAATACACATAACACAGCTAGGAAACAGGATAGAGAGGAAGAAAGAACAAAAACAATACCAACAAACCAATTCAGCCCCCGATGGAGAGCTGAATTGGGATGCTATGATGACCAGAGATGAGACAAAAGACAGGAGACAGGACACAACCACAGAGTATAATGTTGGCTGGGCTGGTCCAGGCCTAAATAGGGTCCAAGCAGGGGGCAGATCCACAGGAAATTCCCAAGTCTCAGGCACTGGACTGACAGGTTCAGTAACCTATCAGCCAAGTGCCCGCCCTGCCACCAGGGGTCCAGACATGCCCATCATCTAGGAGGCAGGTGATGGACAGGGGCTTTTCCTTACTCCAGCATGAAGACAAGATGCCAGACTCTACCATCCACCATGTGGCCAATATGGCACCGGCCAGACGCGATCTCCTTATTTCAATTGTTGCCTATTGTTAATTACATATAAATGGACCCATATGCGTAATCTTTTACATTTGACTTTTTCACGTAGTATCTCTGTTGTCATAGGTATGCATATTTTGTTTAGCATTATGGCTGAATAGCATTTTGTGAGGATTTATTTTTTATCTTCCATTTTAATTCTTTTTATTAATAAGTTTTTTATTGTGAAAATACCATACAGAGGGGTTACAATTACATGAGCAAGGTAATGAGTACATTTCTTATCAAGTATTGTTGCCTCCTCCTTTGTTTCCCCTTACCATCCCTGCCCTCCAGTCTCCCCCACCACCACCACCTGCCAAAGTTGAAAAGTTCGTTTTTCGACATAATGTCTTGTACATCTCATTGTTGCAATGGATCCACCTGTAGGATTTATTTTTATGAAAATGAACGCTTAAAGGAAATTAAGTACAATGGCTGGGAGGAATAGCCATATGAAGTCCATAACATATTTACACATGACATTGTACTGTTGCTTGAAGAGAGAATAAATGCCATGACAAGACGTGCAGTACTGGGGGAACCCATGCTCCCTCGCTGTGTCTCTGCAGGGTTTATCGCACTGCCCATGTGCACTAGGTGCCTGATCAATCATTCAGAATAAAGGCATTCATAGATAGTCTCTCCTTGTAAAGAACTCACATGAGGAGAGAGTGACCCCTCAACATGTGTGCTAGAGAAAAAACAGGGAGAAAAGTACCACTCATTTCCACTAATGTAACACTTATCACTGGGGCTTAGAAAATGATGAGATTCTTGGACTATTTCGGATTACCTCCAGACCTATTTTTGGCTTTGTACCTGTATATTTTAAAAGCCTTTTTCATTCAGTATATTTTATCTGAATTTCCTTCCAGCTTTGGAATAACCAATTTAGTCCATTTATAGTGTAGTCTTCTTTCATTTGCCTTAAGAGTATTTCTAAATATTTAGTAACTTCTGAAGTATGCATACTCTTCAGTTCTTTTTAAAACATATAAAAGTAGAGCCAAGAAATGACACATTTGGAAAGTGAACATCATACAATGTTAATGCTCAAAATTCTCTCTCTCTCTCTCTCTCTCTCTCTCTCTCTCTCTCTCTCTCTCTGCCTCTCTCTCTCTCTCTCTCTCTGTTGTCCTGATGCTTGACCCAGAGCCTGGGTACTGTCCCTGAGTTTTTTTGTTTTTGTTTTCTTTTTTAAGGCTAACCCTCTACCACTTGAGACACAGGTTCACTTCTGGGTTGTTGGGTATTTTTTGTAGTTTATTGGTGATAAGAGTCTCACAGATTTTACTGTCCAGGCTGGCTTTGAACTATGATCTTCATATCTTAGCCTTCTAAGGAGCTAGGATTATAGGCATGTACCACCGGTACCCAGCTAGAAATCCTTTTTATAACTAAGGAGGAAAGACACTAAACTACAGAAAATAAGCAGCCCTAATGTACAGCAAGCATGGTGATAAAGTTTATGGCATTGAAGATAATAATGTAATAATCCCAATAAATAAGTAGTTTGCACAAATAAATTGAAGACAAAAGGAAAGTCTCTTGGCTTTTATGTCTATTCCTTTCTCAGTTTAAGAAAACCAGGAGGATGTTCTCTGTCAGATTCCTGGATATTTTAGAGACTATTAAGGCAAGAGAGACTTTCACAGACAGCTAGATTGCTTGAATTAGAATCTATATCAGGCAAGGAAAACAGATAACCGACAGCCAACTTTTGTCATGAAAGCAGACCAAGCCCCAATGCTACTAGGACTTGAATGGTAAAATCTACCATATAATCTAGATGCCAGTGGTTTACACCTGTAATCCTAGCTACGCAGGAGGCTAAGACATGAGGATTGCAGTTCAAAGCCAACCAGGCAGGAAGGTCTGTGAGACCCTTATCTCCACTAGACTACCAAAAAGCCAGAAGTAAGAGCACTAGCTCTGTACAAAAGAAAATCAGGAACAGAACGCAGACCCTGAGTTCAAGCTCCAGAAATGTTGTACACATACATGCACACACACACAGACACAGACACACACACATACACACACACACACACACACACAATCTACCTTATATTTATAGTATATATATATGCTATTTACACATTATATAACTATATATAATACTATATTTAGTGTACTCTATATTTACTATATATATACCATATATAGTATATAAATAGCATATATGTTATATATTATGTTGTTCTATATATAATATGTATAGCTAGTATATAGTATACTATATATACTATACAATAGGTAGTATATAGTGTATATAGTATATAGTATATTATATAGTAATGTACCATATAGTATATACAATATATATACTATATATTATAGCATATATGTGATATAGGATATAGTTATATACTATATAGTATGTTCCTATATAGTATATAATACTACATAAAATATATACTATACATAGTATAATATAGTACATATATATAGTATATATGTGTATACACACACACACTGTTGGTCTTAAACCTTTGTCTGCTTATTAAGATTTTTTTCTTCTCTTTTTCTTTGTAAAGTCGCTGTTTCTGAAATTAGGTTTTCAAGAGGAAAATTAATTTTACCTAAAATCTTAGCACAATAATTTGGGGTTATATTGTATATTTTTTCTATGCAAAAATTTTGCATCCACAAAAAATTTTATAACATTCACAAAAATCTTGAATCCTGAAGATAAAACCCCTTTTCAGTGTATGGCTCTGCTATTCTTGAACCTCTGAAATATGAACAATGAAAGTGATTGAGTTGGTCACAAGCCTAGCAAGGATGAGTGCTCAGCCGGCCTTTTGCATAGGTGAAGCTCTGCTTTATTCTAGCTGGTCATCCATCAGTTGATTCAGAACTTCTTTAGGAAATGCTTACCAAGAACTTAAATACTGAAATCACAAGGAAGGAAGGAAGGAAGGAAGGAAGGAAGGAAGGAAGGAAGGGAGGGAGGGAGGGAGGGAGAGAGGGAGGAAAGAGAGAGAAGGAAGGGAGGGAGGGAGGGGAGGGAGGGAGGGGTAGTGAGAAAACAAAAGTAAGAACAAAGCTGTCTGTGAGGAAGCAAGTAAGGGAAACTTCAAGAAGAGGTGATTTGTGGCAAAAGAAATGCATGCTGTGTGAGAAGAAATGTATATTTAGTAATGTGAAAGTGGATCCAAGCTTCCATTCTGGAAGGACTAAATGCTTCTAAGAGAGGGTATACTTGCTAAGTCAAAATTATTTAACCATATTTCAATTCCAAATAGAGAATACTCAGCATCATCGAACTCTATACTGTCTAGAATCCTCAAAGTTCCAGTAATTAATATATAGTACTATGGTAAATATAGATTATTATGCTAAATATAGAATATAATGGTAACCTAGAATATTGTGGTAAAAATATTAAAATGTCTCCTAAAATATGATATTAATAGAGTAGAAAGTCATAGCTTGAGTAACAAACTGAAAGGATTACCAGAAATGTTGGGATATAAGGTGTAAGTGGATATATTCGTGCACATATAACCAGTGTAGACATAAATAGCCTAAGTGTTGATGGTCACTTGGCATATGACTCTCATCATATGATGAAAGTGGAAGAGTGAGGTGTGGACAACTTTTAACAACTGACCCAACAACCAGCATTCATTGTATATATTTGTGTTAGAAAATTTGTTTCATCATCTTCCAAAGGAAAAATGCATTTTTAACTCGTAAAATCAGAAAGTAGATAGATAATGAAAGAGATTTCATGACTGGGGATTTGGCTCAACAGTAGAGTGCTGATTTTTTCTGTATAAGGACTAGATTCCATCCTCAGCACCAAAAAAAAAAATGATATAATGTAAACATAAATAGATAATAGAAGACAGACAGACAGACAGACAGACAGACAGACAGACAGACAGACAGACAGACAGATAGATAGATAGATAGATAGATAGATGTTTTTAAAAGTAATGTCTGAAAAAAGGAATGCCTGAGTTTCTGGAGTTTTTAATATTTGTGATAACTATAATTAAGTCAATGTAGTCTTTTTAGACCAACTGCCCATGTGAATTTTCTAGGACATGTAAGGGAAAGAGTGAGATTTTCCTTGTTCACTTGGATAATCAGTTGAGTTACAAATACCCTCAACTAAATACCATGTTTACTCTGTAAAATGTGGCACTTCTATTACAGTCTGGAAGTTTATTGTAGTAAGTACTGTGAGATCCCTTATTAAACAAATGACAGAACTACATTACAATTACTTTGAAATAGCAGTGAACTTGCTCTGACTTCAGGGTAATTTAGTTCTGTCTCTAAGTAGCCCAATTGCCATATTTCTCTCAGGAAAGAAGTAATAGGAACAGTCTTTTGAAAGAAACTAACAGTGAGCTTTATGAGGAATTACTCAAACATTTGTCTAAAAGAGTTTTCTGTACAAATGCACTTGTTTCCTCAGCATCAAACCTGCAAAGCTGCCAGTCCTAATGTCTTGATATAATCTATACCACATACATGACAGGTAACAAGTAAAACATCTGCTGAGGAATGTGAATTTGGTTTTACAATTCAGCATGGCTTCCAGCAGGTTGGCTTCTGTCTGAATTGCTAGCGGGTACTCAATCAAATGAGCATCTCCCTTCACTTTTCTGGCAGGTTCTCCCAACTCCACATCCCTCCCTATCAAGCTGCTCTGTGAATCAAACACAGGACGAGACACTAGAAACAAATCAAGATGTAACAGGGTCAAGAGGGCTGAATGTACAGACTTTGGAAGGACCCACAGTTATCCATAATTAGATTTAACTCTAGTCTATCTCATCATTCAGAACATGTCACATTGTACGAGGCCAATTACATGATAATCCCAGAGTATTTAAGCTAAGGATGATTTTGTTGATTGGTTTAATTGGGTACTGTGCTTTCTTCGGTAAGCCTGTTCATTCCATTTACTATTTCAAGTTCCAATTTTCTATTTCCAAAGCTGATTGCTGGACACTGTACAGATGTTGCTAGGGATATTAAGATGCTATTAAAATATTATGACAATACTTTGGTAACTTAATCTGTATAAAAGAAGCCATAGAAAGATCAATAAAAATTTGACTATTTTTCCTGGAGTTAAGACAAATAAAGGCAATGTTTCCAGGTATTGTGTTATGGAATAAATCATCAACTTGGCATGTTGAGTAATATTGATTAGAAAGCACTGCAGAAATTTCACACTGTTTGTAAGTGTGAACAGGTCTCTTCTGGCCAATCCCATACCTCAACCTGTACCAAAGTTCATAACTAAGATGATATTACTTACATCCTTCTACAACTATACTTTTTATTTCTAATAAAGGCAAATATTCTCCATGTGGTCTATAGAGATGCCCTTAGCAAGAAATCACTGATAACTACATATGTAAGATGCAGAAAGTAGCTAGCTTACTGTGGCTATTGCAGCCACTTTGTAAGTTTAGTGGCCATTTGTTATATTGACATGTGAAAGTTGATAACACTTCCATTCTCTTTCACTACCATGATTCCCATTGTGGTGTATCATTAAGCCTCTTTTACACCACATAGAACCACATCTGCCCGATTAACCTTCCATTTTGTACCTTGTCTCCTTGAGTTGTATATCCTTCCCAGCCATTTTATGATAGCCCAGACTCCATTCTCAGCAAGTTTTCCAAGAATTCACTTTTGGAGAATATTTGCGAATAGATTCCAGGTTGGGCATATACATTGTGTTTATTTTCCAAACTTTTATGTATTAGAGGTAATTTCATACATTTTGTCTGTTTCTATTTTTTCTATTTTTGTCTTTTTCTGCTTCTATACTCAAAAACTTTACCAATATCCGTCTATTAATAATTATCCTGTAACTTTTTTTAATGAAAAACTGTTGTGTTTTTGGGATCTGCAGAGCTTCTCACAGGTGAGTTTTGCTTTATTCTTCCTTTGAGCATTGGAGGTTTTTGTTTGTTTATTCACTTGTGAAGATTTCAGTTTTAATAATAGTCTTGCTATACCTACTATGACTTCTATCAATTTTGAGTTTTCCTCCACATTTATTATCTACTCAGACTAATGCTCATTTCTCACGTTTGTCATTGCATCTCTGTGAGTAGTACCCTTTTTGCTTCTAGCTGTTTCTACTATAGGTTTCCTTTTCATTCATAATGACTTCATGGCTGTCTTTAACTTTTCTAAACTTGGCCAGAGTGCCTTTCATCTCTTCCTTATTTCATATCTGCTTTCATTTCATTGAATCAATATTCATTTACAATCTCTATACCAATCAAACGTTGTCATTCCTTTTATTTTTAAGAGGAGAGTAGAAGAGAGCTGTGTACTAGTGGCCCACACTTGTAATCCTATCTACTCAGGAGGTTGAGCTCTAAGGATCACAATTCGAAGCCATTCTGATCAGGAAATCCCATGAGATTCCTGTCTCTAATAAACTACAAAAAAATAGAACTGTGGATAGAGTGCTAGCCTTGAGCAGAAAGAAGCTTGAGGACAGAGCACAGCCCCTGAGTTTGAGCCCCAGGATTAGCACACACACACAACAACAACAACAACAACACAAAAAGAATGTACTGTAGAAGAGTACTAGTCTGTAGTCTTCTAGTCCCCTGAGATGTGTGGATTGCTTTCATGTTCCCTCCTGCATCCTATCTGAGTTGCAGGCACCTAGGGTAATCTGAGCCAAGTGTGCCTTTTGGTCTACTCACCTCCAGTAGGCTCAGAAGCAGGTGTATGAGCATTCTCACTGTGTGCCTTCTGCTCTCAAGAAACATTTCTCTTCTGGAGGAGCAAATTCTCAAGGCAATGGCTATGTTGACCAACACTCTTAATAAAATTTCTTCACCAACTTTTTATTTGTATCTGTTTCTTCCTTCTGTTTCTTTTCTCCAGTCCAGTGTCTCTAGGTTGCAAGGAGCCACAACTCTGCAAGGATGTTTCTCTTTCTCTGATATTCTGTCTACTAACTGAGTTGTTCACTTAACTTAGTCGCCTTCTCTGAAGCAATGGTTTCTTGAGGTCTTCTGAAAGATCTCTATTATGCTGGTAACGTTTGCAAAGATTTATTTGCAATATTTTTATTATAAATTGGAGCAAATGTCATATTTTGAGAAAGCTATCTTTTGAGTTCATGATTTATAGTTATAATTCTTTAATTAAGTTATAGATAATATTTGCTACCCTATTTTTTCCTTTTGCTCACTTCTATCAGTTTCAGCGAAAAGAGTACACACACACACACACACACACACACACACACTTTTATCATCTCTGTTCCTGTGACAATTGGAAGGAATACCAAAGTATAAAGATTCCTAGATTGAAATCAATATATCCAAAAAGTTTCCAACTTCTTTCTCAAACCAGTGGTGAAAAATTATAATTCTTCTTAAACTACCACCATTTGCAGTGATGGTTTACAAAAAACTGATGTCTTCACTGATTGTTTGCCATAATAAATATGCAAGTAATCCTCTGTTTTATTGTGTAGTGGTAAAAAGATACATAGACCTCTCCATACTATTTCTCCAATAGAAGAATAGTCTGTGACACCAAGTTTCAGCTTTAAGTGGGTGCCCTTTTTCTCCTCTTTGTTTCTTCTTCCTTCCTCATTTTTCCTCCTCCTCCTCCTCCTCCTCCTCCTCCTCCTCCTCCTCCTCCTCCTCCTCCTCTTCCTCCTCCTCCTCTTCTCTTCTTCTCCTTCTTCTCCTCCTTCTTTCATCCCTCTCCTTCTTTTCTTCTCCTTAAACACACACACACACACACACACACACACACACACACACACACTCTTTCTCCACCCTCAGCAGCCATTGTTAGAAAGCATTAAATTGAGCATTCAAGATTAATTCTCTGGCAGGTCAAGAGGAGAACAGCATGTAACCAATCCTACCTTCGTGTTGCTTCTTAATGGCTTCAGCACAGTGTGAAAAAGTAAACAGTTGTGACAGGAGGTGTAATGGATGAGCTGGGTGAGACAGGTCACCCTCTGAAGCTCATCCTCTCCCTCTGAATAGTCTGTAATGAAGTGTACAAGAGCTTGTGAGCTCATCAAGGACTTGTGTTTTAAAACATATTTCTAGAGTGAAGGAGGGCTCTTGAGTAAATATATTATGAAAAATGGTGCTAGCGACACCAAAGAAATAAAAATAAATAATGGAGTGTACTTATCCTGAAGTTTTAGCCTCGAAACCTCTGATACCAGTAAGACCCTTTTCCCTCCTCTGTGCCCTCCACCATACTCTTTTGGTCCAAATTTACACCATTCCAAATGGTCTTACTTCCCAATAATTATTTAGAGAAGTGTGAAGGTATGATGATTAAGGATAGCAAGGTTACGGTAACTTTTTCCCCCAAGCCTAATGTAACTCATACCTTTTCAAATTCTGAAAACTTAACCTCAGAAAAAGTAAATTAGTAGTCAAGCTACCTTTCCCCATTTTATGGAATTATAAGCAAAGTGAGGATACTCTTCTTATATGAATTCTCTAATTTCAAAGAGAATAACCAGATGATAGAAACGTAGTGTCATATTTATTAGCATAAATTCTTTTCAAATATTTTGTTGGTACTAGAGTTTGAACTCAGGGCTTCGTATTTGCTAGGCAGACACTCTAACACTTGAGCCATGCTCCTGACTCATCTGTTCTCAATTTTGGAGTAGGCTGTTCCAAAGAAAAATTAAATTAGCTCAGTCAGATTAATGACTAGTTTCTAACAGTAATCATCACTGTAGTTGATATATATTTAGGATTTATGATCTATCAGGCACACTGATAGGCATTTCATACCCACTATTTGCTCAAAGTTTCCAAGATAAGGAATGTTCTTTCATCTGTCTTCAGCAATCTGAGGTTGTCAGAAGAATTGAAACCATTCTTCCAAATTCCAGGACCCACAGGTTTCATGTCTATATTGTTACAGTGCTGTCAAGTATGGTAGCTGCTAGCCAACCAGACTATAAAATGTGGCTAAGGTGACTGGAAAACTGACCTCTTAATTTAATTTTAAATTTTAAATAGCCACACAGAGTTGCCATTTTGAATAACACAAATCCAGTTATGATTCTGTATCATTCACATTCTTGTTTTGTTATACAGTAATTGGTAGTTTTCTTCATATGCTACATGCTTCTGTAACAAACATACAAGAGATTATATAAATTATAATGAACATAAATTTATTTCCCCACAGATCTAGAGGCTAGGGTTAATGGGACAGATTATGGAAAAGGCCATGGTGTGGCTAAATGTGGAAGGTTCAAGAGTATGAGAGAGAATAAAAGGGGCAAAATTACCCCTTCTACATAATATACTCCTGGCATAATGACATGCACCACTCACTCTGTTCTCATGGCCTAATCGCCCTTCATTAGACATCCTCCTTCCCCCTAACGTACAACACTGTTGCACTGAAGATACATACAAAGGAAACAACAACAAAATAATAAAATCACATGGTACATTTAAAACAGTAACAATAAAGACAGACCTCTTGTGTCCATATCTTGGGGTTCATTTCACTTAACATCAACTTATATGGCCATTTGTACATGGTTTTTGAGCTTTTCAGCTCATCTGGTAAGATTATCCTATATGGATACCAATTATTGTAAATAAGGGACAAAATGTAGAACTTCCCTTGTTTGGTTTGCTTTGTGTTCCTGGGACTAGTCCCTCCTTAATCAAACAAGCAAACAAAATGTCATACCCTATACCAAGAGTATGTTTCACTTTGCTATTAACATGTTAAAGGTTACTCCAAAAAGGGCATTTGGAATAGAAACTTGGTCCTTCTAGAAAGTTCAGCTGAAAGACTGTCAAGGTGAAGCCCCGAAAAATAATGACTCCTACTCTCAGAAAATAGAAGTTTGTACCTTTTTAAAGTTAGCTTACTTAACTTGGAAACACAATGGTCCTTCCTATCTAATAAGGATAAGGAAGACCTAATAAGGTCTTTTTGGTTGCCAGGTCTTCTTTAGCTTTCTAAGTCAAACATGGGAATCCTGGAACGCCTTTATTTATACTTCTTCATAGCCAAGCAACACTCTGGGTCAGGAGGCAGTCTGTTCTCTGAGCTCTAGATTGTTGAGATGGTAAGCTATGCCAATGGCAATCAGTGTTGGCAGTTCCAGTCAATATGCACCTTTCCCAAACCAGGTGATCTCTTTTTATTTTTAACATTTGCCATTCTAATGTGTTATTAACCATTTTGAAACTGATTTCTTTTCAGTTTATGTGTACATATCCTTCATGACTGAGGAAATGGAGCATGACTTCATGAGTTCTCTCCCATCCGCATTCTTCTAGATCAGTGGTGGAAAATGTCCAGCTTGCAGGCTAGATAAGGCCCACAAAATCCCTTGTCACATGACAGGAGATATACATACATATATATATATATATATATATATATGCTTCCTGTTTCTCATGTGCTACCTGTGTTATTCTGCCTATATTTAATAAGTTGTATGTCTTACCATAATGTTGTAAATATCCAAATGGTTCTTAGCAGGAAAAAAGGTTTCCTACCCATGCTAGGCAGTGCCATGGTTAAAACCATGTTCTCGGGGCTGGGAAGGTGGCTCAGTGGTAGAGCACTTGCCTTGCATGCATGAGGCCCTGGGTTCGATTCCTCAGCACCACATAAGCAGAAAAAGCCGGAAGTGGCGCTATGGCTCTAGTGATAGAGTGCTAGCCTTGAGCTGAAGAGCTGAGGGACAGCGCCCAGGCCCAGAGTTCAGGCCCCATGACCGGCAAAAAAAAAAAAAAAAAAAACATGTTCTATCTGTATATTAGTGTGTATGTGTGTCTATTCATGTGAACACATCCATTAATATGTATATCCCTTAGATCTAGCTCCCACAAATGAATGAAAATTGGCTGTTTGGCTTTTATTTATTTATTTTTTTCGTCGGTCGTGGGGCTTGAACTATGGGCTTGGGCGCTGTCCTTGAGCTTTTCAGCTCAAGACGAGGGCTCTACCTCTTGAGCCACAGCGCCACTTCTGGTTTCCTAGTGGTTTTTATTGGAGATAAGAATCTCATTGACTTTCCTGCCCAGGCTGGCTTTGAACCATGATCCTCAGATCTCAGCTTCCTGAGTAGCTAGGATTACAGGCGTGAGCCACTGACGGCCGGCTCTGTTTGGCTTTTTTGAGCTTGGCTATCTTGATTAACATCATGGTTTCCAATTTCATCCATTTTCCTGCAAATAATAGTTTTTGTATCTTTATAATATCCAACAGAATGTATGCATCATATTTTCTTTATCCATTCATCTCTTAATAGACATCTTGGTTGATTCCACAGTACAGCTGTTGTAAACAGCCATAAACAATAAACATGGGGTTTTTTGTACTTGAACTCCAGGTCTGGTGCTTGCTAGACAAGCACTTTACCAACTTGAGTTATATTCCAGTCCTTTTGCTTTCAGTGTAGGGTCTCATGCTTTTTCCTAGACAACCTAGGCTCTCCTTTTTATTCTTTCTCTTAGAACAAATATATATATATATGTGACAAAAAGTAAGGAAGGTTGGGAAACACAGCCATCAGATGAGAGGGAAGGAGGAAAGAAAAGAATCATTATTCTTCCCCTTGCTGTGTACTTTAATGCATGTATCTTTAATACATTGATGCTCCAGGCTGTACATTGGGGTAACATGTGCTAAGTACTACATCAGCACATTTCCAGTGTTGTCTCCGTCATCTAGTATTTCATATTGGGTTTGGGACTTTGGAGGAAATACAAGACAAATAAATCAGAGCTCTTCCCCATGTTATAGCTTTTATGTTTTAATGCTAGGGGCTTTTTTTGAAGTGAGAACTTATTTATCATCTCACTATCATTGTATAGTTATTATAGTGAATTATTTTTCAAATATTGTGATGTTCATAACATTGTTCTGATCATTGTCTGTTACTTTGCCAAATAACTTTTTTCCTCTACCTAACTTCTAAACATAGGTCCATCAGCACTAGGTCAATCAGATTCTGTGTATTCTACACTCAGTTTTCTGTACTTTTGGTGTATTTGAAAGATGGTATTGTATACTATTATCATAATTGCTATCTTTCCCATTAAGACATGTCTCCTTTTATCTGATAAGTTTTTTTAAGTTAAAAGCTTTCATGAATTAATACTTCACATAGGGATTGTATAGAACAATATTCAGTATACTTTAGCTAATCCATTTAGAGAACTGGTTACTAAAGAACTAAAATGATCTTATAATAAGCCATGTCATTAGACAGTCCCCCAGGGTGATGTCCCAACACAGCATTATAAAATGATCTTGAAGTAACCAGAATATTCTTTTAAAGAACATTCTGGGTTTTTTTTTTTTTTAGCAATTTGATCACTTTATCATTTACTTTCCTCTCTACAGTCCAATATTCAGACTATTCTATCATATTTCATGATACTTACAGAGAAAAAAGACAAATACTTTAAGCACTTCTTTGTTTTACTTTGGCAGTGTTAAAAATAATCACAGTCTAAAAGTAAAATATATACACTCCTCTTTCTTCTTTTGTTTTTCTCTTTCTCTATCTCTTTCCTTCTTTCTTTCTCTTTCTTTCACTCTTTCTTCTTTTTTTCTTTTGCTCTCTCCCCTCCATTCCTCCCTTCCTCCCTCCCTCCCTCTCTTCCTTCCTCCCTCCCTTCCTTCCTCCCTCCCTCCTTTCCTTTCTCCCTCCCTCCCTCTCTTCTTTCCTCCCTCCCTCCTTTCCTTTCTCCCTCCCTCTCTTCCTTCCTCCCTCCCTTTTCCCTCCCTCCTTTCCTTTCCTTTCCTTTCCTCTCCCTCCCCCCTCTCTGTCTCTGTCTCTGTCTCTGTCTCTGTCTCTGTCTCTCTCTCTCTCTCTCTCTCTCTCTCTCTCTCTCTCTCTCTCTCTCCCTTTCTTCCTTTCTTCTGTATGTCAGTAGAGGGACTTGAACTGAGGGCCTGGGATCTGCTCCTTAGCTTTTTGGCTCAAGGCTGTTGCTCTGCCATTTGAGACCCACCTCTACTTCTGGATATGAGGTGTTAATTAGAGATAAGAGCCTCATAGACTTTCCTGCCCTTGGTGACTTTGAGCTGAGATCCTCAGATCTCAGCTTCCTGAGTAGCTCTACAATTATAGTTATGAGCCACAAGCACTGGCCCTGCACAAATACATTTTTGTTTGAAACAGTTTTATTGAAGTATTACTCGCATACTATGAGTTCACTGCATTATGGGTTCGAGGTTATGCTTGTGGCATGGATCAGTGGAGATGGCCCTCCATTCCACAGGTTCAGCAATCATGCATACCTCATCTGAGGGTGCAGCCAACCACAGAGTAAAAGTATTCAGGAAATAAAGTCATGTTTTCTGACATGTACAATGTAATTTGGTTGCTGATGGTACAAAAAAAAAGGCTTTTTATTCTATTACAAGTCATATACAGATAATTTATGGTATAGAACATACATAAGTCCTATGCTAACACTTGGCAATTTTATAAGGAATTTGAGCATCTGTGGATTTTAGTCTATGGGGAGAATCCTGGAGCCAGTCACACAAAAAGTATTGAGGGAAAACTGCATATCATTCATGTTGGAGCTCAGTAATATGAAATTTGTATAAATATATAGGACAAGATGTTGTTCATCTGTTCTTCTGTTAATTAATATTTGATTGTGTCTACTTTGGGGCAATTTTGAATAATTCAGCTGTATTTGTGTACCAGTGATTGTGAGCATGCTTTTTGTTTGTTTCTTTGTCTGTTGGTACTAGAATTTGAACTCAGGGCCTGGCACTCCATATCAGCTTTTATTTTCTACCTCCCCTTTCTACTGATGCTCCTCCCACTTTCCACTGTCAGTCTTCATTTTATATTCATATCTCACTATCATCATCATCATCATCATCATCATCATCATCATCACAGACTAGGTCTAGATTCCACAAGGGAGTGAAAGTATGTGGTAGCTGGCTTTGGAACTTGTCTTACCTCACTCAACATGATCTAGTTTCAGCAATTTTCCTGAAATTCACATCATTTCTCTGAGATTCTTACTCTTCAAATTGCCTATAATCAGGAAAACTAACAGCAACAAATGTGGATGAGGATGAATGGGAAAAGAATACCCATGTACTATTGGTAGAAAGGTCAACTGATATGACCACTGTGGAAATCAGTATGGATTCATCAAAAAACTAACAATAGACCTGTATTATTATTATGTTATTCCAGACTTGGGTTTGTGTTTAAAGGAATGTAGGTCAACATGCAATAGAGATACCAGAATGCCCATGTTAATGGTGACACTATTCACAATAAACAAGTAGTGGAATCTGAATAGGTGCTCAGAAACCAATAAATGGATAAGAAAATGTAAAAATCTGGTATATCTACCATGGAGTATTATTTAGCCATAGTGAGAATGACATTATTTTATTCTTTTTGATGCTATTGCAATTGTTGTTGTTTTATTCATTTTCAGAATGTTCATTGATAGTTTAAAGAAGTACAATTAATTCTTATGTATTAGTATTTGCTATTAAAACTTGGCTACAGTCATTTGTCATCTCTAAGAATTCTCTCATGGGAAGAACTCTTTGGATCTCTACCTCTTCCTTACATTAATGCAATAGAATAGTAGTTGCTAATCTAATTGATGAAAGTTCAACACATAAGGCACAAGCCAAGTTTGCCATATTTCTTCTGAATCTTCTCCTCATTCAGTATAGTGGCCTCATTTTGCCTTCTTTTCAGCTTCATGACTCTATTTGTGAGGCCCAAATGTGCAGAATTTCTACAAAGGAAATGGAAAAGAACACTCCATCCCTCACTGTGCCAATTCATCTGCCAATTTTTCTAAATCAAGCTGTAGACAAAAAATTAGGATTTCAAAACTTAGATCATGTGTAGGAGGTAGAAGATAGGAGGATTCATCCATTATCCCATGTGCCTCATCTCTATCTGCTTTCTAGTGCTGCCAGAGCTCTGGATTGGGGTTATTTGGCACTGAAGTCACTAATAATGCTGACACTTTGATCTATACGTAGTTGTTCATCTTCTGTTCATTCACTATCAGGACTTGGAGGAAAGAAGGGCTGAGCTGTACATCTGCACTTTGCTTATCTTAGAAGATTAGTTCTGTATCTCCAGCTGTAGAAGCTGTGCTGTTCTGGGAAATCCCATTCATTTGGCTTGACTTTGTTTAAACACGTAACTTCAGGTTGTATTTGACATCCCTTTACCCTAAGGAATCTCAGATAATTCAAAGAAATAGCCAACGGCAAGAGACTGGAACTTATGGACTAGTAGACCATGTATACAACAAGAGGGCCTCAAATACAGTTTACACATTGTCTGGATAGAAAGATATTGAATTTTCAAAGGTAGTTAAGAGGAATAGAAGAAGGGAGAAAAATGGATAGTTGAATAAATGAATCATGAAAGAGAAGAATACAATAGATCAAGAAAATAGCCAAAAACTATTATTGATCACAACAGATGTTCCATTTTTCCATTTATATACAAGTTATCACTTGACATGAGGGCCATAAAAGTTACATGATATGAAAGCTACTAAACCTTTCTATTTTCCAGGTAATCCCAGTGATCTATCTAATAGTTTCTATTTTCAGAGTCACACCTTTACCTTAAAATCATATCTCTAAGAAACTCTCACAAATACAAACATGTTACCTACAAAGACTATAACAGCATCCTAAAAGAATGAAAATAGTTAAATGTAAGCTTTACACTAAGAATGTTTTTGAACTATATCCTAGTATTTTTCTACAAAATAGGGGCAATCACCTGGGATTGAAAAGCAGTCAACACATAATAGAAGAATTTCACCTATCCAGACCAACCTGCCTGAGAGGAGAAGTATGAACATGCTACTAGGCAAACTATTCTATGGGAAGATTATCTAAAAGTTGTAGTTTCATAACCCAAGAAAATGTCAACCCTTTCATTTGAGTGGTGCAATATGTAGTGCATTAGATAGAAGAGGAATATGATATTCACATTTTGCCAGTGCTTCCTAGAGGAAGAGAAATATATTGACGGGTGGAGGTCACCAATGATTTGCATTTTTTTGTGTAACGGAGATGGTTCATCTGACTTTTCTACAACCTGGGCAATGATATTCCAAGGTATTGTTTCTCTTTCTTGATTTCTCTGCTATTGCATGCTGAGAAGCTGTTCCACGTAGAACAAGATTTAGACTCCTGGACAGATCGCTTTTCCACTTAATTTTTTATGGATAACTGTGCTAGTAATTAGTTTCTTGTAAGTTGGATAAACTTTAGCAGCTAGAACCTTGATCCACTCTGAATGAAAAACAACATCCTGCCCTGGGATTTGAAAACTTGAGACTGGGATCAAAGGTGATAGAAATAAACTCAAAACAGCATTATCATTGAGTCACTGCCTTAGCAATCTATTGGGGGTTTTTTTCCTTCTCTGATAGTTTTCTGTAGTTTCCTGAATGGAAACTAGTGAAATCCTGCTTAAAATATTTGAAGTCTATGCAAAACGCTGGGTATGTATCTGAAACAAAGGAGATAGTTCTGGATTACTTGGGTGGCCAGGGAGCCACATCCTGAAAATATCTGTACATAATCTGGGTCAAAAATATCAAGGAAGTAGGATAGGATGAAGCAAGAGAAAATGTGGTAGTTTGGGAAAGATATGAAACAGTCTTCATTATGGTCTATTACTAACTGGCTTTGTAACTCTGGGCCACTTCTCTATTGTTCTCATGCTTGCTATTCTGGTCTTTGAATGTAGCATAGTGTCAATAACGGTTAAATGGACTGACATGGCTGGGCGCCGGTGGCTCATGCCTGTACACCTAGCTACTCAGGAGGCTGAGATCTGAGGATCGTGGTTCAAAGCCATCCCAGGCAGGAAAGTCCGTGAGACTCTTATCTCCAATAAACCACTAGAAAACCAGAAGTGGTGCTGTGGCTCAAGCGGTAGAGCGCTGGCCTTGAGCTGAAGAGTGCAGGGTCAGCACTAAGCCCAGAGTTCAAGCACCACAACCGACAAAAAAAAAAAAAAATTGATTGACATGGACTTTTTAAAGACTACTGAGTACAGTACATTCTAAACAAATGTTAGCATCCTTGCAGTTCTCTATCAGTCTACCTAGAAGCTTTCCTCAGTAATGGACAACAGGTCAAGTTTGGTGACAGATTGTATTTGGATTTATCTTTTAGGTGACACCCACACATTTCTGTCACCAGGCATAAGCCTCAAGTGTGTGGCTGATTAGTTCTCTCATACAGCCTCCCTCAAAGACACAATAATAGATAAAGCTGACTATGAATTTTCCCCATAGATCAGGACCTAGGTGTTTAATCTGTTTTTGGAGCGCCAAGTGTGTCCTTAGATCTATGACCACTTTCACAGTGACTAGCAGCTGGTGATCAGAGATCACTCTTTGTGATAAAAACAGTTTCCCTCACACCTTGAATGTCATTATGAATTCTTCATAGGGCTCTGCTATTATCTGCTTTGTGTCACTTTTGTGAATTTCCTCCTTTGCCTTGCCAGCCCCTTAGAAAGGCACAATTACAAATTCACAGAACAATTGAACTTCTAGCTTCAAGCAGCATTTCACCCTTGACAACCAGACTCTTTAATCATTATTCACCTTGTATGTGAAGAACTAAAAGCTCATACTATGCCTTAATGAAGAAGAGTTAGTACTTGTCACATAGGACTCTCAAATTGCTTATAATACAGACTTTTAAAAAAACTATAATTTTAGATTCTGGCTGCAGAATTAGTTTATGTAATGTAGTTTTATTTAACTAATTGAGCTGTTAAAACTGAAGACATCCAGAACCTGGCCAGCCTTAATATACAGCAGCTGAAAAGAAGCTAGATTAAGAAATGATTTTATATCTTTGTTATAACCAAGTAAAATATACAACCTACAGAATTTTTATAAATAACTCACAAATGCATATTTACAAAGACATTTAATTTATACTTACTAATTTACTCTTGCTAATGTAAAATTAAATTTATAATGTTTATTTCACATGTTTAATTGATTTGGCAGTGATTTTCTTAAGGGTGAATTTTCTTTCTAAATTTGACTTATTTGTAACAATCTCTTGATTGTTGTGCATAGATGCCTGTACATTTTTCAACATTTCTATGGAAAGAATAATATTACGCATTAACAAAGTCTCTAACATCCTAATTGTGTCAAGAAATAGATGAAAGTATATGTCCTAAATATCAGACTGGGTTGTTATCATTCATCACTGCACTGACAGAAGCAAAAGAACTAATTCTTCATAGAAAAGATGTTTCTCTTCACAACAAATCAAAGAAAGTTTGGAAAAATGGGATTGCACAAAACTGCAGAGCTTCTACATGGCAAAGGACATAGATAGCAAGATCAATAGAAAGCCCACGGATTGGGAGAAGATCTTCATTAGCCATATAACAGGCAAGAGTCTCATATCTAAAATATACTTAGAACTGAAAAAAATAAATCCCCCAACAACAAATCCTCAAAGAAACAACTGCCCAATTAATACGTGGGCTAAATACTTAAAGAGAAACTTCTCTGAAGAGGAAATAAGAATGGCCAATAGACACATGAAGAAATGCTCAACTTCTCTAGCCATAAAAGAAATGCAAATCAAAACAACATTGAGATTCCACCTCACTGCAGTAAGAATGGCTATAATCAAGAAATCTAATAACAACAGATACTGGAGGGGATGTGGCCAGAAGGGAACCCTACTGCATTGTTGGTGGGAGTGTAAACTTGTTCAACCACTTTGGAAAGCAGTATGGAGGTTCCTCAAAAGACTCCACTTATGGGGCTGGGAAGGTGGCTCAGTGGTAGAGCGCTTGCCTTGCATGCCTGAGGCTCTGGGTTCGATTCCTCAGCACCACATAAGCAAAAAGAAAAAAGCCGGAAGTGGCGCTGTGGCTCAAGTGGTAGAGCGCTAGCCTTGAGCTGAAGAGCTGAGAGACAGCGCCCAGGCCCAGAGTTCAGGCCCCATGACCGGACCCAAAAAAAAAAAAGATTCTACTTAGAACTCCCCTATGACTCAGCAATCCCACTTTTGGGCATTTACCCAAATGATCACAAACAAGACCATACTAAAGCTACCAGCACAACAATGTTTATTGCAGAATTATTTACCATAGCTAAGATATGGAACCAACCCAGATGCCCCTCAGTGGATGAATGGATCAAGGAAATATGGTATTTATACACAATGGAATTCTATGCCTCCATCAGAAAGAATGACATTGCCCCATTTGTTAGGAAATGGAAAGACTTGGAAAAAAATGTATTCAGTGAAGTAAGCCAGGCCCAAAGAAACATAGGTCTCATGGTTTCCCTTATTTGCAATTACTAGTGTATGTCTAGGACAAGCAGAAAAGGTCAAAAGCTATGTATATATAACCATATAGGGTGATGTTAAGTGAAATGAACCCCAAGACAGGAACAGGAACATAAGTGGCTTTTTTTTCTTGCTATTGTTTTTACCGTACCTATAATGTACTATGTGATTTTTTTTATTTCTTTTGTATGTTCTTCCCCCATGGTATAAACCCTGTTTTCACTTTATTTGATTCTGGTGCACTGCATCATATATATATATATATATATATACATATATATATATATATATATACATATATACTTTTCTAATTTGGGGAGAGGAAGGGAAAAAACAAAATGCTTAAACAGGAATACAGGTTGATCCATTGTAACAATGAGCTGTACAAGACACTATGTTGAAAATGAACTTTACAACTTGTTGTGGGGAGGGAAGGAGGATTGGGGAGGTGGGGAGAAAAGGGATGGTAGGGGGAAAACAAAGGAGGAGGTAATAATGTTTGACAGGAAATTTACTCATTACCTTACTCTGTACAGTATTTTTACAATAAATAACGTATTTTAAAAAAAAAAAGAAAAGAAAAGACACTTCTCTTACCACTATTAACAAAATTCCCATCTGTTTGGAAGAGGTGAATCTGCAGATGAAGCTGTTTTTACCTTTGCTTCTCTTTCTGCCATGTTTGCCTACATCCAGATAGTCCATCCCAACTCTAAGGAGAAATCTAATAACTCAAGAAGAAATCGATTAAAGGGAGAGATTCTTCAGATTGTGGCCATGTTATTTTGAAGTTTATACAGAATAACATAGGGTTCTAGGAAGTGGTTCATGACAAGATATAAGACCATGTTACTGGGATTTTTCAATGCTTAAGCAAATGTTAGTGTAAATGATGGCCAGTGATGGCCCAAATGAAGTTTTAACTGGGCTCCAGTTTGCACCTGTAGTTTTGGCAATTCAAGAGGCTGAGCTCTGAAGGATCGATCAGGCTTTGAAGCCAGCCTACACAGAAAAGTCTGTAAGATTCTATCTCCAGTTAACCAATGACATAACAAGAGAGGCCTGCAAGCTACCACCAAAAGAAAAGAAAAACTACTACCTCCAAAAGAAAAAGGAAAACTAAGAGAGAAATAGAAAAGAGATAAAGCTAGTGAAGGAAATCAGAAACCAATTTGACTACAAGTAACGTTCTCTGATGAACACATGTGTAAAAATAGAAGGTGTTAAAATGTGGGGAAAGTAAAAATATCTTTTTTAAAGAAGGCAAAGAGTGTCACAAGCAGCCTGTTTTTGAGAGATCTTGAGTGGTAGTTTATAAAGGTGTTTCTTTCTTATCCAACATCATAAAAGAACTTTAAAGACATTAGGTGCCAGTGGCTTATATCTGTAATCCTAGCTACTCCGGAGGCTGAGATCTGATGATCACAGTTCAAAACCAGCCCAGGAAAGTCGGTGAGACTCTTATCTTGAATTAGCTACAAAAAAAATTTAATCTGGAAATGGAGCTCTAGTTGTAGTGGTAGAGTGAAAGCAGCTCAGGGACAGTATCCAGGCCCTAGGTTCAAACTCTAGAACTTTCTGTATGTCTGTCCCTCTCTCTCTCTCTCCCCCCCCCCTCTCTCTCACACACACACACACCAAAAAAAAAATACCAACTTAGAAGAGAATACCGACTTCATGCTTTTCACACTTAGCCAAAGTATCATAGAACTAGGATTGCTCTAAAAGCTCTTGACAACCTGGAAATGGACCATATTTCACAGAGAAATGAAAGCTCATTAATATTCAATTATAAGAAACATCTGATCCTAAATGGATAAGAAGTGAGTTCACAGCCAGACACAGTCATTCACAGGCGTAGACAGTAAGTTTTGCCTGATTCAGGAATGTGGGGTCTGTTTGGTAACATAACATGATGCTTGTGTTCAGATCAAGACTGTGTTAAGAAATAACAGTCTGAGTAGTGGGTTCCAATCCAGGTACCACATTTTAAGGGAAATGCTGACCAACTGAAGAAGGCCCAACTGGGAAATCGAAGAGAAATAAGAGTAAAGAGATCCAGGTTCCTATAATCCTAGCTACTCAGAAAGCTGAGCTCTGAGGATCACAGTTTAGAGCCAGCCCTGGCAGAAAAAGTCCGTGAGACTCTTTATCTCCAATTAACCACCACAAAACTGGAAGTGGCTCTGGGGCTCAAAGTGGTAGAGCTCTAGTGAAAAAAACTCAGAGATAGTACCCAGCCCTGAGTTCAAGCCCTTGATTGACAAAAAAAAAAAGGAAAGAGAGAGAACTGCAAACAATCTCACAGAAAATACACAGGAAGAGGAATGTTTAACATAGAAGAGGCCCCTGTGGAGATTCTGGGGTGCTGGTCTATGGAAAAGCAATTATAATCCATCCATGTTAGGAATCCATCCATGTTAGGGAGACAGAACCAGTACAGAAGAGTAGGAAATGGCACGAATCAGCCTTGAGCTAAATTTTGAGACCTTTGTAACTTCTAAAGTCATTTGGATGAGAATTTGGTTTCACTAGGAGGTCTGGTTCATTGAAGATGTGTAAGAAGAAGGCCCCATCTCTCCAACTCTGTGCACACCCTGCCCTCTCAGTGACATTCACCTACCTTGACTATACAGATCCATGCATCCCAGTTATGAGGTCAAAGACCCTAACATTCATCATAGAGCCTCTGCTACAAGGCAGAATGTCAGCTGAACAAAGGTTGAAGAAGAGCTAGCAGAGGTGTAACAGAAGTGATTAATGCATGAGAGAGCACACTGGGCTGGAGAACCCCTGAGAGCCCCCAAGCTCAGCCATTTCACACATTCAGGTAACACTACCTCTGAAAATGACTCCCAAAAGATGTTTCAATAAATGGCAACTTCATGACAATAAGTGGCTGGTCACCTTGAGGTGAAGGTTTCGAATGAACTGCACGCTTCTGTGATGTTTACACCTTGTTTTATGGTCACAATTGGAAGTTTGAAACAGTCAAAGTGTGTGATCACTTAGGGGAAGGTTCACTTAATGAAGTGATTCTGATAACCTGATCCAGCAGGAATTTAGAAATACCCATTGTCAGCTCACACGTATAATCCTAATTACTCTGGAGGCTGAGAACTGAAGATTGAGGTTCAAAGCCAACCTGGTAGGAAAGTCCGTGAGATTCTAATCTCCAGTTCACCATCCAAAAGCTGGAAGTGGATCTGTGATTCAAATAGTAGAGGTCTAGCCTTGAGCAAAAATGCTCAGGGATAACACGTAGGTCCTGAATTCAAGCCCCAGTGGCTTGAAATTCTGAATAGTTGTGAGGGGAGCATTTGAATTGTGCAATCATTTTTGGTTATCGAGGTGACTGGAAATCTTGAGTATTAGAAACAGTCTAGCAGCCAAGTCATCTTCACTAAAATGATGATAGTATTCTTCCCAAACCCAAGCCATAGATTACACAGATATAGAGACCAATAGTGAATCCAGTGTGTCATTGTGAAGAGATGGGTGCTCCCCTTCTGTAATAGAAAGCTTGTACTGGAAAGTGTTGCCCAGGCAGAGATGACACCACCCCAGGACTGTATGGATTTCATTATCCATGGAACTATGCTCCACTTGACTAATGAGTCATACGGCCAAGTACCAGGCATCACTGGTGATATGAACCAACCTGTAAAAGCCTCCACTTTTGTCTTCCCTTTCTCCTACCTGGCTGTCCATATTCAGAGTAAACAAAAAAGTTAGGTGTGGTAGCTGAGAGAGATACCCTCAGCCTAGATCCCTGAGCAACTGGGAGAAACAGCCTCCTCCCGTGTACTCATTGGACTTTACATTAGCTAAAAAACAAATTTCCATTATGGGAAGCCATAGGAAGTTTCAGTTGATGTGTTGCCATTAACCAGCATCCTCTTAACTAATTTATACATGTTCAAATAAATGCTTTAGTTAAGGTGACTTCTCCATATAAATAATACAGAAGGTGTTAAAGCAACTCTTGAGTTTTTCTTCTTTAAGCAAAACCCATTTTGTTTTATGCATGAACCAAAGCCATCTCCTTTCCCAGGGCTTTCCAGTGAACCCAGAGACTGGAGTCCTGTCCTGGGGGCGGAGACTAGGAGCTCTTTGTCTCTCAGGCCATCCAGGCAGTCAGTGTGGAGCCATCTTCCCAGCCAGCCTTTTTCTCTCTTCAGTTTGTTTTTGGAACTCTTTTCCCCTTCCCCCTTGGTGTGAGTTCGTGTGTGGCTGGTTTTCTTGGGCACAAGGCCCAACTGAGTTTCAGCTTTGTTTGTTGTTTGTACTGACTCTGTTCTGAGATCAGCCTCTGATACCGGCGGTCAGCCATCCCTGGAATGGGCTCCCTCCTCCCCTCGGACCACATTCCTCTAAGCCTGGTTGGAGGACAGCTCAGGCTGGACACCAGGGCTTGCTTCATAGAGAAAAGAAGAGCGGCGTTTGGGCAGAACAAGAAATACTAGACAGTGTTTTCAGGAGCTCCATGTACAGAGGACTGTCCCAGACTATTATGTATTAGCCTATTATGTAAATGGAAACTAACAACTCACTGGTTTGATTAATTAGGGTTTTTTAATGCTCATTGTAGTGAAAGAAAAAAAATTAAGACTAAGAGATTCTTTGAAAAAGATGAAGCCTACTGGGCTTTACACCAAAAAAACAAAAGGCACACCCAAGGGATAAAAAGCAACCAGAATTAACCAGATTTCCAGCCCAGCACCAGCGCCTCACCCTATCTGTGGACAGAGGACAGGGTTCTTGTTACCTGCAAGCTTCTCTGCTCAGTCATGTCATGTTGATGTGGATTGTTTTCAAAACGCTGACCAAGGAAGTTTGTCAGCCTGCCCAGACCCGCTCCCAGGACCGCGTGGCCCTGGCAGACTGGTTATGTTTGCTCACCAGAAGTGGTTTTATCTATCTACGTTGGATGATGGTGGGTCAGGTGAAAATTAAGTTAGGTAGGCCTCAAGGCAGAAGCACTGAGATGAAACTCAGTCCTTGAAAAGACTTTTCCCTAACACCGGATAATGTAGGGCAAGTCATTAACCTCTCTGTTATGCTCCCTTTTTTTTCTTGTCTATAAAATGAGACTACTAATAATATCAGCCAGGCATGGTGCCTCAGCCTGTAATTCTAGTTACTTAGGTTCTGGGCCAGCCTAGGTGTTAAAGTTTGTGAAATTCCATCCCATTCAATGGCTGCATGAAATGGTATATATCTTTATTACAGCTATAGCTAGGCACAGTAGGTCTTAACTATCATCCCCAGCAACATGAGGAGCAAGTAGGAGAATTGCAACTCAGGCCAGCTAAGGCCTTAATAAAGACACTACCTCAAAAAAAACCAGTGCAGACACTATGTTGAAAATGAACTTTACAACTCTGGGAGCAGGAGAAGGAGGAGTTGGGGAGGTGGGGAGAGAAGGGATAGGAGGGGAAAAACAAAGGAGGAGGTAACAATGCTCAATAGGAAATGTACTCATTACGTTACTCATGTAATTGTAATCCCTCTGTACAGTATCTTTACAATAAAAAATATTTTAAAAAACAGTGCAAAAAAGGGGGGCTAGAAGTGTGTCTCAGGTGGTAGCCCTCCTGCTTAGCAAACATAAGTACCCTTGAAAAATTAGTAATAAATAATATAAGTAATAATAATGTCTACCTTGCAGCATTGTTATGAGAATTAAAGGAATTAAAACGCACAAGCTCTTTGTTTCTGGGGGGAAGTATATACCGTATATGTATTGGTTTAAGAAATCCCAGTGCTAGCTTTGTAATGAATGTTTAAAATTTTCTACCTGCAAATGTCATGAGTATTTTAATTTCATCATAATGATCATCTTGACCATCATTGTCAGAATCATCATCATCTAATTATTACCTTTCTGGACCTTCTATTGTTTGGTCCTGTTCGCTCATCCTTTCTCTGGCTCCTAAAATTCCAAACTCGTTAGTTCTCCAGAATGTTCCCTGTTGAGTTCTCAACTATGTTTTTCACAAACCATCTCTCTTCTGAAGCTCCGATTACATACTCCTATCTTCAGAGTTCCCTCTTCAACTGATTGTTCTGCACATTCTGCAGTGATATCTTACAGCCTGTTACTCAGCCTGTAGTATTAAAAATACCACCACATGCTGAGAGAATCTCCCCATGGCAGATGTCAAATTCACATCGTCAGCCCAGACTCCCATAGCTTCCAGATACATCTGTTTGTGTCTCCACCTCATCATGAAAAGGAAACTTAGCATCTTTCCTTGCACCGGTTTCCCCCCCCACCCCTCCTCCTCCTCCTGTTCGTCCTCCTCATAGTCACTCTGGCTGGAGATGCAGCAATCATTCCACTTTCTTCCACCCATTTCTAATGTCTGCCATTTTTGCTAACAAGTATTCCCCAAATGTGATGCTTCCTGACTCTTCTGACTCCTACTGCCTGCATTCCATCTCCACCATCTCTCACTAAGACATTCTGCTTGGCCTGCCCTGTTCAAGCCCATTATCCATCCAAATACCACGATGAGCATGATATTCTCTGGGTTAAAGCCTCATAGATTCTCTATTTTTGCAACTGTGATTGGACCCCAGGCTTGTCAACCCAGCCTCATTTTTAACCATTCCACTCCTCCATCTTACTCATTACATCAGTGGAACCATCACCTCTTCATCTGTATCTGAACTGACTCCTATTCATCTCTGACACAGCACACAGAACCTTTCTAAAGATCTTGTTCCTTGTTTATCATTCCTTTTCCTTTATTCATACATACACGCTCAGCTCTTTTTTTTAATTTATTTTTTTTTCAGTTGTGGGCTTGAACTCAGGATTTGGGTGCTGTCCTTAAGCCTCTTTGTGTCCAAGGCTAGGGCTTTAGCACTTGAGCCACAGCACCACTTCTGGTTTTGGAGTGGTTAATTGGAGATAGAAGTCTCATGGGGACTTTGAACCACAATCCTCAGATCTCAGCCTCTTGAGTAGCCGGGATTACGGGTGTGAGCCACCAGCATCTAGCTCAATGTTGAGCTCTATCGTGCATTTGTTTTCTTTGACTGCTGGAAAAAAATACCACAAATTCTCTTACAATTATGTGTATCTGAAGTCTAGTATGGTCTAAAGTGAGTCTTGGTAGGGCATGTTCCTTCCTGTATTCTTTGGAAAGGATCTATTTCCTGCTTGTCTACAAAGCTTAGAAGACACTCGCATTCCTTGGCTCACAGTCTCCTCTCTCTACCTTCAGTCCTACATTGTAGGACTGAGCACATGGACATCTTTTATCAGTCTGTTATTCTGCCTGCTAGTGCCCTTGTCTATGTTTCTGTAGATCTCGGAACTAATTTCTTACCATTTAATATAATTTCAAGAGTCTAAGAATTGTTTTCATAAGAATTTGTATATTGGTCAGACTTCCTGGCTTGACTGACTTTCTTAAGGCTTATTCACCTTTGAAACCCTTAATAAGAGCAGATACTAGACTCTCAGCAAGTGTTTTAAAATAATAAACCAAAAATCCTAGTGAACTAGCATATATCTCTAATTCTAGCTAGAGTCTATCATACCTAATGTCAAATACCCAATGATAAATTAGGATACCTACAGTCAAATCCCTAATGATAATTTAGGATCCCTGTAAATATGAGCCAAGAAGAGGGATTACTGTGCCCAGTAATTATTCATGTTAATAATCCATCTTATAAAAAGTTATTATCCCAGATGTGATATTAGTGATATAAATTACAATACTCATTGCTACAAATAAAATTTATTGTGTCTCATATATCAAACATCACTTGTAGTACTTTTCACGTGTTAACTTATTTACGTTGCTGCAGACTTCTGATATAAGTATGACTACTGTTGCCTACTTTATGAATATGTAAAGTGAAACATCAGATCACTTTAGAACACAGTGACTTGAGCTAACCACAGCTGCTGCCAACCCAAACAATCCCTTCTGTGGTCAGTCTACATAAATACAAGGTCCTTGTAGTTAATTCGAAATTTTGTATATTTCTCATGAAACCCAATAGCCTTTAGCCTCTAGGTTTAAGGAAAGGACTGAGTGAATTAGCTGTCTCCATTTGTGATTTTTCAGCTTCTAAGACACAGGGGTTCTGGGCCTTGAGTGTAAAACCATGCTTGTGTATCATCTTTCAAAGCCACCTTGGACTTTGGGAAAATCCTTGGGCCTAACGGTGAGTCCACACATGATCATTTTGTCCGTTTGATGAGAGTCCATCCCAGGGGAAGGGCTGTGTGCCAGGGAGGAAAGATGGAGGGGAAAAAAGCATATTAAACCTGCAGTTGCTTACAGCTTCTGCCTTTGATGCTGTCTCTGGGGGACAAGTTGATCTCCTCCTCTCTGTCAACAAATTCTATGTCTTTTTAGCAGTTCTGAAGGGGGAAAGGCCTTTAAGGCATTTTGTACTGACAAGCGTATTTCTCTTAGAGCTGTAGAATGTAATAGAAGCCATCAAAGGCCAGGGGTATTAAGAGCTTGTTTTCTGCAGTGGCCTTAGAATTCTTAAATTTTCAGATCAGCAGTTCAATTAAGGGCAGGATAAACTAATAATATACATTTGCTCATTTAGGTGCTATATGTTTCAGAGGTTGATTCTGTTCTGTGGCAAACAACTTTGTTTAGAAAGCTAGATGGTATTCTGCACTTATTTCAAAGCTCCTTACGAAGTGTAACCTGGTCAATTTGTGACCTAAGGAAAGGGTAATGAAAGTGCAAATACCATCAAGTACATTCTGACTTTTCAGTTTGCCCTCCACCATGAGCTGAAAGAGGAAGTGGGTTTCCCTCCTTAACAGGCATGTGGGGGAAGGCCACTATTTTATTTTCTTACACAAGGAAGGGCTACAGCCCAGCTTCCAGCAAAGAGTTTGAATTAGATAATGTTTACTTTCTCCATTTTCTGTTGCTGGCATCTTCAAATGGTTAACTTAATTGCTCTGAAGCCAAATCTATGCTTGGCTTTATTTTATTTCAGTGTATTCCAATGTCTATAACATTGCTTCTTCAAAAGTCAGAAAGTCACATATTCACCAATCTTTACAAAGTTTAAATTGTACCAGATATATGGTTATGGTAGAAACACCTTCCTTTTACTCCTATCCACAAGAACACTCTTAATAATACCTTTTAGATTTTCTTCCATTTCTCTATCTTTGTGTGTGTCTCTCTGTGTCTCTGTCTCTGTCTGTCTCTCAGTCTTTCAGTCTCTCTCTCTTCGTGTGTGTGTGTGTGTGTGTGCGTGTGTGTGTGTGTGTGTGTGTGTGTGTGTGTGTACTTTTGGAAAAACAAATCACTGAGAACATACTTTTCTAAACAGAACACTAACTGTTTAAGTATTTACCAACTTTTACATAGTGGGTGGTGTGTGTCCCTCACAATCCACAGGTAAGAACCAAATATCTAATACATGGTATTGCAGGAGAGCTCATGAGAGGCAACAAGGCCCTGTGGCATAGACCCCCAAGAATGGGGTCAGTGCCTTGATGAAGGAAAATGGAGAAAGCTTCTCCACACCATGTGAGGACACAGTGAGGGGAGTCCATGAACAGACACCAAAGTTGTCAGCACCTTGATCTTTTCCTCTCTAGCCTACAAAGTTGTTAGAGATACATCTTTATTGTTTTTATGCCACCTACCTTGTGGCATTTTGTTACAGTAGGCTTAATGGACTGAGAGATTTAATAACAGCTCTGTAGTACTCAGTATACCACTAAGATCATGCCATTGTTCCTGGGTTTCTTCCCAAAGCCAAAGAGAGATAGATTATTCAATTGTTTCCTTAGAACCAATTCATAAAAGCTACAATTTCAAGACAAGAATATACACACTTTTAAGAGTTGATAAATACTTGCCTAATGGTCTTACAAAAAGAGTTGTGCCAACTAATGTACAAAATTTCTTCCATCTGAGATTTCTTTTTGTTTTGGGAACAAATGACCACACACTTGGTAATTTAAATCGCATACTTTTTATGCTTATAGAGGTAGAAACTGTAAGTGAGCTAACTACATTGAGCTCTAACAACACCTACTAAGAGCAAGGATCAACGCACTATTTGAGGGCAGCTGATAGGCAATATAAGTTGCAGTCTAATAGTTGAATGTTTCACACTCTAGGTTCTGGGAATTTGATGTTGACATCCTTGGAACTTAACAAGTGTCTAACACACACTAAGGGTTCCATTCTTTCTGAACCAAAAGTAGTAGCCCAATTTATATTAATTTTATATTAGACTTTTCTTTCTTCTCTCTGTGTGTATATATGTATGTGTGTGTACTTCTTTGCAAAACTGAAATCACTGAGACCATACTTTTCTGTCATTTTAAACAGAACACTACTGCTTAAATATTTATTATCCTTTCCATGGTGAATTTTTCGAACATCTTTTTATTACCAAGCTTTTGTCCTTTTTTATTTCGTTTCTTGTGCAAGTCCTGGGGTTTGAACTTAGGGCTTAGATACTACCCCTGAGTTGTTAGGGGACTTTTTATGGGTGTTTTGGGGAGATTTTTTTGGTTCCTTTGTGGGGTTTTTTTTTTCTCAAGGCTATTGCACTACAACTTGAGCCACAGCTCCACTTCCAGGTTTTTGCTGTTTTATTGGAGATAAGAGTCTCACAGACTATCCTGCCTGGCTTAGAACCATGATACTCAGATCTCAGCCTACCTGGTGTAGGCACTGGGCTAGTTTTTGTCCTTTTTCAAAGAAAGGGTTAGTCCCATATTATTTCCTTTATTGTCATTTTATTTCTTAAATATTAATTGGAGTTTTTATTTATCATATGTGTTGGGTATGATGTAAATACTTTTCTTAATTTTGCATCCATTTGCTTCACTGATCATCTTCATTCTGATTTCTGTCCATGTTCCTTGGTCATTTCATTTGACTTTGGTGTCTTGTCTTCAAATTTGAGCCATCAGGACTCTGTATTAAACTATGTCCCCTCTTAAATGTGTATGCTGGTTCCTAACCTTCATGAAACACTCAGAGGTAAACCTTTTGAGAAAGGTATTAATGTTCAATGTGGTCATCAAGGTAGGGCCCCAATCAAAGTAAACAGTGTCTTTTTATAAAAGACCCATCTTCAAACCACAACAGAACCCAACCACGATGGCAGCATGATCTCCCATTTGATGAATGTCATTGTTAATATGGAAAATTCAAGAAATGTCAGCATCAATGAATTTTACTCCCCCCTTTACTGTGTTCCACTCATGCTATAATCCTTGTTGTATAGATGTCTGGGGGAGGCTCCTTTGTCTGACATGCTTTCGATCTCTGATCATTCTTTAATTTCATTCTGGTCTCTCTTACACATCATCCCATCACAGCAGCCTTCCCTGACAGCATTGCCTGTAATAGCCCTAGTCCACAAAAAGTCTTCCTGAGTAGTGCTTTGTTCTGTTCTCTGGTCATTTTTTATTCCTTTTTGTGTGAGTTAGTATTTATAACAAACAGAGATGAAGTATTCAGAGAAGTGTGCAGCTTATTAGAGAATGAATATTGCTCATTTTGAAGTCAAACTTTAATTCTTTTCATATATGTATTTAAACCAACAACTTATGTCTTTGCCAAATTAAAAAAGAAACTGGCATATTTTGAAATTTGTTACAGTATGTGAATATATGAGTTAAATATTTAAGTTAATAGATAGATGGTTGAATAGCAAATTCTTCTGGGAGTAAATTGAATGTTTTGCTGGTATGGATTAACAGAGAAAATGTCAGTCCATCTGCCTACCCATTAGGATCTTGCTTTTCCTCTTCTCTGATTTATTCTTTCCAGGCCACATAGTCTCTTGGCCCTGGAGTAACTACACAATGGTGTGTTTGCTTCCTGAATCCAGCACCCCCACAGCCTGTTAGAATGGGGCTCCATCGATCCCTCGATATTCCTGGAGCACAGAACAGCCTCTAGTACATGATTTGCCCACAGCCAAGATTCAGGAATTCATGGATTAGATGCAAAGATTCTCTTCTACTAAGAATAGGAATGTCAAAAGTAGCTCTAATGGTACCATTGGCCTTCTAGTGCATTGTCAGCTGGGGCAAGGTACTGTTCTAGAATATATATTTTCAACTGCGTGTCAAATTAAGCACATGCAAAAACATCTCTCAGCTTTGGGCAGTTAAGGAATAGGAAATGAACAGCCAACTCTGGTTCACTTGAAAAGTCCATAGAATCAGCATAGAAATGAGTCTATGAATCTCCATTAGTATAGGAAATGAAAGATTATGACCAGTGGCCTATTACTCATCGTACTGCAGTATGTATATTCTGCAGATTCTTGAGTGGTTCAACAGCAGCTTCTGCCGAGGAGGTAGTGGTATGTGATCGATGAGAACATGGGATCTGACCTGGGGTAAGTTCCATCCCTCGGCTTCTTTCTCAACTGTAAAATGGGGTTGCTGACACATTAGCTTCAGAGGGGAAATAATAGATCCAGTTCTCCTGTGTTAACTTACTGTGCCTAGAACACTCTTCAATCATATTTGTGATATTAGAAAAACAGTAAGATTAATTAAGATTACGTCATTAAGACATTAATTTCACAGTTACCTTTGAGGGCATAATAACTTCATTGTTATATTCTAAAACATTTTTTAAAAAATTCATATGCACTCGTTTATTTTAAATATGTTGCATTTAAATGGTCAAAGGACTTGAACATTTTCCCAAAGATGTACAAACACCAAATAACTGATAAAAAGATATTCACTTTCACTTTTTTATTCATTACAAAGAAGCAAATCAAAAACCACAGTGAGATAGCATCTTGTACATCTCATTGTTGCAATGGGTCCACCTGTATCCCTATTTAAACAATTTGTTTCTTCCCTTCTGCTCCCCAAATTATACCAACATCAAACACAGTGAAAACGGGTTATACCGTGGGGGAGGGACATACAAAGCAACAAAAAAATCGTGTGGTACCTTATAAATACATTAGAAACAATAGCAAGAAAGAAAAACCACTTGTGTCCTTACCTTGGGGTTCATTTCGCTTAACATCATCTTATCTGACCTTTTCTGCTTGTCTCAGATATATACTAATTTAGGCAGGAGGGGTAGAAGGCGGGAAATGTAGTAGTGGAGATGGGAGGGAAGGGATGGTAGGGGAAAAACAAAGGAGGAGGCAACAATGCTTGATAAGAAATGTACTCATTACCTTGCTCATGTGATTGTAACCCCTCCAAATGGTATGTTCACAATAAAAAAAAAAAACCCATAATGAGACACCACTGTACACCATTTAGCATAGCTCTTATATGTTAACATTATTATATATTATATGCTATATATTATATATGAAAAATGCATAATGTATTATGATATTTTTGTAAAAAATTTCAGAAAAAAGTAGGTACTAGCAAAGATGTAGGAAATTTAAAGTCCTGTGTCCAACTGGTAGGAACACAAACGTCTGCAGCTGTTGTGCAAACTAGACAACTCTTCCAAATGATAAAAATGGAATTAATATATTAATGCTACATCAGTATATATCAGTGTATGTGCCATGCACTCATGTATGTATTTGCTTACCAGTGTTCACAGTGCCATAATGGTAAGAAGGTGGAGTGATCCAAATGTTAATTGTTGGATGACACAGGAAGCAAAATGCACTGCACACACATGATGGAATATTATTCAGCCTTTAAAGAGGATGGAATTCTGATACATGATACAGTGTGGAAGAGCCCTAAGGCATAAACTGAAATCGGCCAGATGCAAAAAGGCAAACGTGATCCACTTAGATAAAGCACCTCGTCTTAGTTCATAGAGAAGAGGGGACACAGGGTAATGTCGTTACAAACTTCAGGAGGGAGGTGGAGGAAGATTGCTTATGAGTTATAGAGTCAAATGTGATCATTCTGCAGATGTGCAGCAATGATGGCTGTACAATATATGAATATACTCAATGAACCACATACTTGAGAATGGTTAAAATTATGCATTTCATTTATGCATATTTTACCACAACCTTACAAAGACTGTCATGTTTGAGGCAAATGGCATAGATAGATAGATAGATAGATAGATGGATAGATAGATAGATAGATAGATAGATAGATAGATAGATAGACAGATAGATAGATATATCTATAGCGATATATAGCTTCACATCCACCATAAAGCTAATGAAGAAGAGTTTTATTGTAGGAGTTGCTAGAGAGTGAAATGATAATACCTGTTTAATACTTTTGGTTTACAGTGAACGTACACCATCTTATAGAGACATACCTTTATAGAGACACTCTTGAATTAATGCTCTTATTACTCCTCTAATTCAGGTAAGGAGGTGGATCTCAAAAAGCTTGAACTATACAGTCACCCAGGTTCTGTTAGTGGCAAGCTTGGTATCAGGCCTCCGGCTCCAGTCTTGGGGTACCCTCTCCTTGTTCTTTCACAATACCCCTTGGCTAAGTCTCAGTTCATTCCATCAGTGAACCACCTACTCCACTTTTCAGTGGAACAGAAATGATGCTCTCAGACATTCACCGGTAAAGAGATGATGGGTCTCTCATGACCTCGGACTTAACAATGGTAGATGAGATAGGTCAGAGGTATCTCCTCCATTAAGAAGAATGGAATGTGACTGAAATATTTAAGTGTAAACACAGAGACAGGGTCAAATATTTAAGAATGAGATTAAATAGCACGATAGAATTGGCAGCAGGTTTGCATTTCCATGGGCATGATAGGGTTTTTTATTTATAAAAAATATAAAGTACTAACCAAAAATAACTAACTGTTGGAATGTGCCATATGATAAGCATACCAACATTTCAAGAATCTCATCTCAAATGTAGGGCCAACAAGACAGTGTCTGTTTCTTGAACGGCCAAGAACCTCTGCATTAGCAGAATTTGGTGTTCTTTGTGTTTTTAAGAGAATAGTTGATGTTGGCGTCAGACTTCCTTTCTTTTGGAAGAGTTACCATGGAAAGATAGTCATTAGTGGAAACAATAGCTCTGTCATTTCTGCAACACGAGTCTTATGAATCCCTGGGAAGGCCATGAGATCCTTGCTATTCCTAAATCCATTCTCATCACATACTTTAGTACCTCAAGGCAAGAATTTTCTTGTTCAATTTCATAATTTTTTGGGGGGAGCAATACTGGGGCTTGAACTCAGGGACTCACATTCTTATTTGGCTTTTTCACTCAAAGCTAGTGCAATACCACTTGAGCCACACCTCCACTTCCAGCTTTTTGTTGGAGATAGGAGTCTCATGGGCTTTTCTGGCTGAGCTAGTTTGAACCTCTATAATCTCAGCTTCCTAATAGCTAGGATTACAGACATAAACCGCTAGCACCCAGCAATTAAATAATCTATGCAAAGACAGTCAAGCACAGAAGTACTTAGAAAACACATATTGTTTGTGTCTCTATTGTCAACAGTCACCAGGTCGTAAGGTATTTGTAAAAAAGAAGTGTTCAATCTTTCTGGAAAACCTAAAGACATGCATAGCTTTAAATCAGTGTTTCTCTTTGCTCTCTACAAATTCGATGTCTCCCAGCTGCTTGGGACACATTTGAGGTCTTCCTTGCCTCATCTTGTTATTAAGCACATGAGTGACCAATGATCACTTACCATACATAGTTAGGTAAATATGAAATCTGTAAAATGAGATAAAAGTGTACATAGTTGCCATCTGTGACTGAAAGTTCTATGCATGGCATTATCATTGACCTTCTCAAGCTGAGTATGCTTGCATTAAAAACTTGCTCATCTAGGGCTGTGTGTTGTTCTGGTCATATGGCCATGGGTGTTGAGAAGCCCACTTTATACCAACAAAGTAGCCATGAACCAATAGATGCACAATGCTTCCTTCTAAGGAAGCACCTCTCTGGTGTCTGTCTGGCCAGCTGCTGGTTTGATGTCTATAACCTCTATAGCATAGTCAGAGGGTAGACCTGGGATGTGATCATCAAATCAGGCAAGTGTTACCCTTCCTTTCAAAGGACAGTCTTTTCCTATACTTCTCAAACACAACTGGAGACAGCAAATCTCAACTACATATCAGAATCACCTAGAGGGATTTGGGGGTCTCATAACCAGATATACTGGATTAACAGCTGTGCTATGTGACTAGGACTTCTGGAAAATTTTCTACATACTCTGAGCAGCCAGGGCTGAGAACCATGGGATCTGTTCTCAACCTTTCATTCCAAGGCATCTGGGCATCTGGGCCTCTGGGTCAGTTACATATGGCAAATGATTAAGAGCAATACATACGGGATGTGGGAGATGGGTTTGATTTGCAGTCCTCTTACTAATTGCACAAATGAATAAGTCACTGTCCACCTGGGGCCATCTCTTAAATGAGAGAATTGGCTGTTAATCACCTCCAAATTCATCAGTGATGGAATTTATGATAGAATTTAATCTGAGTAAATAAAAGTCTTTATTATTATCAAAAGTGGAAGGAAGACTTTTATCTTTTCACATCCTACCTTGTTCACTTACATCATATATTCCCTATCAGCTAAAGTCCTACAACTCCTCAGCTATCCCTCAGCTCACACAAACATACCCCAGCCCATTCAGAGGACTGAGCAGTGGGGCCATCAGCTCCAGTTTTATATTCTGTGTCTAGACTCCAGTGGAATATTTATGGGCTCCTTTGTGAAGCCACATATAAAGGGCAGAGATATCTCTGGTATGTGTGATAATTCTAACAGAAGGTCTAACTAGCCTCAGCTACAACACATGATAAACTAATGGGCATTTATATAGTCGGTCTTTCCAGTTGCTACCCTATTATTTTATTTCTTCTGAAGTTTGTGTCTGTCGTCTCTGAAATCATCACCTAAAGGGCACCAACGTGAAAGTTATATTCGTCATGGCACTCCGATCTTGTTGTGTCTCTTGCTTTTTAGCGAGGCTCTCTTGGAGCTGTCTAATGTTTCTCCAAATGGGCCATCCTTCTTGGTGCTGTCAGAATGACGTCCGTCCCCCTGCTCAGCCCGTCAGAGACAGTGAGAGGAGAGCACCTTTCAAGGTGACAGTGTCTGTGACAGCAGGCGAAGGGAAACTGCTCGCTGGCGAAGATAAGGAATGTGATATCATTTGCTCTGTAAACTGCTCATGGCTTCAAATTGCCAATGAATCAACCAGTAAGTGCCTTAGAATAGGAGAGCAGTTGCCAGTCAGCAGTTGACTCTACTATTACTGATATTTCACTTCAGCGGCTGTCAGTCTCCTCTTATGACCTATCATCAAACATTCAGGCATCTGCTTTCTGAAAGATCCTTCTCGGTCCTCTAGGACAGGGTTGTGGCCCCTAACTATAGTGTTCCAGCCTCAGTAGCCTGTACGATAGAAGACCTCCTAGCCTGCCACCCTTGCAGAGATGTCCTGTAGGCTTCAATCAAGCTGTAGGCTACAGCCACCCTACACCGGCATGGTTCTCACTCCAAACATTTCTTGGACTCATTCATTGGCCTGAGAACCCCACCAAGGTGAGCTGCCATACTGGTAAAAATTAATTTCAGCCAGGCACTAGTGGCTCACGTCTGTAAACATAGCTACTCAGGAAGCTGAGATCTGAGGATTGTGGTTCAAAGCCAGCCTGGGCAGGAAAGTCGGTGAGACTCTTATCTTCAATTAACCACCAGAAAACCAGAAGTGGTGCTGTGACTCAAGTGGTAGAGCATTCACCTTGAACTGTAAAGCTGAGCGACAGCACCCAGGCAACAAAGTTAAAGCCCAACAACCGACAAAAATAATTAATTAATTAATTTCAATAATTCTGTGGCATTCATGTGAATCCTGTGTCCCCCACATAAACCAAAATCTGGAGATGATGGAATCCCTTATATTAAACAGCACACAACCTTGGCACATATTCCCATGGATTTTCAGTCCTTGTTAGATTGCTTGTTGGACTTAATGCAATCTTCAGTGATATCTACGTAGTTGCTGTATTCTATTCTTCAGGGAATAATGACAAAGAGAAACATGTATACCTGTTCAATATAGACACAGTTGGTTTTCCATTATTTTTATGCACTGGTGGTTAAATTTTCAGAAATATGGAGGACCAATTGTATGTCATGGAATTGAGCATTTTCAAGTACTTATCATCAGGATAAAAAAAAAACTATGAGAGTTTATATTCAGTATGCACTTTGTACTTCTAACCTGTCCCTCTTTGGCCAAGACACATTCTGGCTTAGCAGTCACACATAGCTGGTGGCCTCAGGCCATGTAGTTCTGGCCCTGTCCCACTGGTTGCACAGAGTTATCTCAACTTCTCTTGTAAGACTTCTTTAGGAAGCCACTTCTGACCTCTCTGCTCCCAGTTCCCAGTGCTTACTGGTTCTAAGAACCAAAACCACCAAGAGATTTTGAAATGCTCAAAGGCCAGGCTTTACCTCAGGCCAATTAGATCAGAATCTCTTGGGGACCTAAGTCCTTTAGGTTCCCAGAGCTCTTGTGGGGACTGAACTCCTAAAGAGATTCCAATGGGTAGCCATGGCTGGAATCCATTTTAGATGAAACCATCCAATTACTCCACAAGCTAGGTATCAGGTGAGGTGGTCTGGATTTGGCAGAAACAAAAATATTAAGGAGTGTACATACAAACTATATTTATATAGTATCTATATATAACATATAGATACTATATATGTATAGATGTACATATATATAGTGAAACTGCGACTGGAGGAATAGAGTATGTGGAGGAGCTGAGATCAGAAAGATCTTCTTTATTCAGGACTGCTAAGAGGGTAGAGAAACATGGACCAAGTTCTCAAGTCTGGCCTATTGGAAAGGTGCCTGCGGTACATCCTGTGGATATTGGCTCTATTAGTGCTGTGAAACACACAGCCTCTGAATCTTGGTGGTTTACAACAACAAACTTGTGTTTTCTCTAAATGGGTTGGGCTCTGAAGAATATTACCACTGGCACCAGCAGCGTTTGGCTCAGGCTACAGACTGGCCCAAGCTATAGGCTAGCCTTGGCTTTGTTCTCCATGTTTCTGTATTTTGGGACCAGCAGCTGCCTCTTTATCTCTTCTCATGATGATGGCCAAATTACAAGAAGACTTAGGCCCAGGAATAGGATTGGCTCACAGGCATTTCTATCCATGCTTAGTCCCAATAGCAAAGGAATAGGGAAGTACCTTGGCCCCCAGAGCAGGAAGAGAAACAGTTTAGGCCAATAATCAACTCATCATAACACATGAGGATACTTAGCTGGTCAACCTTTGCTTGAAAACTTTATTATGCTGAGGTTTTTGTTTTGTTTTGTCTTGTTTTAGTAAGATATAAGTCTTCTCTTGGCCTCCTGTGCATCATGCCCTCTCATGCTGTGAGGGAACTCTGAAGCTTCTCATGGTTGCCACTCTATATACACAAACTCTCCATGCAGAGCCCCTGAGAATTCTGACTCCCCACTCATGCAATTCTTGACTGTTTCCTGCACCATCTAGAAGCTAACCATCTATATTGTCAGCCTCAGGGGGAACCCCTTGCTCTGTCCCTTTCAATCATCAACACCGCCCTTATCATCAAAGATGCTCAATATCTGTGCTGTAGCTTGGATACCCTGTGAGGGCAGTAACTAGTCCCAACTTGTTCATGGCGGAGTCTGTAATGCCAAACTCAGTGATGGGTACATCATGAGAAACCTAGTGTTCAGTTAGATGGACGAGACCTAGGATAGGCAAGAAAGTTAAAGAGTTTAAGAGGAAGGGGAGATGGGAAAAGTCTGATCAATGGGTACTGAGAAACATGTTGTGAAGTGTTTCATACCGCAGGGACCCTCTATGTAATAATAATATATTACATATTTCAAAAGGCCAGAATAAAAGGATTTGAAATGCTTTCACTGTACTGAAATTATAAATCTTTGAGAAGATAAATATGTTAACCCTTATATGAATATCACACAATGCATACATGTATCAAAATATGAAGCAGTTCCTGATTAATAAGGGCATTTTTTGTATGTATTAGATTGACAACAAATTTAATTTCAATTTAAAAATAAGCTGGTCACTTGCAGAAGTAAGAATTTCCACACAAAGTTTCCTCTGAATCAGGAATGAGGAGAGCACCTATCTAGCAGGTTTATCAGATCGAGAAGAGTTGTAGGTCTCAAAGACTAACAAACAGCTCTGGCCACAGAAGATGCTCATAGTCTTAGATAAGGAAATACAGTCCTTACACAAAGAGTAAGGTTGTCACAAGGCTAAGTTATACAAGATTGATGTCTTTCCTACTTTTTAGGGCTTTCCTAGTCTTAAAATGTTTAGATTGTGATCGCTGAATGTGTCTCCCAAGTTCCTGTGTCTGGAAATGGAATCCTCAATGGAACAATGGTGAGAGGTGGAACCTTGAACAATGTGGTGATAAAAGCTCTGCCATCACAAATTGACTGTCATTGTCATGGTTGTGGCTCTGCCAAGGGGAAGCTTAGCTCCCTCCGGCTCAGTCTTAGGCTTGCGTGTTCTCTGGCCCTTCTTTCTGCCTTGCACCATGCCAATACCCAAGCAGAAGATCAGATTTGGCTTCACCCTTGACTTGCCAGCTCCAGAACTATAAGAAATAAATCTCTGTTCTTTGTAAATTACCTAGTCTCAGCCAGTCCCCAAGGGGTTCATGCCTATAAACCTAGTTACTCAGGAAGCTGAGATCTGGAGGATCCAGGTTCAAAGCCAACCTGGGCAGAAAAGTCCACAAGATTCTATTTATAATTAACTAGCAAAAAGCAAGGGTTGGTAGAGAAAAGAAAAGATAGGCATCCCATGTGGATCCTCATGCCTTTTCAATAAATATTCATTTGAGCATACATTTATTGAAATAAATGTTTATTAAATTACACCAAATAGATGCTATAGATGAATGTATTTCTTGATTGTTTGGGGTTATGTCAATAATGTAATGATCGTCATTGGTATCCAGATCATTTAGTCCTTGCCAAGTTTAGAGAGTCTTACTTTTCTATTTTTTAAGCTACTCTATTATTCTTACAGTTAACCCTCATTCTTATTCTACTGGGAAAGGACTGAGTTTCACATTTTTACTTGTTTGTTTATCTGACTGTCAAAGGATTCCTGAATGTTGAGGTGTGGGATGTTTCTGTGCTATACCCCACTCTCTCTGAGTCAGGTGTGTGTGTGTCTGTGTGTGTGTCTGTGTGTGAGTGAAGAAATAAACAAGGTTATACAAAGAAGGAAGATCATTTATGAACTTGAGAACAAAGTTGTTTACTCTAAATATATATTTTTTTCTCAGAGTCAGCAAAAGCCCAAGCCATCATGCCTATGAAACTGCATTTGCATTTATAGTACAAATAAGAAAAATGAATTCTAGCAAGAGTGTGTCCTTAAAGAGATTATAAATCCACCCTCTTGACTGGAGTGTTGGTCAGTACTTCGAGTGGTATATGAATGAGGATGTGTGTAACTCTTGAAAGTGAAGGCAGGAGAGGAATTTAGGAATGAAGCCAGTGGGGACATTTTATCCTGGGAACAATTTGGTTACAGAAAGCCATCTCATCTATGGAAGACAGCTTAAGCGTTGCTAACTTTGTAGAGATTTATTCCACAATAAAGTCTGGCTTATGATGGGTTAATAATTAGATACCCCTTGTGTACAGTTCAAATGAAGGCCACTAGCTATGACTTCACTTTGGCTGGGGTTTCCCTGTAATCCATTTAGCAAATTAAAGAGATTACTTTGATTGGTGCCATTATCTCCTATTCTCTTGCGGGTGAACCACTTAACCTGTGCTTAATTGAAAGAGATAGAGAGGGTACAGTAACAAATACAATCAAAAGGAAGGGGCAATAGAAGCTGTAGGCCAAACAAATGATCAGAGCTGAGCTAACAATAGCAGATTAGAGGTGAGATCAATTAATTAGAAGCTATTGTAGGCGTTGGGTGGTTGCCAAGGTTTCTAATAGCCTAAGCTATCTTGCCAGCTCTGTTTAGGGGGATTTTAATGACTGGGAGTTGATGTGGTTATTTCAATAATTACTTACTTTTATAATTAGTTCATTAGAATACTAAATGCATTACTTCAACAAGGAAGATCTTTATCTACCCCACATATCCAGCCTTTTTGGAGGGCTGTATCCTCCCACCATAAAGTCTCCCGTTTCGCAGAGGCAGAGGACTGTGCACATGTTCTGTTAATAATCATCTATTAGGTACTTGTTCTGCAAAGGCCTGTGCTGGGTATTCAGAGTACTGAGATTAATGAGGCACTTGTCTTTGGTATGGGTGCGAACACAAGAGCATAATTGTTATGCGGTTCTACAATGCTTAGGATAAAAATCTGTCAAAGTCATGCATCAATTCTAGGTTAGTTAAGAGAGACCATCCTAGTTGTTTGAAACAGAAAAGGATTTCATACAGGGAATTAGGTGCCAGATCTGGCCCTCCATTACCTGGCTACACACTGGACTCCTTCCTCATGGTCAATCCCGCAATGACACTCCCAGAAAAGGGTCTTTGCATAAGCTATCCCCTCTGCCTGTAATATCCTTCCCATAGATACATGTGACTACAACCCTTCTTTAGCTCTTTCTTCAAACGTCACCTTTCAGTGAGATGTGCTCCACAGCCCTAGTTATAATTGCAACTCTCATTCTAGCACTTTTGGGGAGAATGGTAGAGGGTCAAATCCAGGGCTTTGCACCTGTTAGATAGTCATTCTCACTGAAAAATGTCCCCAACCATTTCCAGAACTTTTGATGCCCATGATACCATTTAGCTTTTTTTCTAATTTTGCCTCACACTTTATACAAAATACAAAATACTTGTGTTATGTTTCTTGTTTATTCCTTCGCACCATAAAAGGTAAGTTCCAGAGCTAGAATTCTGTCCCTGATAAATCCAAAAGGCCTAAGTTAGCACCTGGAATACAGATGGTGCTTGTGAAATACTTGCTGCATGAATTAGGTGCTTAGTAGCATCAGCAGCAGAGCAAGGTGAGGAGTGGCCAGGCACTGTTACTTGAGTTCAGTGTTCCAGGTCACCCCCCCCCCCACACACACAAACACACAGGTCAGGAATCTGCTGTGATTCTCTGTGAGAATTCAGCACCACACCCACTTGTATCTTTTTTTTTTTTTTGGTGAGGGGTTACAATTACATGGGCAAGGTAATGAGTACATTTCTTATCAAGCATCGTTGCCTCCTCCTTTGTTTTCCCTTACCATCCTTCCTTTCCCATCCCTCCCTACCCCCACCTCACACCAAAGTTGTAAAGTTTGTTTTTCCGACATAATGTCTTATACATCTTATTGTTGCAATGGGTCCATCTGTATCCCTATTCAAACAATTTGTTTTTTCCCTTCCCCTCCACAAATTATACCAACATCAAATACAGTGAAAACAAGAGTTATACCATGGGGGAGGGACATACAAAGCAACAAAGAAATCATCTTATAAATATGTTAGAAACAATAGCAAGAAAGAAAAAACATTTGAGTATTATCTTGGGTTCATTTTGCCTAACATCAACTTATCTGACCGTTTCTGCTTGTCTCAGACATATACTAGTTATTGCAAATAAGGGAAACCATGGGACCTATGTTTCTTTGGGTCTGGCTTACTTCACTTAATACAATTTTTTCCAAGTCTTTCCATTTCCTAACAAATGGGGCCATGTCATTCTTCTGATGGAGGCATAGAATTCCATTGTGTATATACACCACATTTTTTTGATCCATTCATCTATTGAGGGGCTTTTGGGTTGGTTCCATATCTTAACTATGTTAAATAATGCAGCAATAAGCATAGTTGTGCTGGTAGCTTTAATATGGTCTTGTTTGTGATCACTCAGGTAAATGCCCAAAAGTGGGATTGCTGAGTCATAGGGGAGCTCTATGTGGAGTCTTTTGAGGAACCTCCCTACTACTTTCCAAAGTGGTTGAACAAGTTTACACTCCCACTAACAATGCAGTAGGGTTCCCTTCTGTCCACATCCCCTTCAGCATCTGTTGTTATTAGAGTTCTTGATTACAGCCATTCTAACTGGGGTGAGGTGGCATCTCAATGTTGTTTTGATTTGCATCTTTAGGAGCTTCTTTATTAGTTTTCTAATGCCCTGGAAAGATGGTCTCCAAATCACTTCCCCCTTCCCAGCCTAAAGAAGACAACAGGGCAAAGACAGTATTTATGTTTTCAGCTTCTCCAAACAGTGAAAAAGGTTGTGACACAGAGGCTGGAGGAAGCCATCCAACTAAGATTAGACATGGTAAGAATATGGAGGAAGGACACTGTCTCTCCCCTTCTCAGAGGAGCAACCTGCAACTCAGAACGCTCACCTAACTAGCTGTAGATCTCACATAGCCAGGCTTACCCATTTGGATCTCCTGACTCTGAAGCCTTTATTTTACTCTATGGATTCCTATTGGCTGTTTACAACATTGAACTAATACAGCCAGAAGCAAGACTTCAAGTCTTCAAGAGAGCTTTGGCCTCTTCTACAATTATGGCACTCAGTCTAACTCCTCCCAACCCCAGCCCAGACAGGAATGCCGAGTGGAGCTTGTAGGCTAATCAAAGCTCTGAGAATAGCCACTCAGAGTGGGGCTCTTTCTGTGGCAGGCCATTTTTGCTATCACACCCAATCTACTTAGGTTGAAGAGCATTAAATGACTTCCTTCTCTATTTTGGGCCTGACCTCAAGTGGAAATCCCTCACATCCTCTATATCTCAACCACAAGTGGCACATCAATCTGACAGAAGGCCACATAATTGCTGAAATTAAAGCATAATACCTGACACCTTCACACTGGCTTTCTGGAGTCTCTGAATATTTATTTAATGGAAATGGAGTCATTGTGACCTTACTGGGTCAGATTGACTGTTTCTCTCCCTGACACACCTTGTGAAGAAACAGAGAAATTTTTAGCTATAGATCAATAAGGTCACCGGCTGTGGGGCTGCTGCTCTGAGCTGGATTGTTCCATCATCAGAGACAGCCACGGCATCTGGAAGGACCCAGTGTGTGAATGGCATTTAGGTCCAGACATAGTTGGAGAGGGCTTGGAGTGCTTGTAGGAGTGGGACAGGCAGCCTGCTGAGGACAACGGTGATGGATATCTCTTGCTGTTTGCTCAGTAGCCTCTTCCCTCTGGAGCAAGCCTGAGACTCTCTTCTAGCAAATATATAACACACAGCAAAACGGATGGGGGTATCATTTCCAAGATTATGTTAAAACAGACTTTGTCTTCTGTCTTGTTGGCAGTGTTCCTTTCCCTCCCCATCATGCTTTGATGAAGCAAATTCCCATGTTGGAGAAGCACACACATAATGGAGAGCAGTCTCTAACCACCACCCATTAGGAACCGAGACTGAGTCTAATATGAACCCCAGAGTCCTCCAAAGCAACTCATGAACTTCAGAATGGATCTTCTTCGTCTGGCTTCAGGATGACAATAGCTCAGTTAGCACCTTAACTGCTGCCAGTTATAAACCCTGAAGCAAAGGACTCTGCTAAGCCCTTTCCAGACTCCTAAACTACAGAAATTCTGAGTTCTTTTTAGCTACTAAACTTAGGATTATTTTCTTATGCATGGATGGCTAATTAATATAATAAGGGGAGGCAGCATCTAAACTATGGGTCTCTGCCATCCATAAAGTCTCAGAATATGAAAAGAAGAAGAAGGTTTCAAAATGTTTTGCCCAACTGCTTACATGGGCATTTGGGAACGTTTGGGATTATAAGTGACTACAATTCACATTTCAGTAGTCATTTTATTAGTTATATTGGGCCCGTGTGCATTAATCTGCATCCTAATAGTGGTTTGGGCATTGCATCTTGAGATGAGTGTATCACTGAAATACTTGTCATTTTGAACTAAGTTAACTCATGGTATTTGCCTCTAGTGCCTGCTCTTCTCTCCAATAGACACACATTTTTCCTCCTTTCTCCAGCCAAAATTCATTCCCAACATGGCTCTGTTTTCCCCATGTGCCACATCACATTTCTTCCTGTGTTTCTACTTAAAAGAAAGACGCTGAATCTCTGGTATACGCAATTTCTCTATAGGGAGTCCTAAGACTGCACTCATATCAAAGGGAAATAACCTCTCACTCTAAGGGATGTTGGTCCCTGAGGCCAGCGCCGAGGTCATGAAGAGGACAGTGTGGAAACATGGATGACACAGTCCATGGCTGCATCTCTCCCACCCACCTGGCCCCTACTTCAGCCTCCTTTGCTATCAGCTCAGCAGCCTTCTCCAGCTCCCAGAGTCACTGACAAAGCTCCAACTTCTTTTGTATGAGTTTCAAAGAATTCTTTGTCAACTGATAAAATACATGGAAGGAAAACTCTGTGTGAATTGGTAGTATCCTACTTCAATATAATGCCTTGCATGTGACATCTTTTCCATTGTTCAGTTTTGGAAGAAACAATATTCAGGAAGAACACAAATCTGAGAAATTATCAGAGCTAATGATAGAGCCGTGTGGTTAGCTGTATTCACCTAAAACTTGCCAAAAAGCAGATTGACTATCATCCTTATGGCTCAGATAGAGCCTTCGGATCAAGCATTTAATTCAGTGTACGTTAAAAGGAGAGGTAGGTAACAGACAACTTTCACATTATCCACAAAGCCAGTAAGGTTTTTTTTTTTTTAAGTAAGAGTTGCATTTAGTAGAAATTAAATACCTCATATGTCTGTACCCTTAAAACTATCAAGTGGAATGTGAAAGGCAAGTCAAATATTGTCAGAGAAACTCAAGCTGAAAATACAAAGCAACTACAGGATATCCAGGGTGGATTTCAGGCCATGCTGCATCTAGCATTAAATTTTGTTTGTACAATAGCCCAGTTTGGAACTAAAGGGAAGGAAATGGCTATAATAGCCTGAAGTATAAAAAATAAAACTAGGAACAAAAGAAAAGATCTAGAGAGACTTTGGAAGTGAGTTTAGATTCAGCTGATTCTTCTTCTCCATAGTTTCCCAAGTGGTGGTAATGACTGGTAATGACATGTGTGTGTGTGTGTGTGTGTGTGTGTGTGTGTGTGTGTGTGTGTCCAAGTCTTTGGTGCAAAATGTTCTTGTATTTTTGCTATCTCTTAAAAAAAAAAAAACCTCAAATTCCAACTGCACAGGTCCAAATGATCAAATGGCACATATTCAGGCCAATGTGCATGTGTGAGAATCTACCCCAGGTGGCAGCCATCTGGTGAGTGATTACCTGGCCACAGACTGCACTGGACATGCTTCCATTCCTGACTCTCATCATCATTCCTTGCAATAGAAACAATAAGAGGAGATCAAAGCAAAATCCTCCCAGAGCTGCCATCTTTGTCTCTTTCTTCTCCTTCACTCCTATGGACTGAAAATTCTGCTTGAAATGGTTCCTGTAGATATTTGAGGTATTGGTCTTTAACCTACCTGTTTCTTTTTCCTTGCTCCTGTTTATACAGGCTATCCATCCAATGGCCATCCCAATAAGCAGAGGACAAGAACCCTCTAATTCCACCACCCCTGGCATTTCATAAAAATGCTGTGAATCAATGATTATGGCTCAGTTGTGCTCCTGTGCTTCATGATTTCATAAAAATGCTATGAATCAATGATTATATCTCAGTTGTGCTACTGTGCTTCATGATCTCCAGTTGCCTGGACCAGCAAAGAAGACTTTTCAGATGTGTCGTGTCATAGGTAACAGCCAAGGTTTAGTGCCAATGTTGAATCTCCATACCAGGTCCATTCTCCATAGGCTATGGAACTCTGGTCAGGTTCCTACGTGTGTCTGCCTCTCATTTTCTCACTTTTGATGAGGTTAGCATGATATGGTTGAGTGATGCAGTATGCAAAATGGTGGGTATTTGGCAAATGCTCAGTGAAGCTGGCTCTCTGAACTAGAGTCTGTTCATCCAATATCCATGTTCTCCTTGACCATCACCACCTCCAGCCAGAATGAGCTCCTTTCTTCAACAGGCTAACTTTGTCCTTATTGTATATGTTGTCTGACAAAACTAAGTTGCAAGGAGATTTATGTTAACAGACTGACATGCTATCATTTATTAAACTTAGGAAAAAGAGGATTCTATTCACTATAACTCACATCCACTTGAAATAATTTCACTCAATTTCATTAAGCTTGAAAAATTGCACTTTTCCTTCACCCTTTTCCTTTGTGTACTTATTTAGCTTTACAACTCAAAAGATAATTGCTCTATTAACCAATGTTTATAGCATAATAAAAGAGTAGGAGTGGAGCTAAGGACTTTTTTCCCCTCTCTCTTGGCCATTCTTTTCAGTTTCTTGGAAGCCCTGGAAAGCCATGGACTAAGCCATAAATAATATTTTGGAAATAAACCAAACATTCATATTTTTTAGCCACTAATAAACAGTTCTTTGCAATAGGCTCCAAGAATTTGTGGGGAATGAAGCTACTAGAAGTTCTCAGCAGCTGAAAGATCTTGCCACAACTCTCAGCTGTGAAGAAATCTTGGCTTTACTGGAAATCAGGCTAAGGCTCTGGTGGGTACTGGTAGGGCCTATGAAAAAAACCTCTTGGTTCTGGAGTTGAGCAATTTAAAAGAATCTTCTGGAGACTACCCTTTTTCAGGTTAATGAAGTATTGGACTATTCAGCTAGAGATCTGCTTTAACTGTGTGTTATAGGCTGAATTATTTCCTTTTAAAATGCATGTTTTAAAGTCCTATTCCCTTGTACATAAGAATATGATTGCATCAGAAACAGGGCTCTTAAAGATGTAACCAAGTAAATGTGAGGACATCACGATAGGCCCTAACCCAGTCTGGAATTATTTTGAAAAGATGAGATGAAGATACAGACATATACTGAAGAAGGCCATGCACACACATCCAAGGAAAATTAAACTCTGCAAACCAGAAAGCAGTCTTGTCAACCTTACAGTTCCGTGATTCATAATGGTGAGAAATTGAATGTTTGGTATTTAAGCCACCCAGTCTATGGCATTGTGTTGTGGCATCCTTAGCAGAGAATTATACTAGGTTAAAGGACATGGTAGCACACCCTCATCACTGGCAAGAGCTTTCATTTCTGGTTCTCTTAAGACATTCAGATAGCTTTGCAAGTCGTACCTGAATACCAAGGGCACCAACTGGGTGCATGGAAACAAGGCTCAGAAGCATACAGTGAGCCTGGCCCTACCTTTTACCCCCTGGAGTGGCGGTGCCTCCTGGTGGCCTTTCTTCCTTCTAGGATGCCATTATCTTTGACACTATAGAAGGTCGTGCTTAGTTTTTAGCTCAGTTCTCTGCATCTGTGTTGCCCCCTCCCCTCAAAAAAACCTTCCATTTCTCTCCCAATAAACTTTAATGGGTCATTGACCCAATGAAAGTTCTTTCCTTGCAAATTATGTGTAAAATTATGTCATTGTTGATATCCAAACCCTTTCTCACCTCTGACCCTGAAATATTCTACATTTGCTTGGGCTTAAGACCCAAGCAATGATGGTAAGAGCATTAATGACAGAGAAACACTTGTGTCATTTTTGCTGCTACTGTTTTGTGTGGGTACTCGGCTTCTTCACTAACCTGGTACCCTAGCACTTGATCCATCCTTCCAGTCTGGTTTGTGCTGGTTAATTGAAGATTAAAGCCTCAGGATTTGTCTGCCCTGGGTGGCTTCAAAGCTCAACCTCTTGGGTAACTAGGATTACAGGAGTTACACACCAGCTCCCAGCCAGGGACACTTCTTCCCTGCTCTACTATGGACACTTGTAACTTCGAATACCACCCTTCTGAAATCTGTTTCCCCTCCTGAAAAGCTTGGGATTGAATTATCTTTAAGATCTGACTAGCATCCCCGGGCAGTGATTCTAATCCATCTTCATCAGATACACTCATAGATACCCACATCACCATCTCCATTCAGTCACAAGGGACAACTGAGATCAGTCACTTAAATACTAAATGCTATGCAATCTCTAAAATAACTTAAGCATTGAACTTCACTTGCAGAAAGCCATCATTAGTGGCTGAAAATAGAACAATGAACTTTTCTTTGTACTCGTATTTGAAGTGCTATAAAAAAAAATGCTTGCCCTGGGTCTTGGATATAATAAGTCATCATGTAAGAGATGTGCATGAAGGTGCTTGAGCCAGATGCTTGATGAACATGAGCGGCTTGTTTGCACACTGCCTTCTACCTACTGGCACAGTTCACACTCAGAGGATAACTAAGCAAAACCTCCGAGGTTGTTAGAAGGAGCTTCACCTGCCAGTCTGGGCTGCAGGATTTCTATAGCAACCAAACATAAATCAAGGAAATGGCCCCTTTTGTAAGTTGGTTAATAGGCACAACATGCTTCTTTAGAAAATCCAACCATTCTTTCAATAGACTTTGATTGAAAGTCAGCCTTTTCTTCAGACACATTCACATTCACATCTAGTAGCAGCTTGTATGGCTGTCCACGGGCTAATTTATTACCCTTTAAAGATCTGGCAAAGAAAAAATGGCTCTCAGAACAATGTTTACATTCAGAGGCATAAGCACGGAGCCACAAAAGAGCATCCTTTTGTTCTGAACTTGGAATATTAATCTTTAACTGGGGGTTTTAACATCCCCCACTTATGGGGTTGGACAGATCCTCTCTTCTCACTAAAATCTGACCAATTTAATCCGATGTTGTTTCTCCTGTGTGGGAAGAGGGGGAGTAAGCCTTCCTCCCATTGTTTTGCCAAACCTTGATAGAGATGAATGGTTTCTCCACCTCCCCGCCCTTAGCTTGGAGAATGCATTGCTGATGAGGGGACTCGGAGCTCTTGTCCCAGTAGGACAATTTGGCTAATTAATAAAGATAAGGTGTGTTCTTCACAATCATCCAGTGGAGTAAGGGTCAGGGGATGGTGAAGGAGGGGCCTCCTCATCCCCCACCAAAATGGACTTTGAAAATCTGTTTGAGAAGGGTCCCTCATTGAGCAAATCCCCCCTCCCATGCCAGTGAGCACAAAGGAGAGGTGGGGGCCCCCTTTGGGCCGCCTTTCATGTGGGTACAGGCCCATCGCTATGTGAATGGGGAACTGTCTCTCAAGGGGGAGTCAGTGCCATTGCCGGCTTCTTTTGAGATAGGGAAAGGAGAAGCGGAAAGTCTATAGAACAAAACCTTTGTATTTTTTTTCAATTTTAAAGCAGATTACGAGATGAGAAAGTACTTCTAAGGCAAGAAGGAGCTTGCGTTGCTCTGGATTTTTCATATCTCAGATGGATTGGGGCAAAGAGAGATCTGTATGCAGGCCTCCTCTTTGCTTTCTTCAGCCGCTGGAAACCCTAATCTTCAGAATTCCGCCTCTTTCGGAGCTACCATCACTTTGATAAGGTTGTCTGTCTCCACTAGCAAGTGAGCACTGGTGGGGCCTAAGATTGCTTTTCAGAGTGGACATTTTTATGTGTGCTCTGTCCTGCTTACTAGCTTATGAGGAAAAGTAGTCTTGCCCCATCCCAGGCTTATCACTAATCTTTTGTCTCTGCATCAGCCTAAAATTGCCTCTGGGGTTTGAAATCCACCCCAACCCCCATCAACATAGATAGTGTGGAGAAAGCACAGTGTGTGGACCAAGAATCCCACAAAGAAAACCCTCCAAACTCAGTGGAGAGGATGGGTTGTTTGTCTGTTAGTTTTCTATAGCTAGGATCTGGGCTAGCCTAGTTATCTACCTCCTAGACAAGCTGGTACCCAGGTTAGACACCGATGGGATGGGCGCATTTCACCACGTGCCTGTATCTGTTTTCATATCTTGTAGAAGCAAGTTGCATCCTATACAGAGGCAAAAACATGGGCTCAGGTACTGAATTGTCAATGTTGAAATCCCAGCTCTACTACTTCCTGTGTCATGCTGACAGTGACTTAGCCTCTCTGTGCTTAGGAGACCACAATAGTACCCTACTTCATAGAGTCCTTGAGAAGAGCCATGCTTTCTACAGGACCACTTACAGCATACCAGGAGCTCTCAAATATTACTTATCACTCACATTTCAATGCCCTTCTTGTAGTTCATGCTGTGATACTGACTACAGGAGGGATGCCTGTTATCCAACCTACAGCACATTATTTTTTTCCAAGTTCACATGACATTTTGGAGAACACTGGGCAAAAAAGAAAAGAAGTTCTCTGGGCTGGAGTTACTCCATTAAGAAAAATCCAGAGACAAGAGCAGTCTGGGACTGTCACTAATTCTACCTGCCTAAGGCCATCTTCACCTCGGATCCTTGTCGATGGTCCTAACAAGTAGACCTGTCTCAGGCTTGTGAGCCCTGCCTGAAGAGGACACCTGTGTATCTCCTGGCCGATCATTGCCACCACAATGAAGTAATGGCTTCCCCTTACCCTCATCAGGCCCGTAATGTTACAGCTTAATTGTGCTTTGGAATCCAAGCCAGAAATGCTGTGGCTCAGTTCACATGTGTTGTAACCAAAGTGGCTTCTTGGGGCTCAATTCATCGTCCTTACATTCCTCATCTGTTCCAATGGGTTTTGTTTGCTTGCTTGCTTGCTTGCTTTTCAATATGCTCCTCAGCTTCAGCCTCACATTGAGGAAACAGTAACTGAAGAGGAGGTAAGTAGGGGACACTAACCAAAGGACTCACCAAGGAGAATGAAGCCTCATGTGCTTAAAGGAACTCCACATCTGTAAAAATCTGTGAACAACTCAGAACTTGGCAAAAAAATCAATGGAATTTAAAGCCCAGAGGGGCCTTGAGTAAAAATAAGAATAAAACCAAAGACATTCTTGTGTTATTACTTAAGAGTTAAATATATACCTGTTCTGCTAGGAAAAGTCCAGGAGTAAACACCATTCCAGATATTTCTAACAGAAAGAATTCCATACACGGGACGGGTATATAGTTAGTGGAATTGCTGAAAGAGGAACCTACAGAAATGGACAGCTCAGGTAGACATTAGCTACCACAAGAAAAAACTCTTTTTGTGCCAAAGACATTGGGAACAAGGGTTGGGGGAGTTCCTAATGAAAGGAAAAAGGAAAATCACATCCAGAGGTGGGCAGATGGGAGATAACTTACCATTTTCTAACTCTGGGAACTCAGGAAAAGTACTTTCCTATGAGCAAGTCTATTTTGCGACTGTGAGCCCGGTGTAGTGACATATGACTGCAATCCCAGCTACTTGGAAAGCAAAGATTGGGAGGATACTAGTTCCATTGCAGCCCATGAGAAAAGTTAGTGAGAACTTCATCTCAATAAACAAGCCCCAGGTGGTGGTGAACACCTGAGGTTCTAAGTTACTGGGAGGTACAAGTGAGAGAATTGTCTGAGACTAGCCCTGGAGAGTTCAAACTCCAGTATTGTCAAAAAAAAAAATGTTTTAACTCAATAATTGTAAATATGCCTGAAGAAGACGTGAGATTAAAGTGAGTACACTGGAATGTGCTTTGCGTGGTCCCAGGCAGGTAGTAAAATTCCTGTATTTAATTTGTTGGTGGGAAAAGTCTGAAAGAGAAGGGTGCGATTGACCTGAATCATTCCAATGAGGACCATGACCTACTGAAGAGATCCAGGTCCAAAACTTTTTTCTGTTCAGATGGTTCTCAGGATAAGTCTCTAATCTGACCCATGAACCAGTCACACCATTGTCACTAATCAGAATCTGGTTGTCCCTGCTACTTTTGTTCTCTTGCTTGAATCCACAATGGGCTTAAGTAAATCAAACATCTCATTGGCTTGTTGTCACCAGAAGGGCTCTAGGCCCTAGTTGCTCTGGAGAGGATGAATGTTCTGGGGCAAAGAGATGTATACCTGTCATGGTGCCCTGGGAAGCTTGTGGATCGAAAATGGTTCCTGCAGCTGGAGTTTGGGTTGGAACTTGCATTCCTTACATGGAGGTAGAAAAAGTGTTAGACTTTCAAATCATCGTTGTGGGCTTTGAAGTGCTCCATGTCTATAGAGACTGGAGGAGATTCCTAAACCTCTAATACTATGCAAAATGGAATGTGCCTGGGCAGGTATGTGCCTTTCTTAAGAAATGGTAAATTGCTTTCTTCATATTCTCAAGTGGTTTAGGGTAAAGGAAGACAGGTTTGGATTCCCCACCAGCAGTGATCAAGCTACTGGGGAAACAGATTCGTAGCAGGAGGAAGGACCTGATCACCAACTCACTTAACCTACCACCTCCCATCTCTCCTGACATTACACAATGAAAAATACTGAAAACCTAGAAGCTCCTTTCTTTTACCCAAATTACAGTTTGCCTTTAATTTTCTTTTGGGTTTAGACTAGTCAAAGGCATTCTTGCCTTCTCCAAAGAGCTGTAATATAATATGAACTCATAGAAAGTGTGGTTTGTTTGTTTTCTTGTAATCTAAAACAGCTTTTATCAAAAGCCTAATTCATAAGGAAAGACTGATCATACACAGGAAAAAGCAGATTTTTGTGGGGATTATTTTCCCTTTCCTTTAAGATATGAGGCCCATAAATTATGATTTTTCCTCTTTGTTTTCTCCTCTAGTAAAAGCAAGCATCAATCTATTTTTTCCCCCTTCATTCTTTAGTTCATGACTGGGACTAATTAGATACAACAAACTGCTGCAAGAACGTTTATCTTCCTCCACAAGATTGCTTTTGGAATTTTTGTATATTGTACTACTATTTCTATTTTTTGTGTGCATGTGGCTTTTAAAATTGACGGAGAAGCTCAACTGTTTTTAATGCCTGGGAGGATCAGGAAGATGTACTTTTGCTTAAGTGTATGTGTGTGTACATATGAGAAACATTAATTTTTAATTTACTCTGTTTACCTTGAGAAATTGCCAGTGAATGATTCAGATATTCCACAGAAAGGGGCTTTTCTTTTGTAAAATAGGACAAAGGACAGCTAAGCATGTGTTCTTTCTTCAAAGGAGAGGCTGGGATGGAAGGATAGCATTTATTTGTACAGCTTACAAAAGGACTACTTTGACTGTGTAAACACTCATATAATTTTATTAAGGGTTGCTACCAAATCCTTTCATCTAGTATGTGCTTAAAAACTAGGCTTAGATAATATGATAAAGAGCCAGAGCCGGCTGTTCCCACATTCCTTCAATCTAACAATGTATTGTGTGTCCCTGGTTAAGTGTCAAACCTTGAGGCAGCGATTTGCATAATGGTGAGTCCAGCAGGTCTCTAATTTCTAATTCCAGAGATGATGCTGAAAATGTTGGTCAGAAATGTTTAGCAGAAAATGTTGGCCAACTTCAGACATCTTTCTCCTTTGTCTTCTCCTTGACTAGCCCAAGAGGCTAGATACAAGGCCACTGAATCCAAGAAGGAGCCAACTTCTCAACTTCTCTGGGCACTGAGGACAAAAACTAGACCATTCCAACAAGTGTTGCAGTGACTGTCTTGTACATCTGATGCAGGATTGGAGACATCTTTTGTTAACTCACTCCAAATTATCTAGGACCTTCTAGACCAAGTAAGAGAGAGATCAGCCTGGACTCCACATACCAGACAGAACTAGAAAGTCTAAGCAATTCACTGCTATTGTGGCTACAGTATCTCATAACAAGACTGTCATACATGATTCTGTTTAGTATGTCCCATTTCTAAGAGGACTCTGTTCACATCATGGCTGGCATATACTTGTGCAGTTAGTAAAACACATTTCTGGCAGGTGGCATTAAGGTGACCGGTCTTTTAACAAGATCAATATATTAGCCGAATTTAGGTTATAGGAAACTTGTTTAATATTCACACACTTGTTCTTTCTCTAATAACATCTAACATTTAATGGGTATTCTTTGGAGAATGGTAACCTTGAATTTCTATGTAGCTCATGCTGGTTTGTAACTCATGATGCTCCTGCCTGAGATTCCTGTGAGATTTGGGACAGTGATTGGAAACATTCATAGTATTTCTTGTGGTGTCTTGGACTCTTTCATATCACACTTTATTTAAGTGTAGTATCTCAAAAATATGGTTCACACTTGTCACTATTTTAAAGTTATATTATTAAGACCTGCAACCTAATATATGATTGAATGAGTTAGTAAAGAACAATAGTATTCAATGTACATATATGAAAATGGAACCAGGTAATGTGAGGAGATGAATGCAGTTGAGAGATCAGAGAGAATGCTGGAAGGAGTAACCCTGATCAAAATTAGAAGATTCTGCTATAGAAAGTTAAAGACTAGGAATAATCATTCTCCCCCTCTCCTCGTTGAAAAACATTTGACCCCTTATGCCCAACTGACTGGAAATCCCAAAGGCGGACTTCTATAAATCCACCTAAATATGTTGTCTTTTGTGTCTAGTTGCCATGTAACATAATGACAGCTATACACTGCAGTAAATTTGTGCCAAATGCACTTCTATTTCATCTGACTCAGTTGCAACACAAAGCACTGTTCATTTATACATTGGCCTTGTAGTTTCCTACTTGATACCTTGGTAAGATGTCATGCAGGAGAAGGTGGTATCACATAAAGGTGAGAACCATGGTTCTAATTCTAATTGCTGCCATCATATGTAACACTCTTATATGACAAAAGATGACAATGCATTATAAATGACGTTGCACTATAATTTGTGAGGCACAAATACTCCACTGTATGTAAGAATGATTGGAAGGCTGCAAAAGGTGACTTGGGTTCTAAGTTATGTTTCTGTGGAGGAAGGACAGCAGATGTGGCTAAATAATAGTCAAGTTTCTCACAGTGCCCAGCAGTACAGGAAGTACACTTTTTGTACTTCTAAATTCAGAATCCCTTAGTCTGGCCATTGGTAGAGATAATCTAGTCTCTGAATCCTATGTTCCAAGTCCTAGAAGAAAGAATATGACTGTCAGAGTCAATGCTGTTATGTCCATCTGGGAGATCAAGGAATCAGGGCCCAAAGTACACACAGTCCCATAAACACTCCTGAAGAAAGAGGACAATTCTGGGGAAGAATAAAAGCAGTCAAAGCTCTATATAACTGGAACATACATATTTTAAAAAGAAAAAATGGCTTTTCAGAAATGCCAAGTCTATCTTAGTGTCTATCTGCTTCTATAAAGAAGTATTACAGAATGAGTGATTTGTAATGAACAGAAATGTGTTTCTTACAGCTCTGGAGGGTAGGCAAGCTAAGATCAAGATGCTGGGAGATTCGGTGCTTGTTGAGGTCTATTCTCCTCTTCTGAGATGGCACCCATTGCTGCATCTTCTCATGGAGAAAGTGCTGACAATGTGCCCTCACACAGTAGAAGGGCAATAGGGTCTAGTAGAACCTTTTTAGGAAGGCAATAATAAACATTCATGATAATAGAGCTCTCCAACACCACCGCCCAGTGTTTCTGTCAATAGGGCCGGCACCTGTGCTAGAGATACTTCCTCTGATCAGATGGATACTGGTGTCACTTGCTACTGGGATTGAAGCTACTGGTATGAAGACAGCCATCACCAGGGATGAGAAACCCAGGGATGCTTGCCTTGGACACCAGCACCTTACATCACACTGGTATTGAAATCAGGCCTATTCTAAAGCTCCTTTACATTTTCAGATGGTTGGTGTGATTGAGGCAAAAATCACCTTGAGACAACATGTACACAAAATGCAGAAACAAGGAATAGAATCAGCAAATGCATATCTACACCTCTACGGTAAAATTCAGGTAAATAGAAATTGAGGAAACAGAGTAGATCGTATTGTTACAAGTTGGTGATGGCTGTACCAGCAGAGCTGTGGCTGTGAGCCACAGAGATCATCCCCAGAAAGGAAGCAGGCTCAGTAGTTGGTGGAACTAACACCCAATAACACGGAAATATAAAAATGATTTTTGTTAAAGCTTTAAAATTTAAATTTATAGTTGAAACTTTAAATTTAATATTTATTCATAGAGTTAAATAAGGGAATCATGTCACTTAAAACAAGAACGGGAGGCTTTATATATAGTAATTAATAACCAGATGCCTCTAAAATGTAAAGTTCTATTAGCTAGATAGCTAACTGGACTCAAATTAAGAATAAGTTCCCTCAGCAGTGAAACGCACTAAACACTTTGTTGGAAATAAACTATACAACTTTAGGGGAGAGGGAAGTTGGGAGGGGAAAAACTGGGAGAGAATGGAGGAGGGGATGATACCGTTCAAAAGGAAGTATACTCATTATACTCATTACCTGAATCATGTAACTGTAACCCCTCTGTGTATAACCTGTACAATAAAATGTAAAAAAGCAACAGCAGCAGCAGCAACAGCAGGAAGTGGAAGAGGAGGAAAGGGGGAAGGCGGAGGAGGAGGAGAAGGAGGAGGAGGAGAAGGAGGTGGTTTCTGAGCTGGAAGCTAAATAATGACCTAGGAAATAAAACTTGAGTACTTAGCTAGAACATCCATAGCCACCTGACAAATCATTAAAAGAGAATAGATACATGAAAAAGTAATAGCTACATGAATTATTTGGGAGCCTAATTTCTCACATGAAATTCCATGAAAACACTGACCTGAATAAAGAAATGTGAATTATGACCACAATGAGATACCACTAACCACCATGGCTACAACCAAAGCAACAGATAACAATAAATGTTAGAGGGGAGGAGGAGAAATTAGAATCTTCATGAACTGTTAGTGGGACTGCAAAATGCTGCAACAGCTTTGGAAAATTGTTTGATAATCTTTAAAAGGTCAAACATGAAACAAGAGTATGAACCAGCAGTCTATTTCTAAAACACGCACAGGGATTGAAGCCCATTTGCCAGAGGACTGAAGAGGAAGTTCTTGCAGCATTATTCAATGTAGCAAAAAAAAAAAAAAAAAAAAACAACCAGAAATGATTCAAAACCAAAATGTTTATTAGCAGTGCCACATACCTGTATTCCTAGCTGCTCAGAAGGCTGAGATCTGAGATTGTGGCTCAAAGCTAGCTCAGTAGGAAAGTCCATGAGACTCTAAACTGTAATGAACCCCCAAAAAGCCAGGAGTAAAATCATGACTCAAATGGTAAAGTGCCAACTTTGAATTTAAAAAAAAATTGTTTGTTAACTGAAAATATATAAACAAAATGTTTTATCCAAACAAATGGAATTCTATTTGGCTATAATAAAAAAGAAAATGCTGGGGCTGGAGGCATAGCTCATTGGTATCATACCAGTCTAACAAAACACAAGGCCCTGAGTTCAAATCTCAGTAGTCCCAAATAAATAAAGCACTGGTACATACAGCAACATAGATCAATTTGAATATTTATGATACACTCAATAAGTCAGTCACAAAAGGCTACATATTGTATGATCCAATGTAGCAGAAATAGGAGAATATGGTAGAAAGCTATGTTAGTAGTCCTGGGGAACAGGAGACAATAAGAAGTAGCTGCTAATGGACACAGTGACTTTTGGGAAATAATGAAAGCTTTCTAGGATAAAATAGTGTTCATGGCTGTACAACTTTAAATAGCGACTTACATATTTCCAAAGGGTTAATTTTATCATCAGTGAATCAGATATTAAGCTACTATTTTAAAAAGACCTCATCATAGTTGACCTACTCTTTGGGACTCATACAGAGCACTGAAAATAAGCTGGAGGTGTGGCTCAAGTGATAGAGGGCTTGTTTAGCAAGGCAAGTCTTGGAGTTCAAATTCCAGTACCACCAAAATAAATAAATAAATAAGAGGGCTGCTAAAATCATTCTTACCTGCACTGTTGAAACCAGAGTGTTTAGATGCTTTTCTGCATTTGTCACAGAATTTGTTTGTCTAAATGTATGAAAGAGACAGGTACACCACAATTTCTTTTATGTACAAGTTGGTTTTGTTTTGTATTGTGTCATTTTGTTTATACCAGTATTGGTGCTTGAACTCAGGGCCTAGGCACTGTCCTTTAGCTTTTTTGTTCAAGATAGGTGCTCTACCACTTGAATCACAGCTCCACTTCTGGCTTTTTGCTGGTTAATTAAAGATAAGACTCTCATAGATTTTCTTGCCCAGTCTGGCTTCAAACCATGATTCTCAAATATCAGCCTCTTGAGTAGCTAGGATTACAGGCATGAGCCACCAGTACCTGGCTTTTTTGTGTGTTATTTTGTTTTACTTTTAAGAGGCTGAATCAGAAGATAATCTAAAAATCAAGGCTCAAACCCCTGATGGGCTATCAGAGCCTGAATTTACTTCCTGTCCTCTTGACTTGTCTCCCTGTGTCTTCTTAGTTCTTTACACAATGTCAGAGTGCACAGTTATTCCAGCCCCCAAGCCAGTCACACAGGGACGAACTTTGAGAGGCATCATTATCTCCTTTGCAAAGGAGAACACCCAAGCTTGAAGAGATTGTGACCTGAGATTTTATCCTTGAGAGTGTATGGAGTCCCTTTAATCTGATTGAAGTGCTTTTAGCTCTGAATTCCTGTTGATTATTTCTCGCAGACCTTTCTGTTTTGCAATGGCTACAATTAAGCTGGAATATCATATTTGACAACTATATAGCTGTGCTTCAAAATGTTTTTGTTTTTGAGGTAGCCCAAATTGTAAAAGAAAAAGCCCATGACCAAGTGAATGCTAAAACAAAGGCCTCCATCCTCCCTGGCTTTAGCTTTGCTCTCTAATCTTCTGGGATCCTTAGCACAGCAGACACCCCAGGCCACACCAATGAATATGATTTCTTTCCAGCATGGTGAGTTCATCAGTTCTCTTTTCTGAATAACTGGTTTACAGAATACTCAGCTTTCCTTCTTTGTGGAACTCAGCTACAATAACAACTTACCACAACTACTTGGCAGAATTTCAAGAGAGCGACTTGAGCTCCATAGGCCAGTCTGGCAGCATGTTTTCATTTCATTTGATTTTGTTTGGTCTTGGTTTGTTTTTTAATTGTAAACTGCAGAGCCCAGGATACAAGGATAAAGTGTGCCAGTGGGTGGCCCATGGCTATCACAGAGTAGGGACACTGGTGGGTCATGTCTGATATGCCCCACAGTCTTGGCGATACTTGCTATGAGAGCAAACAACCCCCATCTTCCAGAAGCATGGAGGCCATAGTAAACCCATCTACTATGGTTCATCCACTTTGACTTGCATGGCCTGAGAATACACACACTTTTCCTGTACCACTCTAATAGTAATCTAAAATGTCCTTAATCTGGATGTTGGCGTGTCATGCCTAGCATCCTAGCACCTCAGGAAGCTGAGATCCATAGGAACAAGGCTCAAAGCCAGGCCAGGCAGAAGATTACACAAGGTTCTCTCTCTAAAATAACTAGCAAAGAGCTGAACTTAATGATGTGTGTGTGACTTAATGATACCACAACAGCTAACCAAGTGAGCCAAGCAAGTGCAAACTCAGGTACCAACAACCAGATAAATACCCTTAAGACAAGCAAAAGAGCAGTAGATATTACCTAACTCTGCAAGAAAAATGACCTCCAGAGATGTTTAATCATCCCAATGCCCATGCCCCTACCTTCATCCATACATGAGGGCCTGAAGCTGTCAGGACCAGGGTTTCAAGTTCCCAGTCATTTCCATGGTGCAACTAAAGTTGAGAACCCATGTCTTATTGCATGTGTGCATCCTTATCTAAGGCTTGCATTCTTATGTGGAAGGTTATAAGTGAGAATAGAAAAAAAATTACCCTTAAAATTCTTTAGATTACCCACAAGGAATATACAAGTTAGTAAATGTTACAGATGCAAAGCATTATTCTGCCATTCTAATTACATAACCAGAAGTACTCACAGGGTTGGGTTCAGGTTCTTCAAATGCTCAAGAGGATGGGTTCCACTGCCCAATACAAAGGGTCACAGTATTATATAAATTTATATAGTTTATAGCATATAGGATATAGTATATAATATGTGAATGGCAACCTATAGATTTTGTATGACTCCATACCTACTTTAAGACCTGAGTAATTTTCCTAACATTACCTCAGGTGGGAACAAGCTTCCTGGATCTCACAGGGTGAAGGAATCATTCATGTGATGCACAGATCAGAGCTGAACCCAGAACCTAGAAGAAGTTCAGATTCTAGTCCCTTGGAGGGCAGAATTGCCTGACAGAGTCAAGCCTTCCAAAACCTTCTATACCCAACTGTTGTAGCCTTCCTCAGTGCTTTCTAGGAGACTTTCTCTTTATTCAGTTCAGTGTGTCTCCTCTTTTCCTGACATGAATCACTTGCTCCACTTCCATATCTTTGCCTCAGCTAGAATTCCCATTCAATCCTTTACTTTTGCACATGCCCTCAAATCTACCCAGTCTAAGCTGTGTCCACCAGGACTACGTGTCTTGTATTTTATTACCCTCCTAGGTGGCCTGGCTTCAGTATTCACCTTGTCTCTGTCTTCACTCTTTCTACATTTTTGCCAACTAGTCCACCCTTGGAATAATAATCTTGGACTCCTGTCATGCCCAGTGTCCAATCCTTCTGCAAATCCCATAGGCTCCATCTTTTAAATCCTCCTAAACAACCACTGCTTATGACCTCTACTGCCATCACCAAGGTACACTTAATCACACCTGAGTTATAATAGCAGCCTTCTGCTTCCACTCTTGTTTCAGTGATTCTCACATTGCTCCCTATTCAAAGGTCTCCAATGGTCCCAATCACTTGGAGAAGGAAATCCCAGTCTCACCAGGTCCTGCCACAACAAAACAACAAGTAACTCAACAATTTCACTTTTGTATTAGTAGCAGCATTTAACAGGTATTTATCCCCTACAGTCCCTGCTGCAAGCCTTCCATATTTTCATGGACCCACATAGGTGACTCACAATTTGGACTCTGAAGCACAGAGAAGTTCAGATACATTTATGATCAGCAGAGCCAATAGGATATAAGCTGGGATTTGAACCACAAGAGTTCTCACTGTCCCCATCCTCCATCCTGTGGCACAGGATACATAACATACACAGCCAGCCACACCTTCCAGAGCTTATTTTAATTTAAAATGCTGCAGTGAGGAGTCTAACACTCTATTTGTTTTCTTAGGTGTGTAAGTATATCAATGTGCGAATTTGGCTGGAGGAAGAGAGGTTTTAGGGAAGAAAAAGGAGCGGGGGAAAAGACAGAACCTGCATGAATTAGGGAAGATCATGGCCTTGAGCAAGGCCAAGCTGGAAGTCAAGCAGTGTGTTTGAAAAATATGATCTCTCCCAAGATGAAGATTACGTCAAATATATGGTGATATACCACCCAAAAGGCAAAACCACAGTTTGCTTGTTTAAAGGTTTCTTTTAGATTGGCTTGGCTGTGTCTCCGAGCTGCACTGCAAGCCGTGGGTTGTAGTTTCATGTGAGGCTTAAAGAGGCTTGCAGAGAGGAATTTGCATGCTTCCCAAAGGCCCTACCCACAGACATCAGGCTTCCCAGCTAGACAGTAGACTTGTGATGGCCACAAAGAAGGCCCCAACCTAAATTCTCACCTAGTGAGGAGGAGAAATCTATATAGTGGCTAGGAGAAAGGGTTTGGAGATAGCTAGAATGTGTCTGGAAGAGGAAGGTGTCATCCTGCTATATGATAAGCAGGGAGAGAAAAGGGTCTGCAGCTTGGATGTTACTGGTGAAAACAAGATCAGGGGGTGAAGGCAGAGAACTGGTGGTTGGAAATAAATACCCAAGAGTGTTAGATATCTACTCCTCTTCTTCACCCAAGTGGAAGCAATCTGTCACATCTGCCAAGATGCATTGTATTCATAAACTGCTTTGTTCATTGCCAACTCCTTTGTAAAACTACTAAAAATAATTTTTAAAGGACATGAGAACCAGACACTCATGGCACATGTCTATAATCACAGCTACTCAGGAGGCTGAGACATTCAAAGCCAGCTGGGACAGAAAAGTCCAGAAGACTCTTATTTCCAATGAATTAGCAAAAAGCCAGAAATGAAGATGTAGTTCAAATACTAGAGTGTCCTCCTTGAGTGAAAAAGCCAAGTGAAAGATTTAGGTCTTGATTTCAAGCCCCAGTACTAGCACTCCCATGTGTGCACACGCACGAGCATGCAAACACACACACACACACACACACACACACACACACACACACTCCACATTCAGAACAATGTGAAGAAAACACCATCAAATTTGCCACGCAGGCAACCTAATCAGAGACTTGGGAGGATTGCTGGTGGGGGGCAGGGGTGAAATTTGGGAGTCAGCCTGATCTCCCTCCCTCTGTAGTATAAACAGTTGTTATCTGAAACACGCAAGAACCCAGGAGGAAAAATCCCAATTACACACCAGGAAGGCAGAGCCCCATTTTGGAAGAAGGGGTGGGAGGGCATTGAGTTTCATTGATTGGGTCTCCGTGGCAGGCCAGCTGCCCCCCAGGAAGGCCTGGTATTCCTGTCCTCTCGGTGAACCTGCCTGAAAGGGATACAGGAGTTATTGGGTAATCAGGGCTTGTCAGCACCTTGGTTATGCAGGATGCTTCAATCCGATAATGTGAATAGAACCTGTAATAGGGCTGATGAAAAGCACTCCAGTTTCAAAAGGGCCTTGAATGATTTTTGGTTCATTTTCTGTTTACATGTAATGTGTTATTGATGTCATTACCTTATAATACAGCGGCTTGTTTCATGGAAAAACCAGGAATTATTCATTCTCAAAAAAAAAAAAAAAAGACTTAGAAGAAGAGGAAGAAAGAAGGAAAGAAACCCTGTTACATGAGGAAAATTGCATTCGAATGCTAGAACTGAAACATATTGATTTTCTGGCGCTAGACTTTTTAGATTAAAAATGCCAATACTAAATCCTTTCATGACCTATAGTTCATATGAAGTTCGCATGTCATTTACTATTATTCTGGGAAGAAACGCTGAATCTTTAATGAAAACATGGTTGGAAAGAATGTCTGCCGTTTCCACAATTTGCATACCATTATAATAATGCTTGATTATGAGCTAAACATGCAGGGAGTAGGGTGGGCTGAACATTTTTCTTATTTCAAATCAAAAGTCATTTGTCTCTTATAATTGTCTGCATGTCTTGGCTTTTTCCTTGGTGGGAGTCACAGATGTGCACTTTCATGGCCCAGTCTTGTTAAGGTTGCACATTTAACTAACCATGCTAACCAGATGATACCTTTGTGTCCTCTTGGAGCCAGAAACCTGTGCACATCTAGTCTTGCTGCCATGCAGGAAAAAAAAATGCTACCTATAGGGTCCTGTGAACTTGAGATTGAATATGTGGACACAACACAATCTTAGTTTCATTGCATGATTACTGCTGAGCTCAACAATCCCTTAGCAAAAGACCCAAAAGGCTCTGTGGCATCTCTAGTTATAGTTTCTGTTCACAAACAATGTGCTATATTGCCAGATTTGGAATTTAAGTAGAAATACCTTTCTTTAAAAAAAATTTCTTTACTGTATTCATCGTGTTTTCAGGCCATTATTATAGTTATGTGTGCTTTGCCCAGAGCTTTCTTTACTTCCTATTAAATTTAAAGTTATTTGGACAGAGATAAGTAGATCCTATAACACCTTAACCTCCATCATTATCACTCTAACTTCTTCACTAGAATGAAAACAAGGTCATCAGAGAATATAGATTTCTCAAATGGGCAGTTTTTCCAACTCCTCAATGTCAAGAACCAGATCTAGTTCACCAACTAGATCTACTTTTTGTTGTTGTTGTTCCAGTTTGGGAGCTTGAGCTCCACTTCCGCCTTTTTTGGTGTTTACTTGGAGATGAGTCTCACAGACTTTCCTGCCCATGCTGGCTTCAAACCATGAGCTTCAGATTTTACCCTCCAATAGCTAGGATTGCAGGAGGGAGCCACCATTGCCCGGCTCCAAACCTACTTTTATAATGTTTTCTTACAACCCAACTTGTACATTACTTTGCATATCACCTGCAGATCTTTTTGCATTGCACCAGCAGAATTGAACAATTACAATAGAAACTGTTTTGCAGCAAATACTTTAAAATTTACCTGAAAATTCACCATTACCTGATTTTCCTCTAAAACTTTCTTCTAAATTATAATAGCCAATAGTGACACTACAACTCAAGCAGTGAGATCAAGAGTTGATAGATGCTAGAGTCAAAAACCATACATTTTCACCGGGTACCAGTGGCTCATGCCTGTAATCCTAGTTACTGAGAAGACTGAGAACTGAAGATTGTGGTTCAAAGCCAGCTGGAGCAGGAAAGTGCATGAGACTCTTATTTCCAATTAACCACCAAAAATCCAGAAGTAGAGCTATGGATCAAGTGGTAGAGTGGCTGCCTTGAGCAAAAAACAAAAAGCCCTTCCCCTCCCCCAAATTAGAAAAAACGTATATACAAGATTCAGGGCACCAAAATCAACAGTGACTACAGGGGTTATACCATAAGGGAAGAACATACAAAATAAACAAAAAAAATCCCATAGTATATTAAAAACAACAGCAACAAAGGAAAAACCTCTTATGTCCTTGCCTTGGGGTTCATTTCATTTACTATAATCTTATATAGCATAGATAGAATTAACAAAAGAAAGAGCTGGTTCTTCCAAAAAAATAACAAAATTGACAGACTTTTAGCAAATTCTATCAGAAAAAGAAGAGAACACACCCAGATAAACAAAATCAGAGATGAGAATAGAAACATCACTACAGAAACAGCTAAGATTCAGAACATTATAAAGGAATACTTCTCAAACCTTTATGCTAATAAGTTTGCAAATCTGGAAGAAATGGATGAATTTCTAGCAAATATTGACATGCCCAAACTAAACCAAAATGATTTAAACCAACTTAACAGGTCCATATTGAACATCAAAATAGAAATAGCCATAAGAGATCTATCACCCAAGAAAAGCCCAGGACCAGATGGATTTACAGCTGAAATCTACAAGGTCTTCAAAGCAGAACTCACAACAATACTCCTCCAACACTTCAATGAAATTGAAAGTGAAAGTGCACTACCAAATTCTTTCTATGAAGCCATCATAACCCTCATCCCAAAACCAGTCTAAGCTTTTTTTTTTTAATCAGTTTATTCTAATTCCCAGCTCACAGGTATTTCATTGCCACAATATTTCCAGTTTTGAGGAAACTTCCAAATCCCCAAATATTCCACTCTATACTTTGATAGTTATATTATATTGCTTGTTTCCTTCCCCTGATTATATACCTGGGTTCTGCATCCATATAATCTTGAATGGACATTCTTCAGTGCAGACATCACTCACCTGCTGAAAACAATTGTGATTTTCCCCTGAGAGTTTTCTTCTTCAGATTCCATATTTGGATTCAGCGCTTTACCCTCTTTTTGTAGGTTATCAAGTCTTTTAACAATCCAGGTAGTCCTCTAAATACATTAATTCACCATCGGGTCCTAAAACTATATTCCAATGGTATTCTCAAAATGTAAAATGGGACAGAATGATCACTTTCATCATTCCAGAAGTCATATTCCTGTTAATCTGCACTAAACTTTGATTCATCTTTGGGGAAAACATACATCACATTGATTCATTCTGCATGAAGTCAACACAAAATCCCTTTGTTAACAGAAAATTATCTTATCTTGCTGGTTTTCATGATGTTGTCCTTTGTAGTTCCCAGTCATTCCCGCCAGGACTGTGCTTCTAGTTTTACAATCATGTCTGATTTCATAATATCTCAGAGAATGAATGAGGCAAGTGTATCCAAGTCTTTCTTCATTCATATATACGAACAGGGACTTCTTGTAGACTCTTTGCTATGGTCCTGCCAGAATAACAATGACAAGGCTAACAGCAGGTATTTCATGAAAGTCACAAAGGCTGGTGTAAATGTGTTTCTGACTCTCCTCCTTCTTGTGGGTTTGTCCTTGGTTGGCAGTTGTGGTTGGGCAAGCCATGGGATAAAGTCTGTGGCCCATGAATTTCAAGAATGAAATGATGTGTCTCAGCCAAGAATTTAGCTGCCAATTCAAAGCACATGACAACTTTCTCTCTGGCATGGTGACTAACAGCATTGAAGATGTTGGCTAGACGATGACATGGAACTGAATTTTCTATGAACTTAAAATAGCTGTGAAAAGGAATCCTTATTTTGAAGTGGCTGAGATGTAGGGGCTGCTTGTTTTTGCAGCATAGCCTCACCTACCTGACTGATACTCTTACTTAGTAGGTAGTCAGTTATTCAACATCAGGCAAGTATTTGTTTAATACTGTATGGAAAAGCACAGAAATAACTACCTTTGTGGAAATAGAGGGTTTGGACATTTAATGTATGGTCACATCAGACCTGAAACAACACCCCCCCCCCCAAAAAAAATATAGCAGGCAGAATGCAATGTGATCAGATCGAGTGTCTTCAGGCATGTGATGAAAGGTGGACTCTTCAGGAAGAGTACAGATGGAAGCTGGAGAGCCAGGGTTTAAGTACCACTTCCAAGCACCTACTGTAATGACTTTGAGCTGGGTGCTTTGTCTCTGTGCAATGGTTTCCTTTATCCCTTCCTGTTAATGCATAATTCAACTCAATTCCCTCTGTGCCAACAGCTGTCCAACCTCCACCTGGATCTTTTGAGAAACAGGATGTTCATCATTTCCCCAAACAGGGTTTCATTTCTCGGCACCTGTACTTATTTCAATGTTTTTCCTTTGAAGCTCTTAAGCTCTAGAAGGCTGCAGATATATTAAATTACCTTGATGGTGGAACCTCACCAAAGCTAGAATTTGCATGTAAGTCTTTTTTTAACTGACTTTCTACTCTATGCCAACCATAGAGTAGAAATGTGGGCATGAGAAAAGTTCATGCAATATCTGTGAACTTCAGGTCCAATCAGACAGATAAGACTGCCTCATATAGCTACCAGAATACAATGTATGGTGCTAACTTAAAGGTCAGATTCCGGAAGAAAGGAAGTGTAGTGGGGATTAGTGTCATGAAGGAAGCTTTCCAGGATGGCATGAAATTTGTGCCAAGCCTTAAAGGAATTTAGATTCTAGTTGGGGGACAAACATAAAGGAGTGGTCTATCAGATAAGAAGAGCAACCCCAGGGAAAGAATAAGTGTGGTGTATTTGTGAAGACATAGGGACACCTGGTACTAAAAGAGATAGACACATACAGACAGAGACACAGAGAGACCGGCAGAGGGACAGAGAGGCTCAGATTCTGACCAGCCTTGGATGCACGATTTTTAAAGGAAGCCATCGTCATGGATTTTTAAGATATAATAGTAGCTATTTAGACAACTCAGACTACCTAGTCTATATTAAAGAATGACTTTATGTCCTTCTTGCAGCAGTCAAAGGGCCTTCCCATAGCTAAGAAAGCTTTGCACATCTAGGCCTTTATCCTTTTAATCACAGACTCTCTGTGATTTACAGGTTTTGTGTAATTAACTATAACTACATATTCAATATGGAGATTTATTCCTGGACTGTTCTTATGTTGTGATGGACATTGCTAAGTCAGTACTGATGGGTCAACTAATGCATCATCCAGGGAGCAAACCTGTCATAGAGGTTTTGGGCCGGCTTTTACTGTAACAAGAGGTTTGCAGAGGGGATCTATGGAATTGTACCTTTTTGCCCAGTGCATCCTATTCTTCACATAAGTAATGAGTTCATTTTGCCTTTCAATGAGAATAGCTTTCTCCAAGGCACACAGGGTACTTGGTACAGTCCCATGACACAAATTCTTAAAGAAGGTAAGGAATGCCACTGGGAACATGGATATCCACATTCAATCTGCTCCTGTTCTGTCTCTCTATTGGCTCCTCCCTGTTCTTATTAGTTAATGTTGAGTCACCAAAGAAAAATTCAAGCAAAACACAACTCAGTGATATTTGAGTTGGTTCTTACAAGGAAAACAAAGAAGAGACAGGACAAAGCAATAAAAGAGATAAGAAAAGAAACAAATGCTGTGTAAAAAGATGAGTGAGTTGGGGCAGATGAGATGCTTCCTGGTGGGTGGAGGAAATAGTTAATGAACTTATTGCATCCAGGCAATCATTTAGAAATGCCAAGGAGAACAGAGTAGAATCAGAGTCGGAAGAAAAATCAATGTTATTTCTATAAATGGAAAGGGGAATTTGGGCTAATTACCTTTCTAAAAATTAAGGTCATCATTAGAAGTTAAAATACTGGCTTTTATTTTTTTCAATAGATTTTGATAGCTTTCAAAGTACATTTACACCCATTATTTTTAATATTTTTATTCTATGACACATAGTAATTGTACAGATCTGCTATCATACTTGATTTCCACAATCCTGAGAGGTAGGCAAAGTGGATTCCCATTTGTCTTTTTACACAGCATTTATGTTTCCTCATACTTTATCTTTTATTTCTTTTTCCTTTTTCTTCTTTGTTTCCCCTTGAATAGCCAGAGTTTTCATTTTGCAGATGATGACCTCAGACTTGAGAAAACTCACTTAAGATTACAAAACTAACAATAGTTAAGTCAAGACTAAAAGCCCAGACCTTTTGCCTGTGATCTCTCGTCAGATAACAGAGGTCAGGCCAAGCCAGAGAGTTAACAGTGAGTTAAGAAAAGGTAATATACTTAAGGGAAGAGGTCTAGCCATGTAAATCAATGGACAAGAACAAACAGAACCTGGAGGACACACTGAGTAGCAGATGTGTTTTCCCAGTTATGACCCAAACATCATTTACAAAATATTTCCAACATTTTTTTTTGTTGGTCATGGGGCTTGAACTTGGGGCCTGGGTGCTTTAGCTCTTTTGCTCAAGGCTAGTGCTCTACCACTTTAGAATGATAGCGCCACTTCAGGTTTTCTGGTGGTTGATTGGAGATAAGTCTCATGGACTTTCCTGTCTAGGCTGGCTTTGAAACATGATCCTCAGATCTCAGCCTCATGAGTAGCTAGGATTACAGGTGTGAGCTACCAGCACCCAGTTTTCCAACAACATTTTTCTAAGTCAGGCGCTTTTGCGGTAAAAAATAATCTATATTTCTGACACCTCTTTTACAGTCAATACATCTAGCCTATGGGCAAATATGCTCACAACCTTCAACCAGCTCAAGCTTGAGAGCAATCACTTGCTACATGTAAGCTTTACCTTAGTGCCATCATTGCCTGCTGTCCCTAGTCCTGGATGACCAAAGGCCAGCTAATATTTCTCATCACACTTCTACTTGGGTGTTTCTCCTAACCACCTGCATCGTTCTTTGGATATTGGAGCCTTTGAAATTTGTGGCCACGATTCAGAAGCAGCCTCCTATGCTATCAAGTCCCAGATACATAAATGTGGGACGATTGTTTTCACTCTTAAAGCTTCTAAGTGTATAAAAGAAGGATGGTGGCAGTAGCTCTGCAGAAGATATTTGGAATTGTTTTCCTTTCCTTGTTATTCCTTTGTTTTAGATTCTTATTTGGGGAGAAAAGGAGGCCTACCTTTTTTCCCTACCAAATAGGTTCTTCCAAACAAATGAAGATGAACTGGATTCAGAATCAAGAATCAGCAACCCAAAGTAACATACAGTGCATGTTCGGCTTGCAGGCGCTCCCTTGAGTTTCTGGGGATGGCCATGGTAGAAGTGTTGGGCTATTGTGCTCTTTGGTGTTCGTTGGTGTAAGCTGCCATGTTTATGAAGGAAGCGTCTGAGTTTCCCCATTCTCTGCTCCAAGTTGAAATGATCTCTGCTTGGGCAACTTCTACATCTGGTTCTCTGCCCTCCTAAAAAATCTAAGAGACTCTTAATTTGCTATAGTCTTGTCTCTCACTAGTTTGGTGCTCAGATCCAGACCCTGCTGCTTTTACCTTATTATCTTCTGTGTTACACGTCTCAATACAAAATTCATTTTCCATTTCTTGTCAAGCATATTTGTAGGGCCTTAAGTCAGTGAAGTTTGGAACCCATGTTAAGAAAATAATACAAAGTTAGCATATAAAAATTATTTACAAAATAGAATATTTATTTTTCTTAAAAATCCAAAAATTTTACTTGGGATGAATAGAAGTAGGGCAAATCAAATAATAGAAAGCTGGAAAAAAAGAGGTTATGTTTTTTATTAGTTAATGAGCTGGTGCCTCCCCTAACTTTCCCTTCTATCCCCTTCTCTCTCCAGCTTGATCTGACCAAAGGAGGTACAGGCAGGAGGTGTTTAACTAAGACTTCGAATTAAACTATCTCTTCCTTATCCCCCCAGCTCTCCCAAGAGTGGTGCTTTTACCTATATGTATCTCCTTCAACATTGCCTTCTGTTTTCACATCATCTGAAGCATTTATAATTAGTGGCTATATTTCATTCTTTCTGACAGATTACTTAAAATAAGGCTGTTTTCCTAACAAAACCCTGATCTCTACACTTGGGGGCGGGGGAGGAGGTGGGCATGCGTGCTCGTGTCAGTACTCAGGTTTGAAATCAGGGCTTAGATCTCTCTCTTGCTTATCTTTCTTGCTCTCAGCTGGTACTGTACAACTTAAGCCACACCTCCAATCCAGCATTTTACTGATTAACTGGAGGTGGAATCTTGTAGACTTTTCCGCCCTGGCTGGCTTCAAACCACAACCCTCCAGATCTCAGCCACCTGAGCATCTGGGATTTCAGACATAAACCACAGGTATGAGCCAGCCACAAATGCCTAAGTATATTCTTTTCTTTTTTTTCTTTTTTTTTTTCTTATAATACTATGCTCAGAAAATATTGGCACACATCTGAATTCAACCTAAACATATAATACAGACAGATATTCAATCTGTAAATTGAGCCTAAGGTTAATCTGAGAGTCACTATGTCTTTAAATGCCATAATTACATATTTGCATAATTTTATTCAATCTATCTCAACATAGGAAGTATCATTTTTCTCCAAATGGACAGAATTTACAAAAGGTAACATGTAGTATTAGAAGAGAACCTCAGCTGTTGGTAAGCTCAGTCCAGAACATACTAAAAAATGCAAGATGGAAGTAATATGCACATGGGTCTAGTTATTTTAAAAAATACTTTTAATGGTACAAAGGGCCTAGGAATGTGGCTCAGTGGTAGAGTGCCTGCCTAGCATGTATGAGTCCCTGGGTTCAATTCCTCTGTACCACATACACAAAATAAATAAATAAATAAATAAATCTTTTCTTTCTTCTTTCTTTCTTTCTTTCTTTCTTTCTTTCTTTCTTTCTTTTTTTTATCAGTTGTGGGACCTGAACTCTGAGCCTGGGCGCTGTCCCTCAGCTCTTTAATTCAAGTCTAGTGCTCTACCACTTGAGCCACAGTACCACTTCCCAGCTTTTGCTGCTTATGTGGTTGCTGAGGAATCAAACCCAGAGCCTCATGCAGGAAAGGCAAGCACTCTACCACTGAGCCACCTTCCCAGCCCAAGAATCATATTTTTTAAAAATGGTATAAAGTAGTATCAGGATAAATCTTAAGCTGAGTCATCTAGTAGAGGAACAGTAATGAAATATTATTTCACTCAAAAAACCATGCTTAGGAGAAGCAATATATAATTCAGATAGTAGAAGAGGTGATCAGATGCTTCTAATAGTGATGTGATTATAACAATAAGGGCAGCAAGTTTATGCTGGCACTCAGTGGTGATGGGCTTTTAAATTGTAAACCTTATAGGAGGGCAGCAAATTTATTATGAGTAATACAAATAAGAGAGAAAAACAAAGCAGTGTGAATTGATAACTATGGGGAGGGGAGTTGCTTTTTCTTTCATCTTTTTTTTTTAATTAAAGGCATTTTATAAATAAGACAGATGACTATAAGAGACTACAGAAATCACATCCCAAGAGTTGAAGAGGACCCCTGCTTCTGGTAGAAAATACCTGGTCAAGACTGTTATTATGCAGAGAAAGAGAGGACATCCAGATTAGATTGTTTACCACAGTTATTTAGCCACAAAAGGTTCTCTTTCCCCTCAGAACTTGATTTGTGTTTGAATTTATAACATCTGTAAATGTTAACTGACAAAAGTTATAAGTAATGGTATTTGGTGATTAGAGGTGATATAAAAATTAAATTTTTGAATAGAAGCAAAGAATAATATATTCACCAAAAACACCTTAATCCAAGGATAGGCCTCTGCCTTAATCATCATAGAGCACTTACTGCCCACTTTGTGTCTGGCTCAGAGAAGGCATTAAATATGTAATTGATATTGATTAAATAGATCATTGATTGAAGACTGGATAACTGGATGATTGAATAAATGGAAGAAAAAAGGAGTAGAGAGAAAGGAGAGGAAAAGGGAGAGTAGATGGACGGGTGGATGGATGAGTGACTTTTAAAGGGGAATTTAATCTGTTCTCTCATTTCCTGAGAAAGAGTGAGTTGTGCCAATTCTGGGCCAGGCTCTTTCAAACTGAACACAGCAATGAGCATACTTTTTAATAATCTTCAATGGCAAGGACTTTATATTAGGAAATGTAATAAAGTAAGTCTCATTTCATGATCAAATCTCCAAGTTTTGGAGATCACTGAGAGTCCTAAGAGCGCCAGCAGCATGGATGGTAATCATTTATTTGTAATTACAAACTAGAAGACACTCATGACTCAGTGGAGGCAAGCCAAATTAGTGAAGGAAATTAACTGTAGGATATGGTGTGTGTGTGTGTGTGTGTGTGTGTGTGTGTGTGTGTGTATGAGAGAGCAGAGAAATGAGAAAAGACTAAGAAAATATTTCTAGTACATATTAAATAGACATCAGTAAGTAATTTTAATTTGTAAATAATATTTCAGTTATAAGTGAAAGAATAATCTAACCTATAAACTTAAGGGTGGTTCTAGGTGGTGCTTCTGGCTAAGAATATTCTCCTTCATCTCTTTCACACTATTACTTAGACATGTGAACATTTCTCTACTCTATCCAGCCTGTCTTGAATTTCCACAAATTTGAATTTATTCTGAATTGATGGAGCGCAAGTAACATTAAGTGTTTAACTGGAGACCTTGAACATGTATTGCTTAAAAGTTTCAGGTGAGTATTAATTCCCCCAGCAAAATTTAATACTCATTGAATCATTACATAATTATTAATCTTGTACCTTTTTAAAACTAATGAACAGAAAATGAGAGGAAGGTCTGCCACCCTCTGCCTCCCTTCTGTCTCTTTATATAGAGCTGGGTTTAGCCACCAATAACACTGAATTGTATTCAGAGTTCACAGCCATCAAAAAAGCTAGTGCAGTTTTAGGTTAAGCATATTTTATCCATAAATTGCTATATTTGGTTCTCAAGTTATTATTGCTGTTCCTTGGGGTACATTTAAATCCACCTTATTGTAATAGATTATGGAATATAGTGGCTAATGTGTCTAATGTAAAATAAATGACTATAATGATTTATGATGCGACACTTCAATTTTATTGAACATAAGGATCATTGTACTAAAATGGATGGTGTATTGCTGGTTTAGCATAAAATACTGAATAACATATCCCAGAAAATGAATGGCTTGGCCAGTTCATAATATTCTGCCCCTTCAGCTGAGAGGTCTTTAATAAGCAAGAGTGTCATTACACTTGGAAATGTATGTGTAGGTAATCCATTATCTAGAACAATGACAGGGATCGCTTGAGTCCTTGTTAAAGAAAGGGCCTCTTTAGGAGAAAATAGCTTGGTCTTCCTGAAAGCAAGATTTCTACCCAACCACACAGAAAGCATACAATGCTTATCACAAGACGAAATGGCCCCACATTTAAAAAGTATTGCCTGAGACTTTCATTGCAAACCATAAAGGAGAATCTCAGAAAGGTTTTGATTTTTTTTTTTTTAGCATTGCCCTCTGGTGATATCTTTAATGCTTTTTCCCATGTTTCCATTCGCTAACTTGGTGTGTGTGTGTGTGTGTGTGTGTGTGAGAGAGAGAGAGAGAGAGAGAGAGAGAGAGAGAGAGTCCATGTCCATCCTGCAGCTTGAACTCAGAGTCTAGGTGCTGACCTTAGCTTTTTCTCCCAGGGTTAGTGCTATACCGCTTGAGCCACAGCTCTACTTCTGGCTATTTGGTGGTTAATTGGAGATAAGAGTCTTACAGATGTTTCTGCCCTCACTTGCTTTGAACTAGTACCTCAGATCTCAACCTCCTGAGTAGCTAGGACATAAGCCACCGGCACCAGGTTATCCATTCACCAACTCTTTAACTCCTGTCATACCCAAAATGGTAGAAGTTCTTACCATTTTCCCACTAACTCCACATCTGTGGTTTCTGAATAATAATGTAGTTTGAAACAACTTGATTTTACAGTTTTTCTTATTAATTATAATAACAAAAGATGAGTGTTAGCAATGTATTAGACTGATGCATTTGTGTTCTCAGACCTAGGAGATATGAGAGATTCTTGCATGTCAAATAACTGGTTTAGATTAATGGTAAATCTTTGACCTTCAAAACCAGGGCTGGGTGGGAAAGGAACATCAAAGTGAAGGAGTCCATATAACTGCTTTCTGCCTCTCCCTCTCCTTCCCTCCTTCCTTCCCTCCCTTCCTTCCCTCCCCTCCCCCTCCATCTCTCCATCATGATGATACTACCACCCAGCTCTACAACTCTCTCCTAGAACACAGTTCAAACACCTAGACAGTTCCCATTCAGAAACTAAATCTTTGTAAGGTTGTCTTAAGAGCATCTATCTCATTCCCTGGAAAGATAACCCACTTCTTTCCTTGCTGTGTCTGTGCTGGGAAGAGAACCTAACTTCTGCATTATGAGGAACACCATATTCAGTGCTACTGACCACCTTTCTCAGTTATGTTATGAGTCTGTGCCTGTCTCCATACCTCAACCCAGACAAGCTCATCAGAGCAACCCAAACTGGGGCTCTGTCAGATACCACATGACCCACAGTTGAGAATTGTCTGCCCATGTGATTAGACTTGAACCCAGTTTCAGTGGGGCCACATATACATGGAAGGTTTGGTTTCCTTCTTCTCAATGGTGGACTCACGATGGCCTGAGAAGACATAGCTCATGATGAGAGAGTAGCCTTGGGATAAAGCAAACACTGTGTTTGCAGAGCTGAGGAGTTTTACACTTCAGAGCAGAAAATGTTTTACAGTGGATTCTGTTCTGTGTGGACTGAAGGTGTTTATTCCAGGAACACTCTTATTTCTTTATTGCCATTGTAATGACAAAGAGATATTGCTTAAAGCTATTCATTGTAGAAAGAAATGATGACTCCTGATGTGTCGATTTTGATGGTTAAATGTCAGTGAGCGAGTCTGTTTCAGAAACAACATGGACATTTCCATTGTAACCAGCAATGAGGGATGAGTGGCAAGAGCCATTTTCTCACCACTCAATTCAGAAGGCTAGAAAAGATAAGGATGAGAGCTCCTGATGACCTGATCTTAAAATCCCCCCTCAACTGCTACAATCTCCACACCTCCACTTCCTAAATTCTAGTTTTTCTTTCCACAGCAGATCCATGTCATCATTAAACATCGTCAGAAAACTTCCACAAAGAATATGACTGTTTTCTTTGTTCCTGACACTTTCCCTATTTACCTCAAATATTATAATAAATATCTCATGATAATGGAAGTGACGCTGTAGCTCAAGTGGTAGAGTGCTCGCCTTGAACTGAAGAGCTGAGGGATAGCGCCCAGGCCCAGAGTTCAAGCCCCACAGCCGAACAAAAAAAAATATTATAATAAATATCTCATGATAAGAAACTGTTTCCTGTTCACTGAAGCCTTCCCATCAGCTTGACATGGGTCTCTGCCAGTCATCTTTAGAACTAGTTCGTAGAACTGTGACCACAGAAAGGAAACTAACTTACCAGGGGAAAAAAGCATGGTATGATTCTATGGCCAGTGGAAGATTCTTTTCCTCTGCCTCTGCTACAATTCACATTCATAAACACACATGCATGCATAAGAACACACATGCATATCCACAACAGATATACATACACAGCCACACATATACACATAGACATATATACACATAAACACAGACACAGACATACAAACATATAAATACAGACATATATACACACCTATATAAACAGAGATACACATACATACAGATACACACACATGCACACACACAGTATCTCCACTGTTTTCTTAATGCACATTCTTGATTGCTTCCCTCCCCGTCCTTTGATTTGAAATTATTCCTCATATCAAGTATCTACTTTTACTGTCTCTAAACTCTGTGTCTACCTTCTAGCACCAAAGTCATCTCCTAGAATCTAGGCTTCCATTTTTGTGAGAGTCCATGCATGGAATTAGTCATGTTAACATTTCTCTCAAAAAGTGCTGTAAGGGCCTTTTCATATTAAAAAAAAAAAAAACAGAAACATATTTTGGCTTCTTTCCCAATGAGGTCATCTGACTACTTACTTCTCCTGCAGTCTGGAAACATCCAGTAAGATCCTAGATAAAGCCTCAAAGCTCATCATATAATCCCTTCAAAACACTTTGATTTACTCAACTGATGATTGAACCTGAGAAAGCTTGAGGTATCCACCACCAGTAATACTTAAAAGTGCCTTTTCTTGCTATCTACCTTCATTTATAAGCTATATAAGCCCATCAAAGGAGCTTTGGATCTCTCTTTGGGAGCACAGCTTTTCCAAGTGTTAAGTCACAGTGGAGAAGTCAGCCTGGGTTGAACAGACAGGCCATTTAGCACTAGGCACAACAAGTCTGGAACAAGTTTTGAAACACTGAACCTGTCAAGTGCAATTATTCCTGAGCTATACAAGACAGATGCCCCATTAGAAGTTACGTGTGATACATTTAGGCTCTGGGAACTTTACCAAATGACTGGGTAATATATGGGGAAGGCCATATTTACTTGGGTAGGTTGGTAATGTTTCTGCCTCCTCCCATCCAGAGATGACTGAATATTTATATCATACACTGTCTTTTTGCTGTCCCCAAATGTTAAATATACCTAGAGATAAATTTAAGAGAGATGAAAAGAAGCAAAGGTTTTGTTTATTTATGCCAGTAGTAGGGCCTACACTCAAGGCATGAGCACTTAAGGCTGGTGCCCTACCACTTGAGCCACAACTTCACTTCTGACTTGTTGATGGTTAGAGGGAAGAATCTCACTTTCTGCCCAGGCTGATTTCAAATCGTGATTCTCAGATCGCAGCCTCCTGGGTAGCTAGGATTACAGGCATGAACCACCAGCACCCAGCAGAAGAAAAGTTTTTACTCCACCACCAGCCACTGTAATTCTTGGGTATATACAAAGAGGTTTTGCTCTTGGGTGGGAAAGATTTAAGGATTGCATGGAATATCCTCCAAAATAAACAAAGAAGTGTGGGGAATTCTTGGAGGTGGGCTGTCCAGGATAAATGGTGATATGATGTAATGATTCTTAAGCTCATCTGGAAAAATTAAAAGGTGATAATAACTAAAAGACTTTGTAAAATAGGAGCCAAAGAAAAGAGAGTCTTTTTTTGTATAATAAAATAGCAATCAAGAGCAAGAGACTAGCTGGTAGGACAGCTTGGGGTCTGGAGCGGTCCCAGCTATAGATGTATATAGAGAGAGAGAAATTCATTCCTTCAGATAGTCATTCAAATGCATATTAAGAAGACACTATTGAATAAAATGTTTGGGGTAAACAATTCTGTGACATAAACCTTACAGAAACACATATAGGAAGAAGTGATCACAATGATTTTTTTTTTAAGTTGATACTCTAAAGTTCCAAAAGGTGGCAAGGTGCAGTGGCTCATGCCTGTAACTGCAGGTACTTCAGGACAGAAATAAGATGCTTGTAGTTAGAAGCCAACCTGGGCAGAAGTTAGTAACACTCTATTTCAGAACAAGCCAGATCTGGTGGCTTAAACCTATAATCCCAGCTATGCAGGAAACAGGAATATCATGAGCTAACACTGGCCTCTAGAAAAAAGCTTGAGCCTTTATCTGAAAAACAATAAAGCAAAAGGGCTGGAGATATGGCACAATTGGTAGAGTGCTTACCTAGCAAGCTAAAAGACCTGATAATGCAAAAAGGAAAATGAAAATTCTAAAAGAAACATGGGTTCATTATATATGGAACAAAAGATCTCTCCAGGAGGTGCAGGATACAGAAGCTATAAAGTAAAACATTGCTATATTTGACCACAAAACAAAATTAAATTCTCATCAAACATCAAAAGTCCTCCAACAAACTAACCTATTTATAATATATATATATATATATTTCCAAGGTGCAGTTTTCTTACCAAGTACATTTTTGATTGATACATGCACAAGTAGATACATTCCTATACAAATATACATACATTATTCTAGTTTCTCTAGATAGATTTGTAATATTTAAGACTTTGAGAATGCTACACTTTTGCCATGACTTTTGAATCATTTTATATAATATAATTTATAATCATGTTTTTATAATTCTAAAGCAAACAAACACTAAAGTCTTTCTTGATAATGTGTCTAATTTTGATTGACCCATAAGCTAGCGGTTCTTAGTCATTTTAGAGATAAAAATGCCTTAAAGAATCAGAAGCAGTGATTTCCATCCCCTAACACGTGAACATAAAACGGGCATCACCATGTGCTACCCTGCTCTAAGTCCTTCTAAAGTAAGGTGCTGGAATGTATCTACTGCTACATAAAAAGCTATCTCCAACCTACATGCTTTAAAACAAGAACCATTTTATTGTTCCTGACTCATTTCTGTATCCAAAATCCAGGTAGGACTTGTTGGCTATAGCTTGCCTCTGTTCAAGTTAGATAGTGTGCACATTTCTGGAGTCTAAGGGCCCGACAGGGAAGTACCTACCTGCCTGAGCCCCCGGTGCTAGCTAACAGTGGGTGGCCTGCTGCTCCTCCACTGGCCCCTTTCTTCCCACAGAAGATCCTGGGCTGGCTTACCTGGAGGCTCAGGGCCAAAACGGAAGCCAGGTGAGTTCAGAAGATCTGGGTCTAGCAACATCCTGCACTTTCACCCCAATCTGTTGGTCAATGCAAGTCATAGGACTAGCCCAGATTCAAGGAAAATTAGCTCATAGGGGAGGAAAAGCACAATCATTTTGAGATAGGGCAAGTGATATGGTGGGAACACTTTCAAAAACAACCTGTTGGCCGTGGGAGCATGCTCCTCTGTCCCCCACTACTCAGGAGGGAAGGGAGGATTGTTTGAGTCCAAGAAATTGAGGCAGGCTAGGCAACATAGCAAAGCAACATCTTTACATTAATAAATAAGTGAGTGAGTGAATGAATGAATGAATGAATAAAACAATGAACTACAAAATGTGACCAGCAGAGAAGCTTTTCCATTTGTGCCTTAAACTTCGTACGCTACAAAATTTAGCAATCTATGGGTAAACTGTAATAGTGATCTACTCAATTTGAAACCCCAAAGATTTTTGCTCATTTAATGAATTATTCTTCACAACATATCTAAAATTCCTCAAAGTACATTCATGAAATGGAAAAGTGGTGACCTTAGCTCCTATCTCCCCTTTGCTGTAGAATGTTTTATCTGTCACGTAGAAGGCTCTAGTTAGACTCTCTTCAGAAACCCCATGCCAACCTGAGTGAAGAGGGGTGATACATTTTAAGGCTGGATCACCATGTTCAAACCAAGAAGAATTAGGGGAAACAACAAATCCTGGTCGTAAAATGGATGACAATACTAATAAGAGCTGGGAATTCAATGAAGTTTATGCTTCCCAATTCTCAAAAAGAACATCAATTAAATACAGAAAATCCAATTCCAAGTTTGCCTCTATTCCAAAATACCATTCACCTTCTAGCACTTCTGTGACATTTGTCAGTCAAGGATCACCAGCAGTGGGAGAGATGCCTGGGATAAAGTATTACAAATGAAGGGATTAAAGATGGCCACCTAAAGGAACAGATGCTAAAGAAAATGGGTGAAATTTTCTAATTCCTAGTCTCAAATAAAGATACCATATATTGGTAACCAGCAGGAAACCGAGCAAGGAGTTAAGAAAAAAAAAAAAAAGAATGCTCTCTTGGCAATCAAGAAACACTTGCCAAAGTGATGCAGAGTACAGATTTTCTTGTGGACTATTTTAGCAAAATCCAGGATTACCAGATTTCAGATCACCTGTCTGGTTATCTCTAAGGCTGTCCCTAACAGCAGAACAAAGACAAAGCGGCACCGTTGGAGCCCGCTGAATCTCACCGATGGTTCAATAGAGGTTCCTGCTTTCTGTGGATTGCATGTGAGAACTATGGAAAAGAGCAGGAATGGAGTCATCCTGAGAGGAACCCCCGGAAGGGCAAGATGTCCCCAATTGTCTATGGAGACCATTGTCTAACTGAGGCTATTTTTAATACTTGGCTCTGACCCAAGTTCCTTTCAACAGCAGGAAGAAAATACTCAAAATAATATGGTTGACAGAGAAGGGTATTAGAAAATAAATTAAATAACTTCCGGATCTCATGATTCACACCTTAAAGTTGAATTTATTTATTTTTTCATTGTGGCTTTGTCAATCTTCAGCATTTCCTGCCACTTATCTCGGGCCACCAATCCCTGGAGACACTCCCCAACTTCTGACAGAGTCTGCAAGGTCACTGCAAACCTCTTTCATAGGAATGCAATATCAAGAAATTTTTACAAAATAGTGAAGGGGAAGGAATTGTAAAATAGTAATATTGGGGGGGGGATAGGATTTAGCCAACCTAGGAGTTAACCATTTGAATTCTTTGGAATTTCAGGAAGAGGGAAGACAAGATGAGTGGGAGGAAATTGCCTCCAGGAAAAGAGGAGCCAGGTATAGGGGCTGATGACTGTAATCCCAGCTAGGAAGATCACAAGCGAACAGCTGAGGTTCCATGGTTGGAAAAATCAGTCAATAAAAAGGCCCTGATCAGGGAACATTATTGGGATAGTTCAACATAACCGATAAAGGAAGTTTCAGAAAGCATTGGGGGGAAAAGAGGTGGGGGCAGGGGAGAAAAATCCTACACAAAGTCATTGAAATCAGCCACACATCAGGAGTTTTTTAATAGCTATATTTGAAGAGAAAAGAAAGGCCTAGAAAAGCAGTATCTTTTTAATTTTGAGAAAAAATTCCATTTAACTTAAAATTCTTTTTTTAAATTTTTTTATTGTGAAAATACTGCACAGAGGGGTTACAATTACTTGGGTACATTTCTTATCAAGCATTGTAGCCTCCTTTGTTTCCCCTTCCCATCCCTTCCCATCCTCCACCTGCCCCCCCATCCTCCCCACTCCCCCTCTCCTTCTCCCCCCCCCCCCCCCGCACCAAAGTTGTAAAGTTTGTTTCGACATAACGACTTGTACATCTCATAACCTGCCTAGACTTACAATGAAGTATGGAGTATGGACATGCAAGAGAGACGGCATCACATACCAGATTCTCAGATTTCTCTCCCTGGTCATACTTTGATCTTGAGGTATAGCCTCTGCCAAATGCATAGAAACCAAGTGTCCAACACAAGAAATCAGAAATGTAAGCAATAATTAGGTTAATAATGGGAAGGCCCTCTGTATATCACCTTTCCAATAGCAATAAAAAAAGAAAAAGAAAGAAAAAATAAAAATAAATAAGAAAATAAAATAATGGGAAGGTTAAGTTCCACACTAACACCTGTGTCATAGTTCTGGAAATAAACAAGTTTAGACATGACTAAAGAAAAAGATTTAAGTGATGCAGGTTGGTATATTAATACTGCTTATTATTATTACTTATTAATATTGATATAATATTAAGTAAGCTAGATTGATAAATGGAAAATAATTTGGAAATATGTAAAATAATTGGAAAATAATTAATAATGGGCATATAAAAGGAAATTAAGGATATATATCTTTATATCTCCAAACAGGTTTTGTTGGTGGTATTTGTATTTTTTTCTCACAATACAGAGTTTTGAACTCAGAGCCTCACATTTGCTAGGCTGATGCTCTGCCACTTGAGCCATTTTGCAGCTCTTTTTTATGCTGCCTATTTTGGATATAGAGTCTAGTGAGCTTTTCTATCCAAGCTGGCCTCCAAGCTTGATCCTCTAGATCTTAGCCTTTTGTGTAGCTAGAAATCGCAGGCATGAGTCACTGGTGCCCAAGTAATTTAGGAAGATTTAAAAGTTAGGCAACTATGAATTTACAGAAAAGAGAATTCGTATAGGAAATGAAATAAATGTTAGTAGATTTTTTTTTACTCTGCGGTAAATGAGACTTAGAATTACCAATGATGTAAAATCTTTACTAGGAACTACAATACAGTAGCTCCTCTATGCCCTCCCATAGCCTATCTTTAGGGCCTGTGATCCCAGACACTTAATGAGTGACTGAAACTGAAGACAGCAGTGTATGTGTTATGTCTTTTTTTTACCAAGGATAGAGTTCAAATTTATCAATTAGACACAGTAAGAGATTGAGAACAATAACTCAAAACAAAACAATTTTATCACTACATTAAAATAAAAGGGATTATATCATGTTGCTCATAACGTCACATGCTTGAAAACTTACGATTTGTTTGTTTCTGTTTTTTCACTTAATATTTTCAGATCGTATTTGGCTGTGGATAACTGCATGCCCAGGCTAGCCTCAAACCACAGTTTTCTAGATCTCAGCCTCCTAAGTAGCAAAGATTTTAACTGTGTACCACCAACACCCAGCTAGGGGGGTAAACAATTAGTTCTATTTTTTTTTTTTTTTTTTTGGTCACTGTTTTACCTTTCACTGGATGAATATTACTTTGACAATGAGATTAAAAGGAAACCAAAAGGAAGATGATACCTATGGCTTGATTCATTCAAGCCAGCTTGATTTATTGGTCCACTTTTGTTTTAAGTCAGTGTGAGCTGGGGGTGGGGATGAATCTAACACACAATCATGCCCCTGTGTAGTTACTTAGGCAGTGGGAAGAGTGTGGATTCCTGTGTCACAGGGAAGAACAGATAGATTTGCATCCTGCCCTTACACTGGCTGTCTGTCTGCCTCTGGAGAGCTTGTCTGTGCCTCTGTCTGTGCAGAATGAGATGGAACAAGTCTACTTGCTGGTAGCAAGGCATAAGTAAGTGAGTCATTGCGATGACGATGTAAAGCAGCCTTGAGCAAAGTAGACACTCAATGCCCAGCAAACACACAGTAATACTCAATGCACAGGCATCCTGACATACCCGTGCAATTCTACAATTCTAGCCATCTCTAGTGCTTGGGAAGCAGAACCCTCAGATTCCAAAACTCCTTCTCTGGTGAAGGTGATTGTTAATTAAAGGGCACCGATGATGAACTGAAAAACTCTGCAGAAGTGATCCTCTTTTTGGCCAACTTCTGAAGCCCAGCCTCATGGATCTGCTTTCTTGGCTTCTGTTTTCTGTCTTGTGAGTGTCAGGCCAGGGCTGGCACCTCATTACCCTCTGTTGGCTCTACTGGGTCTCTGCCTTAGGGTAACTGCTAACAACACCCAGCCCATCTTCTGGCTGTCAGCTGAAAGGCCACTGTGAGTTCATTTCCTGAGAGGGGCCCTGCTGGAGAGCAGATAACCCAGCAAATTACCCCAGTCCCACAGTCTAGTCTGCAAGACCAGGGAAATAGCACCTCTGCCTCTGGCAGCCTCAGCTATGACAACTGGGCCATATTCGTTTCTTGAAATGATATTTTGTCATGCATGCAACCAGGAAACAGCAAAGTACAGTGCAAAGTGTGAAGCTTTCAACATGTGGAGATGGTGTGGGAATGTGTGTAAGATAGCCAAAGTCTCATAAAAACACTGCAATGATTGGGCAGTTTTGTTCAGCTTCTAAAACAAAAGCGTGAAAAGCATGCTATAATCTTAAGAGGTGGAAAAGGGAACAAAAGTATATATTGCATATTATTTTACCTACAGAAACATTTTTTTATTGTGAAAGTACCATACAGAGGGGTTACAATTACATGGGCAAGATAATGAGTATATTTCTTATCAAGCATTGTTGCCTCCTCCTTTATTTTCCCCTTCCCATCCATTCCCATCTCTCCCTCTCATCCCCCCATACCCCCCTCCCCCCTCACCACCACCCCCCACCCCCCGCCAAAGACATAACGACTTATACATCTCATTGTTGCAATGGGTCCACCTGTATCCCTATTTAAACAATTTGTTTTTTCCCTTCCCCTCCACAAATTATACCAACAGGTGAAAGCAGGGGTTATACCATGGGGGAGGGACATACACAGCAACAAAGAAATCATCTTATAATGTTAGAAACAATTGCATAAAAGCAAAAACATTTGAATACTTATCTTGGGGTTCATTTCGCCTAACACCAACTTATCTGACCGTTTCTGCTTGTCTCAGACATATACTAGCTATTGCAAATAAGGGAAACCATGGGACCTATGTTTCTCTGGGCCTGGCTTACTTCACTTAATATAATTTTTCCAAGTCTTTCCATTTCATAACAAATGGGGCAATGTCATTCTTTCTGATGGAGGCATAGAATTCCATTGTGTATATATACCACATTCATCTACTGAGGGGCATCTGGGTTGGTTCCATATCTTAACTATGGTAAATAATGCTGCAATAAACATAGTTGTGCTGGTAGCTTTAGTATGGTCTTCTTTGTGATCATTTGGGTAAATGCCCAAAAGTGGGATTGCTGAGTCATAGGGGAGCTCTATGTGGAGTCTTCTGAGGAACCTCCATACTACTTTCCAAAGTGGTTGGACAAGTTTACACTCCCACCAACAATGCAGTAGGGTTCCCTTCTGTCCACATCCCCTCCAGCATCTGTTGTTATTAGAGTTCTTGATTATAGCCATTCTAACTGGGGTGAGGTGGTATCTCAATGTTGTTTTGATTTGCATTTCTTTTATGGCTAGGGAGGTTGAGCATTTCTTCATGTGTCTATTGGCCATCCTTCTTTCCTCTTCAGAGAAGTTTCTCTTTAAGTATTTAGCACACTTATTTATTGGGCTGTTGCAGGAACATTTTTTTAAAAGACAAGTGGAAGGAAATAAACTAAAATGTTAAAAGAATCGGGGTAAAAAGTAGTCTGAGACCAAAGATTGTTTTCTTATCTTGTTTGCTCCTTTACCCTCTTTTCTTTCTCTTACTTTCTTTCTTCTTCTCTCTTTCTTTATGACATATGTCAGGTATTTTGTCATGAGAAAAAAATTGTATGAGTTAAAAGTAAGTTCTACGAAGACAAAAATAACTTCTATGGAAACTAAGCACCAGTGACTCATACATATAATCCTACATACTCATGAAGCCGAGATCTAGAAGATCTTGGTTCAAAGCCAGTTCTAACAGACAAGTCCACAAGATTCCTTGTCTAAAATAACCAGCCAAAAACTGGACTGGAGGCAAAGCTCAACTGGTAGAGTAGTACCAGCAGAGCAATCTTATGGACTTGAATTCAAACTCCATTACCAGCAGAAAGGAAGGAAGGAAGGAAGGAAGGAAGGAAGGAAGGAAGGAAGGAAGGAAGGAAGGAAGGAAGGAAGGAAGGAAGGAAGGAAGGAAGGAAGGAAGGAAGGAAGGAAAAAGAAAGAGAAAACAAAAAAGTTGCATAAATCAAAATACATCAGACAATTAAATTCATTTAAATTCTTACATTTTCTGATATTATGTTAGGTGCTTTTAATATTCAGTGTGTTTGAGAGAGTAAAATGTGTTCCATTTATTTGGTTCACAGTTTGATGGTATCTTAGCATTACCATTTTCTCTGTAGATTTTAAACATCTTGTGGCAGGAACCAATCATCAGGCTGTCTGTGCCACAAAAGCCTTGCATTCCTTTTCCATGTCAGATGCCTACGAATGTCTGAGCGTTGGGACAGAAGGAATGGTTCTTCTTCCTCTTTTCCAGCCTACCCAAGATGCTCAGAACAAAGTCTCCACAATGACCAGAGCCATTTGGACAAGTATGGATACTTCCCTCATCATCTGGAATTCCACTAGGCTGTTTGTAACTTTAATGCCAATTATCTAAAGGTTAATGTGGCTAAGCCATACCTGGGTGGACAAGGTCCCAGAAATGGTCTGTGGCACATTGTGGTGGGATGCAAGTGATTGTAGAACTTTTCACGGGAATCCCATGGTCTTGCTGTGTTCCCCATCCCCCAGCTGTGGCAAGTTTGTAGGGGTAGGGTGAGAATCCAGACAACAAGCAGGTCAAGTGGAGCTGGGGCTGTGTGTGTCATACACTCAGTCACTACCTGTAAACTACCACAGAAGCAATGATGAGTGAGCCTTGCTCTCATGGAAAGCCCATTCCAGTGGAGCTAGTCCCAGTAGACGATGGAGAGATGTCCACTGAAATAGGATGTCATTGGAAAGTGAAGATTTGGGACTGTAGCAAAAGAAAGGAAACAGGATTCTGAAACATTTTTTTGTCATTTATATATATATATAAATATATCAACCACTCGCCTACAATCCTATCTCTTGCCCACCCTCATCAAAAAAAAAAAGTTTAAAATGTTTCACTGTACAACAGTATGGCAAATATGTCATGTGCCAACATTTCTTTTAGAATATGATTTTTTAAAATTCAGAATCCCAATCACTACCATTGTAGCTCAATTAGGAAGCATTTTGTTTTTCAGAGAGAATTTGCAGGCTTTATTAGGAGAGTTCCCTCTAACTTGCAGCAGGCTTAACCTTTTGCTTTAACAAAAGTCACCTGGGACTCATCTCCACCATTGCATCCTTGTTCATCTGCTCAGAACCTTGGATTTCTTCTGTGATTGGAATGCATAAGAGAATACCTACCTCAAGGCTTTTGCTTTTCCGATTATCTGCCAGGAATGATTTTCTACCCAATCTCTGGACATCTGTCCCTCACACCTTTCAGTTTTCTGCACTGATATCACCTCCTTGCAAAATAGGCCATTCAAGAGTACCCCCACGGAGGCATCCTCTAACCTTACCTTTCCTTACTTTTCCTTCCAGTGCTGCTACCTGAAATTAGGGGACAGATATTTGCTATGATTTTTCTTTTAAATGTGAGTCCTACAACAATATGTTTCTTGTTTGCTTCCCTCAATTCTACTTCGTAGGCCCTGGAAGCATGGCTGATGTCGATGCTCAGTAAATATTTGATACATGAATAAATGAAGGAGTTTGATGGAACTGAATTACATAGAATATTTGAAAGCACAAGAAAATTTGATCTAAAATTTGCGAATTATCTCTATAAATATTTACACTGCATTGTTCACTCGATAAATTAAATTGCCATCATTGAGCACTAGAGCATGTATGTGCACAAGTGCACACCGCTGCGCACACACACACACACACACACACACACACAACTTGTAATTGTGCAAAGCAACAAAACATAAAAGCTTAGATATCTATGAGCTGCAGTAAACTTAGTTCCAGCCTCTTTGACAGCAGGATCCCACAGGAGGGCTGAAGAGAGATAACATCCAGAGATTGTGTTTACTGAGGAGATGCCCCGGCCGGAGGTCCCCTGGCTATTGTCACTCTTGTTTGTTTTTCATGGTTGGAATGCATGGCACTGTTTGAGAGTGAGCAGGGTCTAAATTGAATGGATGAAGAGAAACAGAGAGAATTCTTTGCCACCTTTGTAGAAAGGTGGCTGGGGAGTAGATGTACGGACTTACTCATCATCAATTATTGACGCTTTGGCAGGAATCATTTACACTCTCTAGTTACCGCCACACGTGGCTACAAAGCAGTTGCCAGCCAGTATACTAGGAATCCCCCTTTTTGGTGGAAGGAGTAGAGGTAAAGTTTATTTGTTTTTTTTTGTCATTATAAAGGTGATATACAGAGGGATTGCAGTTATAGGTCAAGTAATGAGTACATTTCTTTTTGGACAATGTCACCCCTTCCCTTGCTCTCTCCCCATTTTTCCCTCCCATCCTGACCCACAGGTTGAATAACTCATGTTCAACATAGTGTCCAGTGAGTACCACTGCTGCATTTGTTCACCCTTTGTCCCTCCATTTCTGTGCCCTGCCTTACCCTGCCAAGACAGATGAATGAACAAACAGGATAAAGAAAACAAAACAAAAACAGCAAGAAAGAAAAATACCTCTTGTTTCCGTTTCCTGGAGTTTATTTCAATAAACATTATCCTGTATGATCAGATGCACATGAGGCATTGTGCCTTCGTGTTCCTCTACTGATAATATCCTCCTTTGGACTCACCTGGTGTTAGTGCCTAGAGTAGGAATCCCCTTTTAATCCATAAGAAAGCTCAAAAGAAAAGACTTAGTATACCAAATTTATCCATAAAATCTTCTATGGATTTCTGAAAGACTTAGGTCCACTTGTTTATTCTTACTTGCTTCTAGGAACATAAGTATGGCACTCAGCAGCTACTGTTACTGCAATACTTAGCATATGGCACGAGCCTCAGGATCTCCTAAAGTCTCCCATGAGAACCCCTGCCAGACTTTCCCCAAATCTCAACTCAAGGTTTACCTATCCCAGTGGGGAGCCTTCAAGAAAGAATCCATGAGAGATTAACAGTCTATCCTGAGCTGTGGTACCTGTTACCTTTACTATCTTGAATGCATAAATATGAGACTAGACTGGCAATAAAAATTTTATCTTCCCTTTACTGCATGACAAATCCAAGGCTAATTTAGCACAGATGGAAGCCCATTAATCTGAAAATATTAAACTGTTTTTGAAGTACCCGAAAGGAGAACATTTCCAGGATCTAGTTCTGTTGCCTTGCTGACCAAAGCAAACTCACACCTTTCGCTTGATTTGAGAGCATTTGCAAAGGAGACTAGTTTGAATACAAACACATACAAGTGTATGGATCTCTCTCTCTTAATCTCTGTCTCAGTCTCTCCATCTCTGTCTCTCTCTCTTAGTCTCTCTCCCTTAGTCTCTACTTACATCTCTCAGTCTCTCTCTCTCTCTCTCTCTCTCTCTCTCTCTCTCTCTCAGTCTACTCCTCCTCCCGCCCCCCCCCCCCCCCCCCCGCCTTCCTTCCCTGTGTCACAGACTTGGCTGGGATGTAGGAGCCAAGTAACTGTATTACATTCCCAGACTGCACAGCACTTCAACAGCACTTCTTTTCCAAAGGTCTGACAATGGAATCTAACTAATCCCATATGCTCCAGCAATTGGTTACCTGTTCATTTTCTAGAAAGCAAGTTTGTTCTTGGCAATTGCTTGAATCTCAAGAACCCCTGGTCATGGTTTGTGTGTTATGCTTTAGATAATATCTTTGAGACACATGTCATTGACATTAAAATACAGAGCCCTGCTCCTGAGCAGAGTGGGTAGTACAGTGGTAATGTCCTCCCCCTTATTCTGGCCCAGCACCTAAGGATCTTGACAGACCAAAGATGGAAAAGGGCGACTGGATTACACTCCTACACTTACCTCATTGCACTGTTTTGGTCATTTTCATTCCTTGAGGGAGCTCCCTAGCAAGCTTCCCTCTCCTCCATAAGACAGAAGATCTTTTCCCCACATAGCTGAGCACTCCATTTAACCACACTCCCTTTACAGCTCAGTTTCCTGTAAAAGTTCACGTCCACGAGTGATGAGCCACCGCCCCCAGGCTCCCTTTAGCAGGGGCAGGAAACAGCAAGGCACCTTCTTATCAGTCCTTACGTCTCTGCTTAACTTCTTCAGGCAGCTAGGACATGGAAATCAAGGTGTGGTTCTGACCACAATACTTAGAAAGCAAGAGAGGATTTTTCATGTGTATTTTCACATACAGTCTCTATAAGGCAGGAAATACAGACTTCTTCTCACTTCAGCTTTCCTGTCTTTAGCAGTTGACTTGTCTGGACAGGTGATGAAACAAGAAGAACTGGAGGAGAAGCTCTGTCTGGAAAAGAAGGAAATAGCTGAAATTTGGGGGAGGGGTTTCTCTTTGGGAAATTTAATCAACAGAGCTTGAAGCAAATGAAAGCCAAGTGTCTGTTTATTTGGCAAATGATTATAAAGAACTGGGCTTATGAAATTGCCACTTTATGGGCACGTTATCTGAAGGGGACACAGTTATTGTCATTCATCATCTCCTCTCAGAATTACCATAGGTAAGATCTGCTAATGTTTTTGCTGTGATGTTGTATATTTGCTAAAATATGAGCTATCAGGTATGATGGTGTTCCCTGGATCTGTTGTCATTTAAGAAGACATGTGATCAGTGGAAAAAATAATCCCTGTGACCACTTAACCACTTAGCTTTGCCTCTATAGCTTTTCTATGTGGGATCTGGGTAAAACTAACGAATGATTTTTTATGGAATAGGACTCTTTCTTCCTTGTTTTTTATAGAGAGCATCCACCACAGGGCCTAGCATAGTGCAGGCCCCAGGAGGCCTATGCTCAGGGTAGAAAGAATTCTGTGCACAGAAAGTCTGTACAATCTGGAAAATGAGGCGAGTGCATCATAGGTACCCTGCACTGAGTGTGTGACATGCTGGATTAACAAAGAAAAGAAAAAACAATAACAAGACTTGTTTATTCTGGGTGGGTACCAGGAGGAACTTGTCACCTGAATTTCACTTATTCCACCAAAACATCCTAGCACAAGCAGTTCTGAAGGGTCTTTGATGTGTGAGAGGGCTTAAGAACTGACAGGTTGGGGTGAAGACTGAGCAGGAATTGGTGACCTCTCTGTTGGTGTCATGAAGTCTCCTATTCATCATGCAAGTCTGAAAGTCGGTGGATCTCAAACGGGACAACTTTGTCCTTTAAGGAATATTGTCATTGTTTAGGAAGAGAAGGCTGTGGACAGGGTGAGCATGACATTGTAGGCAAAAGAGCTCTACAACAGAGAATGAACGGAAAGTACCAATGCTGTGGATGCCTGTGAACTTCAGGGAGACGTTTTCTGACACACTTCAAATGATTCACTTTTTCCTTCCCTGCACAGCTTCTATCCTGACTGTGAATGCATTTTCCATGCTATGTATCTTCTACCAAAAAAAACCAAAAACGAACACTCTACAGAAATGCGTGTATCTCCTTCACTCCGTGTCCTGGTGCTCATCATGATGCACAGAAGCCCTACAATAAATATTTATGGAATGCATGAGTCAAACGTTAGAAATTAAGCTACAGAGGCACTCAGGTTGTTACATAGCGCTCTGGCCTCAGGAACCCACACGAGTTTAATCAGGGTCTTGGCTTTCGCGCTCTGTGTCTTGCTATGACATAAGGAGAAGGTGGAGCTAATACTCAAATTCCTCTACTTACATAATTTGTAGAGCAACTGCAATGACTAAAGGAACGTGAATGCTAACTATGACACAAAGTCTCTAGAGTAGAAACAGGACTGATCTTCCGCGGGACACTTCATGTGCCACTACTACACCCATTCACGCTCAGTGGCTCTTCTACAGCTCTTCTGCAGCTGTGTGACACCATCCTGGTAAATGAGATTCTGAGACAGGAGTTCTGGGAAAGCTTTTGCTTTCCTGAGGAAAAGCAAAAGGAAATAGGCACTATATTCTTTCAACTGGTGGGAAACAGCATAGGATCTTGTCTATACCTAGTTGAATTTTTAAATGAGAAAATAACCTAATTCTACTTAAAGACAGTTTCCAGCTGGATACAGCCTTCCCTGCTGCTCCATTCTTCTGTCGTACCAGATCTCTTTAATGAGGGAAAGTCAGAAACCAAGATGGTTAGTAACACAGCATGGCCTGGCCTTGCTCCTCTAAAGACATCAAGTTAGTAGAAGAATTTAAATTAGTGGAGACTAAAACCTTGATATGTTCATGGTCCAGTCTACTCTGGGGAGTTTAAAGAAGAAATCAAGAATTCAGGACCCAATGCTTTGCATTCACATTTTCCAGCCACTTGTTTTACTTATTAGTGAAGAGGGAGTGGTTAGATAAGAATTCTAAATGGTGTTTCAGAGGCTCTGCCTGTCAGGCAAGGCCTTAGAATGAAGTGGGTGACCTACAAACTTATAGAGGTGAGGGTTTTGCAATGCTCTGCCTCCTACCATTGACCTAGATTAAGACCCAAGGCTGATCTGTATCGATAGGAGTTTCTTTGGTTCTGGCAGAGTACCCTGCCTAGAAGATATTCTCAATTCATACTTTCTTTTAATTGAAGAACTTACAATTTTCTCTCCTTTGGTTTCTAAAATGCAGGCCATAAGAAGAAGAGGCCATTTAAGTTAGGAGAGAATTAATTTAATCATTTCTGACCTTGATTTCATTTCTTTCTCTCATCTCTGTTTCTTTACTTCAGATATTGTAAAGATATTATACAGAGTGGTTACAGTTACTTGAGCAAAGTATTGAGTCCATTTCCTATCCAGCATTGTTACTCCGGCCTTTGTTTTTCCCCTACCATCCCTTTCCTCCCCACCTCCTGACTCCTCCTCCCTCCCCACCCCAACCCCGAAGTTGTAAAGTTCGTTTTTAACATAGTGTCTTATACATCTCATTGTTACAATGGGTCAACCTGTATCCCTGTTTAAGCATTTTGTTAGTTCCCTTCCCCTCCCCAAATTATAAAAATGTATATATGAGATGTAGGGCACCAGAATTAAATACAGTGAAAACAGGGGAAGAACATACAAAACAAACCAAAAAATCACATAGTACATTATAAATGCGTTAGAAAAAAATAATGCCAAGAAAGAAAAAAACACTTATGTCCCTGTCTTGGGGCTCATTTCACTTAACATCATCTTATATGGTCAAATGTACATAGCTTTTGACCTTTTCTGCTTGTTTTAGACATATACTAGTTATTGAAAATAAGGGAAACCATAGACCTATGTTTCTTTGTGTCTGGCTTACTGCACTTAATATAATTTTTTCTAAGTCTTTCCATTTCCTAACAAATGGGGCAATGTCACTCTTTCTGATGGAGGCATAAAATTCCATTGTGTGTGTGTGTGTGTGTGTGTGTGTGTGTGTGTGTGTGTGTGTGTGTAGAGAAAGAGAGAGAGAGCACATTTTCTTGATTCATTCATCTACTGAGGGGCATCTGTGTTGGTTCCATATCTTAGTCATGGTAAATAATGCTGCAATAAACATAGTTCTGCTGGTAGCTTTAGTATAGCCTTGTTTGTGTTCCTTTGGGTAAGTGCCCAAAAGTAGGATTGCTAGGGTCATGCGTAGTCTTTTGAGGAACCTCCATACTGCTTTCCAAAGTGGATGAATACGTTTACACTCCCACCAACAATGCAGTAGGGTTCCCTTTTGTCCACATTCTCTCCAGCATCTGTTGTTATTAGATTTCTTGATTATAGGCATTCTAACTGGTGTGAGGTAGAATCTCAATGTTGTTTTGATTTGCATTTCTTTTATGGCTAGAGAAGTTGAGCATTTTTTCATGTGTCTACTGGCCATTCTTATTTCCTCTCCAGAGAAGTTTCTCTTTATTCCAACCTCATTCTTCAATGAAATAGAAGAAGCAACCCAAAAATTCATATGGAACTATAAAAGACCCCCAAATAGCAAAAACAATCCTTAGCAGAAAGAGTAGTGCTGGAGGAATGTCAATACCAAATTTCAAACCCTACTACCCTACTAATCAAAACAGCTTGGTACTAGCACAAGAATAGACCTGAGCTCCCTGATAAGTGGATGCTAAATCCAAAATGTTAGTTGATACGACAAAACTAACAGGACTCAAGAAACAAAGAACTCCCACTCATCTGGTCGAACCACTACTAAATATCCCCATGCTGCTGATCACATGTATGGTGTATATGTATACACCGTTATATGTTATAGACTGCTCCAGGAAAGTTAGAATGAACTTGTGACTTTAAATGAGCATCATTATTCCACAATACTGTGAAATTCGGGAAATTATGTAATCACTTAATCACAATCAAAAATAAAAATAAAAAAAGAAGAACCTTGGGGAAGGTAGGGAGGGAAGGGATGGTAGGGGGAAAACAATGGAGGGGGTAACAATGCTCAATAGGAAGTGTACTCATTACCTTACTTATGTAACTGTAACTCTCTGTATAGTATCTTTACAATAAAAAATAAAAAATATTAAAAAAAAAGAATAGGTTGGGTTATATTTAGGACAATTTGTAAGCAGTTGCCTAATGAGTTCCATAACTGATTTGTTTTGTGTACATATGGGTTCTGGGGCTTGAATTAAGCTTTGTTTTTAAGGCTAGTGCTTTGTCACTTGAGTCATACCTATACTTCTGGTCTTTTTGTGGTTAACGGGAGAAAAGTGTTTCCTGCCTAGCTGACTTTGGACCATGATCCTCAGATCTCAGCCTCCTGAATAACTAAGATTACAGGTGTGACATATTGATACCCAGCTGAATTTTTTAATTTTAGGGATTCTAGTTCTTTGTTGTTTTTGTTGTCTTTTTAATTTGTCACTTCCTTTCCATCATGTCAGTTCTTTTATGGTAACTAAATGACTTGTTGTATATCTCTAATTCATTAAGTATTTTTGTATTACTTTCTGCTCATTTTATTTTTCAAAGTACTTGGAACTTCCAAACAACTTTAAAATAATACACTCATTTTTAGATGGCAAAAAAAAAAAAAAGAATAGGCCTAAGAACCAATGGAATAGAACTGAAGACCCAGAAATGAACCCACAGGCCTATAGCCATCTAATCTTTGATGAAGGAGCTAAAAAAAATATAGAATGGAAGAAAGACAGCCTCTTCAGTAAATGGGGCTGGCAAAATCGGTTTAACCCTGTAGAAAAATAAAACTAGCTCCTTATATATCACCCTGCACCAGAATCAACTCCAAACAGATCAAAGACCTCGAAGTCAAAGCAGACACCCTGAAAACATTACAAGAAGGAATCGGAGAAACTCTAGGGCTCCTTGGCATGGGCCGAAATTTTCTTAATAAAGTCCCAGAAATACAGCAAGTCAAAGAAAGGTTGGACAAATGGGATTGCATGAAACTGCAGAGCTTCTGCATGGCAAAGGACATAGCTAGCAAGATCAATAGAAAGCCCACGGATTGGGAGAAGATCTTCACTAGCCATACAACGGACAAGGTTCCCATATCTAAAATATATTTAGAACTGAAAAAATTAAATCCCCCAACAACAAATCCTCGAAGAAACAACTGCCTAATAAATAAGTGAGCTAAAGTCTTAAAGATGAGTTGTTTTATATCTTCAGTAGATGAGAAGCCATAATTAAGAAATATTCATAAATATTTTTACTCCATGCCTGGTAATGCCAAGTCATTGGTAAGTGCAGTTTAAGATCAGCCTGGAATACGTACATGACCCTAAAGGGCTAAGGGTATGGCTTGGGTGGTAGAATACTTGCCTAGTTAGTAAGTGCAAGGTTCTGAGTTCAAGTTCCAGTACCACCACCTTTTTAATTCAAGAAAGAAGTAGGTTGAAAGGCAATTTGTCCCAAAGGATATTCCTCAGTTTCTTTACATATATAAATAAATTGACTTGGGCAGTGCTGGGTTAAGCAGTCCTTCCCTGTGGTGGTTATGCTAATATGTGCGGCATCTTTCCAAGAGCTATATGATTTGCTAATCTTTAAATCCCTGTTTAAATACATAACCCCTAAAGGATTGCAGGACCAAAAATAATCATGGAATAATGAATAGACAATCTTTTTTTCCACTTGTGGTAACGTTTGGAAACTGCTGTTTGAGATGATAATGCTGAAAATAGGGATACAGGAAAAAGAGACTAGAAAGACAGAAGAGGACAGTCCAGAAAATGAGAAAATTAAGCAAACAGAAGACAAAAGTTATGTCAGAAAGTAGCAAGTGCCTGCAAGGACAGTCTCTAAATGTACAGTTTACTAACAGAAACCAAAGAAATGTTGCTAGGAAAAGCTTTAAGCAAAGACTCGGGTGCTGGAAGAATATTTCAGAAACTTCCTTTGTCTTGGTCACTTCTCCCAAGGGATTGCCTAAAGGAGAAGGAAGCAAATCAAATCCCTCATGTTTTCTTCTTACAGTTATATTTGTATGAAAAGTTAGGTTGTTGGGGATTTTTAAAAATTATTTTAAGAGTCAGCATGAATTAAGACAGTAATTCTTGATAAGAACAACAACAACAAACAGTTGTTAATGTTTGTCTAAGTTCCCGAGAGTCTTATTAAATCTTAGCTAAGTTCTCATAGTCACAAATGAACTTCTAAGTAATGTTTACATCTAAGGGATTTGCAAGTGGTTAGGCCAGTTAAAAATGAAATAAAATCTAATATGATCGTGATGTCAATCCTTTGTAAATGTTGCTGATTTTGGTTCACACTGTTTCTTGGAGAAATTTTACACCTATAGTCTTAAGAGATAGTTGATGTTTGTTTTTCTTTTCTTGTGATATCGTTTGCCTTAGGTTATGAGAGCATCCTAGAATAAAGCGTAAAGCATTATTTTTTCAAATGAAGTAACTTTAAAATGTATCTGCCAGCCCCTGGCATGGTATAGGAATGAGCAATCCCTCAGCATCATGGGAAGCCTGCAATTCAGGCTTTAGACATGTTGAGCTTGATATCTGTTGACAAATTTGGAAGTCTAAATAAACAAACACAGGGTTTTTCCCCTTTGAATCTGAAAGGTTTAAGATGGGAACCCTAGAACCATAAACATTTACACAGCTTGGCAAGCTCCTTATTATGTAAATACTTTTTGAAAAGTACTTTAGTCCATAAAGTATTAATGCTATTTGATAAAAATCAGATTCGGTTTGGTATGCCTTTTGAAGCTAGTGTAACTCCTAGTCATTCTATATGACTATAAAAGCTTTTTGGAATCAAATCCTAATCCCAACATGTTTTTCTTGTTCATTTAAACCTTTTATATACATGTGGGAGCCAGAGAGAGTGGAAAGCTTTTAGAGCTTAAGCTTAAACTTGTCATTCTCATGCACACTGTCTGAAAAGTGTTTTGCATGGTTGTATTTGGAAGTGAAAGTATACGTTTATGTTCTTATGCATTTTCTGTCTTTTTCCCAGTACGTGTGTTTGTTTGGTTTCCAAGTGTAGAGTATCTGAAAGTGTGAAAGCAGGCCTGCTGAAGTTGGGATTGTTTGATTTATCATCTTGTAGAAAATTCTCCCTAGGTGTCAGTTTTCTAGGTTAGCCCAAGTGGAGCTTCCAGAGAGAAAAAGTATTCTCAACCAAAACTCAGTAGCATTAATATCACACTACTCCACCCCCAAGGACCATAAAAAGCCTAAATAAACAACACTCTCCAAAGCTGTTTGTTCAGTAGTGTAGGAATCAAATTTAACCTCTAGAGAATTTTGATTTGTTTTGTTTAGTCATGAAAAAAGCAGGAACTGAGCCTGCCAGGGAGTAGATATTCATAGTTCTTTTCTTCCCTTCCTTCAGCTATTATACCCAATAATCATAATATTGGCAGATAGGGTTACACTGTAAGGGATTCATCAAAAGACTAAATTTAAATGGACTCAGAGAGAACTAAGAAGATTTTACCATTCTCTGAAGCTGACGTAAAATATGTCTTCCATCTCCCATAAGGTGACAATGTGAAATGAACACCTTTTGTTGGTAAGAAACACCTCAGAGCTCTTGACTGGAGCCTACCTTCAGTGCATGTATGGTTCTGAGCGTGAGGTTGGCTCAGATAAAGGGTTCTTGTGATCTTAGCCAGTCCTGTCTGCCCTAACAGGGTTCACTCTACATCCGTGGTCAGCTTAGGGGGCAGCGTCAATTCTGTGGTCTGGAAGTTGTCAACTCTGTTCTGAGATCTTTCTGCTCTCTGTCTTCAGACAGACACACTTTCTCCATCTCTTTCTGCTTATTTTTATTCTCTATTATTTTCTTCTCTTACTTTCTTAACCTAGGTCATGTTACACCATTCACACACCAATATTCTATGCTTGGCCTGGATTTTCTTGAGATAAAGGAATAGAGAGAAAAACAACATATTTTTTTTTTCTGATTTGTTTGTAACAAATGCCTTGTTGCATTTGTGTCTTTTATAGCTATCAGCTCCAAATGCTTTCAGGAAGGAGACATGGTCCAAACAAAACTAATTTATTAATTAGATAGTCAGTTGATTAAAAATTGATGGCTAAATGAATTAGCATTTTTATTGAATTTATTGCTTTTTATTTCTATTCTCTGTTTCCTGTGTGTCTCAGATGAGCTCACCAGTCCCTGACAGTTCTGCCCTTGGAATCTTCACTGTGGCTAACATGAGACACCACTCACAAACCCTGAGGCCTTTGCAGAATGCACCCTCACCACTTAATCAGGAAGCTCAGAATGACTGATTGCTGCCTCTGTCAACGCAGGATGTTGTGACACAGCTGTTTGGACAGACTGTGGAGGCCCCTGGAAGGCTTGCTGGCTTTGGGAGGGGGCCTGGCTCAGGGATCAGGGTTTAAGAACATCTTCTTAGCTCTCATCAGTCAATGCTCAAGTGTGTATTCAACCCCCAAAGGAGGTTATGGGGAGTAAAACTGATGCCTAGTGCTGTCTTCGTGAGACTGCAGGTAAGTTACTAAGATAGCTGTCCTTTAGTAACCTTTTTAATAAGCCAGTGTACAAACCAATGGGAGTATAAAGAGAAAGCACTGCGATGTTCATTTGAGGAAACGGAAGAACATATAACATGGTAGTTACAGGGAATGAAAGAGCACGTTGACCAGATGGTCAGAGGACAAAATTGATAGCATAAAGTTCCTATGGAACTTCCCTCCAGTAAGAGCTACTAAGATGTGGAGCCCACATCACTGGACAACTAGATACGCGTGGAGTGAGGTGATACTAGTGATCCTATGGAATGGCTAAAGCAGAAGAGAGGGTAAAGCTTGAACAGTGGGGTTCTGATAGAATGTGGAAAGCAAGCCCAGCAATGTAAGTGACAAGGGAAGGGATGTTCCCAGCTTTTCTGACTTGACCAGCGATCTGGACCCTGTGAAGATTTGGCAATCCTGTTCTACCATATTTCCCATTTAAAGATGAACATGGCCACTCATTGAAGAGAATAAGAAAATTATCGTGTCTAGCATGACACTACCTTCTAGGCTAGGTATAGTGGCTTACACCTACTTAGGCTTCCAGCTACTTAGGAGGTAAAGATCTAGAGGACTCTGATTCAAAGCCAGCCTGGGCAAAAAGTTTGCAAGATACCATCCCAAAAAACAAGCTGGAAGTGGTAGCGTTCGTGTATAAGCCAAGCTTTACAGGAGGTGTAGACAAAAGGATCCTAGTTGAGGCCAGCCTGGGAAGAAAATGTGAGACCCTATCTGAGAAAGAGCCTAAAGCAAAAATGGCTAGAGACACGATTCAGGTAGTAAGAGCCTGCCTAACAGATACCATCACCACCACACACCAAAAGACCTCTGGTCCACGGCCCAGATTCTTTGAGTTTTCTAACTTACTATTATCACCTTCTACACTTACCTTCTTTCAACTTTATTTTTCTGGACACAATAACAAGGGAGTCCAGGTTAGTCATCAGAATCCACTAGTATAGTAGCAATGGAAATATCAGCTTTAGATGTTTGCCAAACTCGTGAGAAGACCTAAAAACCCATGTCATTTCAATCCATGCCAGTTTTCAGGATTTGCATCTTGGGAAGAAGAAATTGCTATGATTGTGGGAGGGTAACCCTCACAGCACCAGCCATCTCCATGTGCTCGTCTACTGTCTGTACTAGTGATGCTGCAGAGCTACTTACAGCATTGGTAAAATCTGAGAGGCCGTGGCTCAGACATGTATAACCCTTCATGGCCTTTCTGCTGCCCAGTACACTAGCTTCCTCCAGAGCATAACTGGCCCAGCAACATGGTGAACTCTCAAATTAGTTAAAGTGCCTAACCCATTTCCAATTTTGTGTAGCTACTGTGTCTTCTCTCAGGATCCTCATTGGCTCCCTAGATTGAAAGACACATTGAGGCAGTCAAAAACAGCTATGGCTAAGAAAGCTGAGCCTTAGTGCTCTTACCTGAGAAATAAGGCTAGTTATGTACCAATTTGATCATTTTATGGCATTATACTGCCAAATTAATCAAGTTTGCCATTTTATTATGCCCCATATAGATAGCCAATGGCCATAATTCCTTCTGCTTGTGATTCTTCTGTTTCATGTATACCACTTGACAAAAAAGATACCTTGATTATACAATTTCCAGAACTTATTGTACATATCTAGACATATGCTGCAATGAAATTTGATTTAAAAGAATATGGTATCTGGGTGCTGATGGCTTACACCTATAAGCCTAACAACTCAGGAGGCTTAGATCTGAGAATTGAGATTCAAAGCCAGCCAAGGCAGACAAATTGGGGACTTTTTGTGTCCAATTAACCAGCAAGAAGCCAGAAGTAGAGTCTTGCAAAGAGCCAGCCATGAGCAGAAAAGCTGAGCAAGAACAAACAGCCATAAGTTCAAGGCCCAGTACTGACACACACACAAAAGAGAAGAATTATTTTGTTTTAAAAAAAGATATCACTTGAATCTGAATCACTAGACATGTACAAGATGTTTACATCGGGGCTGGGAAGGTGGCTCAGTGGTAGAGCGCTTGCCTTGCATGCTCGAGGCCCTGGGTTCGATTCCTCAGCACCACATAAGCAAAAAGAAAAAAGCCGGGAGTGGCGCTGTGGCTCAAGTGGTAGAGCGCTAGCCTTGAGCTGAAGAGCTGAGGGACAGCGCCCAGGCCCAGAGTTCAAGCCCCACGACCGGACCAAAAAAAAAAAAAAGAAGATATTTACATCTATATTCTATGCTAGTGTATTTTATAATCAAACCACACAAAATACATATACCAAACTATGAAATAAACAGAACTATATAATGCTTTAAATATTTTAATATTCACTATAAAATAAAATCTATTTTCTTGCTCACTAAAGCATTATTTTCAATAGTCAATCTAGTCAGAAAAAAATGTGTTAGAAAACAGATTGTAAAATGGTCATCGCTATTCATTTTCTTATTATTTAGGCTTGGTGGCTTTTTTGCAGGAACCCTTTAAGCTACTTGGCCATTTGAGACAGGTTAACAAAATTAAATGTAATTTAGTAGATAATATAATATGTGATTAGGTAATATATTATATATTCATAATATCTTATTAATATATTTTGTGTGCATAATATATTTTAAGATATAATATAGTACATGCATAATATATGTAATATAATATTATATGTAAATTTACTATTGAGTATGGGAGTCTTACTTTACAATAAACTGAAACCCAATGAGTAGGCAAAGATGATCATCTCAAATTTCTTAGGTTGTATAACTTTGTCACAAATGGCTAAAGACTTACAGACAAGTAAAAAGAAAGTCAATGTTAACTATCAGTAAGTATTAACAACTAATAAATTTAGAAGCTAGAGAAGCTTAATGGTTTTCCTTCTGAAATTAAATATAAATGGGAACCGATTTATTTCTCTCTCTGAATTTCAACACATAAAGGATTCCCAAACTTTGATGTGCCTTACAATAAACTGGAAGTGAGAACTAGTGGCTCATGCCTGTACTTCTAGTTATGCAGGAGGCTGAGATATGAGGATCACCCCAGGCTGAAAAATCTGTGAGACTCTTATCTCCAATTAACCAGCACAAAAGCCAGAAGTGGATCTGTGGCTCAAGTTGTAGAGTGCTAATCTTTTTTTATACATTTTTATTGTAAAAATACTGCACAGAGGGGTTACAGTTACATGAGCAGGGTAATGAATACATTTCCTATCAAGCGTTGTTACCTCCTCCTTTGTTTTCCCCTACCATCCCTTCCCTCCCACATGCACAACTACACTCCCCTCTCCCCCTACCTAAATTGTAAAGAGCTCAAAGATAGTGACAGCACCAGGATCCTAAATTCATAGCCCCAGGATGGGCACAAAAAGAAGAAAGGGGGGCAGGAGAGAGAGAGGAAAAAGAGGTGGAAGAAGAAGAGAAAGAAGAGGAGGAGGAGGAAGAGGAGGAGGAAGAAGAGGAAGAAGAAGGAGAAAGAGAAAGAGGAGGAGGAGGAGGAGGAGGAGGAGGAGGAGGAGGAGGAGGAGGAGGAGGAGGAGGAGGAGGAGGAGAAGAAGAAGAAGAAGAAGAAAAGAAATGTTCCTTTTATATTCATAGTCATAGTACGCTTTCCTGTCCTAATTTCCTCAGCCACTCTCAGCTCCACACACTGCCCCTCCCTCCCCTGTGGAGGAGGAAAAGGCAGAGGACGGGAAGGATGGAGCATCCTCTGTGACCAGTTGGCCGCTGTGCTACCTGGCGAATTCATGGCCACTGCATGTTTCCCCAGGGAGGGGAATTAATTGCTTTGCTTTTCCTTTTCCTTTGCATAAAGCCAGGCAGATTTATCCCATCTGTATGAACGAGAACTTGTCGCCAGCACTTTCTGAGGATGGCCAGCAAGTGGCTGCTGTATGAGGTTGATAATGTTGTCAGGAATTCCAGGGTGGGGTGCTGTCACTTGAGCTGGGAAATGCACACTGAGGTCAATTCCAGTTCAGCTTCCTACCTACAGAATTATGGCAGGACGTAAGCCTGGCCCGAAAGACTTGAATAGGTCAGCAGAAACGGAGTCTTGTCTTCCTAACAGCCAACATCTCTTTTGAAGCCTTAAGTCAGAACATATTTCCCCCTTATTTAAGATCCAGCAATTCATGTCCTCAATGAGGTATTTGGAAATCAAAGAGTACAGACAACAAAGCAAGAAAATCCTCAACACATTTAAAAAATAAAAAGATACAAGCCAAAGCTGTCCGTGGAAAAATTATTATCTGGGTTTGTATCTTAGATTGAAAGTCATTGTTTTGGTTAAGCCAGGTGAATAAAGCATTATAGTGGCTGAAAACAGCAGCCCCTTTCTTTGTTCCTGATTGTATACTTTGCTAGGTTTATGGTAGGGCTCTGCTCTATGTGGGGAAAGCTAGCACATCTCAGCTCCTGGATCTGTTTCCAAGTTGGCCTGCTCATTTCTGGTGACAGGTTGGTGTTGATGCTATTGGCTGGGGCCCAGGCCTTCTTCTGCATGGTCCCCCCAAGTGATGAGGCTAGACTTCTCAAGGCAGGGTGGTCTCAGGATAGGAAGGCTCACAATGTGCCTGGCTGTACAGTTCTTCACCAGGCTTGGATCCAACCCAGTGTTGCTTCCATCTCATTCTGTTGGTCCAAATGAGTCCCTGGGTCAGCTTCAATTCCAGGGGAGTGTCTACACAGGGCGTAGCCATCAGAATGTGTGGGTGTCTGAGGCCACCAAAGCTCTAGTTTACTATGGTCAGAATGACACTGGATTTTCCCTTTTGTGCTGTTTCTGACCCCCTGGCATATCAGTTTGGCCAGGTCTGCATATACAAGGCAGGGTGCTGATCTCAGGAGGGACAATGGTGCTTCCCATAAAGGAATATTTAAATAAATATTTACCTGGCTATTTCTATTTCTCCCAGTCAAATGGAGAACTCTTGGAGAAGGTGTTTTGTCTTTTCCACTCTGTTGGATGCCCAGTGCCAGGGCCTGACATCCAGAAGGCTCGACATAAATATTCAATAACTAAATGAGTAGATAAACTTCCTATCGGTATGTGTGGGGCAGATGTGACAACTCCCACCTCCGTTGCTGTGACCCAGAACTGTGGCTGGGTGTGCTTGTGGTCCACATAGCCTGGGCTGCCATTCCCTCCTTGGGCCTGTTGTGTGCCCTCTGTCAGTTCCCATGGTGTCATTGTTCCAAGGTGTCAGCGGACATCAATCATGGATTTAGAAGGTTTTTCTGTGGAGCCTTGAGTTCTTTTATTTGGCCAATTAGGTTTTGTGCTCCCGTTTCCAAACACTGTAGTGGGAGAAACATGAACCTGGCTTTATCAATGCCTTAGTTTTAAGGAACAGCCTTTAGTGCGATGCTATATTATTTCCAATTAAAAACTGGATATCCTCATCTTGCTAAAGCTGGTTAGTAGGCATTAGCTATTCATTCCTAAAAAGAGGCTTAACCAGATAGGTTTTCATTGTGTTCTGCCTGCCACTGAGATACGGACCAGGCCTTTACTTCCTTCCCCGCCCTCCATCTTTTCCCTCTCTGCTCTCCACGGCTTTTCTTCCCTTCCCTTCTCTCCTCCTCTCTCCTTCTACCTCCTCCCTTCTCTTCCCTCTCTCCTCTTATGTCTTTTCCTCTGGTCTTCTCTTCTATGTTCTATGTCCCTCTGTTCCTCTTCCTTTCTCCTCTTTCTCTTCCTCTTGTCTATCCTCTCTCCCACCCCCACAATGATGTGTGTGTGTGTGTGTGTGTGTGTGTGTGTGTGTGTGTGTGTGTGTGTGTATTCTCTCTTTGTTTTTCTTCTACCTAGTGGTAGAAGCCAGGTAGAAGAAATACTTAGTCCCTGATGGTCTGTGTGCTCATGGGATGAACCTGCACTAGGAGTTGAAAAGATGGAATCCTAGAGTGAGCTAGGACTCAGCTTTCCTCATGTATATACTAGGTGTGATCATTACCATGCTATTATTAAATATTGAACAATCAAATGAGCAGCAAAATCTTTCATCTACTCAGCAAAAACTCATTGGGTTCCTACTACATACCAAGAGGTACTTAGATTACAGAACTGAAGCAAAGTCTACATCTGCCTTTTATTTTCTTTAATTTTATTTTATTGTAAAGATGAGGTACAGAGGGGTTACAGTTATGAGTAAGATAATGAATACATTTCTTGTCAAGCCTTATTACCACCTCCTTTGTTTTTCTCCTACTATCCCTTCCTTCCCCCACCTTCCCTACCCTGCCCCCAAAATTGCAAAGTTCATTTCCATTGTAGTGTCTTGTGAGTATCATTGCTGCAAAGGGTCATCCTGTGTCCTTGGTTCAGCATTTCGTCTGCTTTTTAGAAGCATTCCCGGCCCACAATTGCTTTCACTTTGAAGTGCAGACCCTTGATGGTGTGCTGCCCCGACTAGGCCTTTGGTTGACTCATTCACCTGTTTTGCTGATGGATGATGATGAAGTTGACATCAGTAAGGCAGGAAACCCGGCTCTGAAAGCCCACAGGACCTTACTGGCATTCCTAGACAGGATGTGTTGAATTAATTGCATATCACTTATCACAAAGTCTGCCATGTGGTGGGATCTCAATGAAAACATGTTTAAATTAATTCATGAACAAATCGTGAACGGGTGAAACAATGATGGAATTTTATATTGGACCACTTAAGTTTGTTTCCTGAGCTTGACAGTATCAAAGGGAGATGCCTGGGAAGAGCTTTTCTCTTTTTTTCCCCTCCCTGTTTTATCTGATTCCAGCTAGTTTTCACTAGAAACTGATCCTTTTAACTTGTTAAACTGAACAGCAAGATTTATATCCCATGGGAGGAAACTGTAACTGGGATGTTTTTTTATCTTACTCCAAGGAGATTCAGTAATGTTTGTTAAAAAAAATAACAACAATAATAATTGAGTGTAAGCATTAGTATCATTAATAAATACATACCTAAGTAGTAAAACAAAATACTTGAACCCCAAATTCATTATTTCTTGCCTCACTGTTAACTCTTCTCTTTGAAAATGGCCTCAACAGTTGGACATGTCCATACTTCTTAATCTTGAAATTATTTTTCCTGATACCAGGTTTTGCACTCAATGCCTGAGACCTATTTGACTGGTTCTTTATCACTTAAGCCAATTCTCTAGTCTGGCATCTTATTGGTTAGTTGGAGATAAAATCTCCATTTTTGCCTAGGCTGTCCTTGACTCTTGATCCTCCAGATCTCAGTCTCCTGAACAGTTAGGATAAATAGTTACAAGCCACCCATGCCTAGCTAAACTTTCTTCTTTAAACAGGTAAATCTGGCAATGCCAAAGAATTTCCTAGTAGTCTTAGCTGCAATTGTAACAATAAGGAGCATCTTAAACTATCATTTTAAACCAGCTATACAATTCTATTAGATGCTGCCTAGGGAAGCAAAGAGTTAATCAGTTTGTAAACTCCATAAAATAAAATGTAGTATATGACAACTATGCCTGTCCATGCATTTTTCTGGAGTATACATTCGTAGCTTTCACAAAGAAATCCGTGAGTGTCTCCCTTCCCTTTTGTCCCCCCCTCCAAAACTTTAACAGTATTTGATTAAAAGATTCTATTCAAAATAGAGACCATCGATTCTTGTGACTAACAACTTTGCCTGTTCCCAGAACTGTCACATAACACTAATAACTTGAGAGTTACTGCTTGCCAGTAACTTATCTCAAGTGAGACAAGTCTGTTGTGTGACTCGGGGAACTTTCTTGTGTTTTTGCAACTCAATAAGTAGGAAAATCCCGTTAAACTTTTTCATGCTTCTGAAGACCATAATCAGGAAAATCCTCGAGGAGACTGTAGTTTTACAGGATGCTAAGTCAGGTTGTGACCGTATGCCCTCCTGGTATGTTTTTCCTCTCTGCAATTTCCTTTCGGGGGTCGTCTGGTCTTCTCATTTCCAACATTTGGGATCAACATCCTCTCAGACCCAGCAACTCATCTATTTAATAGGATGTTATTTTGGACCAAGGAGAAAAGGAATTATCATAAGCCATGGAAAACCTTCCCATGGTGTAAGCTAATTAAGTTGCTATTGGTCCCCGTGTTTTGTAGAACATGAAGCAGAACTGCTGGTCTTCCACAATCCTGTCTTTCAACTACTCAGTGGAAAACAAAATATGCTCCCCAGTTGTCTACTCTGCGTTAAATAGCCCATTCATTTCGTTCTGCTTTTATTGAGTTGTATTTATTGGTGATGGAATTGAACATAGTTAGAGTACATAGAAGCGATCATATTTAAGAAATAGCCCATCCTGGGTACGGTGGTACACACCTGTAATCCTACTACTCTAGGGACTGAGACAGAGGATTGAAAGTTCAAGGCCAGCCTAGACTCTATAATGTCTCAAAATATAAATAGATAATTAAGTAAATAAAAATAAATTTAAATAAACAAGAGCAAGGGTGGGCAAGGGAAGAGAAAAATAGCAGTGCTTTGTTATGGCTTTGGTGTGGAAGCATCTGGCTTAGTATGACTGAGTTCTGGGAAGTGGGAAGTAGGAGCTTTGAACCACAGGCACAGTCATTTCCAGCATCTTTCTTTCCACCTTCTTGTAGCACAGCATAGCATGACAATCACAAGCATACATATAGCTGTGCTCAACCCACCACATGAGAACCATAGCTCTACTACATACTGAATTGTGCTACTTTGGGCAAAGTTAATGGGACTCTGCTGGACAGGAGAGATGTTGATCCTCGCTTCATAGGGTTTAAAGGATAATTAAATAAGTTAATATTTGTAAAGCTCTTAGACTACCACCCGTCATGTGTTCTCAACATGCTACCAATGTATGCTATAAAGGAATCCGATTACAGAGGTTTGTACCATGCATCTAGCCAAGGCCAAGAACCAGGAGCCCATTCTTCACCACTGAGCCTCTTGTTATTGGGTATGGGTTGGTTCCTCATTTGTTTTCAGAGCCTTTTTTCTTTCAGTCTTTTTCACCCATTTTTATGACAGCAAGGGTTTCTTTGGCTGTCCCCACCATCTTCTGGGGCTTTTAGATTTGATGGAATCCTAGATTCTACCCCTTGGTCACACAACCACTTCAATCAAAGCTCCTCTTGTCAGGAATTTCTTTGGCTATCCGTACTTTCTTTATTTGTGTTTGCCTTTAATCTACCTGGATTTGGCTTCCCACTTCTAACAGCTGATCCTCTTTTTCCTAATTGTTATTTGTCTTCAGATGATGTCCCCAGTTCGGTTATTTTTTAAATACACACACACACACACACACACACACACACACACACACACACACACACACACACACACACACACACACATTAGCGTAAAGTAATTGCAGGAGGAGAGTCTCGTTGTGACATAGTCATACGTGCATCCATGTGGCCCCCTTGCTGCTGCCAAGGACATTGATCAGGTCAATTCACACAAGAAAGACTTTTCAATTTGTTTCTGGAGCCACAGGTAAGGCCTTTGTGACCATAGATAATCAGAGTGGACTGTCCAGTGACTTTCCAGGGCTGAGTGTAGCACCATAGAGCTACCTGGCTGATTCCCAAGAGCTTTGGCAGCCATAATTGCTCAGTTAGTCACTGGCTCTTTCTTTATGCCAAAGATGTATGAGCAGACCACTTAGTTGCTTCTAGATTATCACATGGGTGGACAGAACTTCTAACTATTTTCTGGATGCTTCTACAGACCAAGCAGTTCAAGGTGGGCCACCCAGGTGCTTTCTGGGGTAGGAGATTGCCTCTCGACTGCTTTAAAAAGCTAGGGCAACAAGAGAGTCTTAAGATGACTTTGTGCAGTAAGAACCACACTGGGGCACAGTGCAGTGTACATTAAGCTATTTCTCAGGGCTATGCAAAAGTGTAGGAGCCTGGTAACTGCACAGACAGGACTGGGGCATGCAGGAGCAAGGAGTGAATTCATCTGTATGGGAACTACAATGGGTCCCCTGCTTAATGTTGTCCCAGATGAAGACCTTGGCATTTAGGGTTGATCCTATGAGATGGAATGGTGGATAGTATGTTCTCAGATCCCTTCGTTCTCAGGCCAGTGTGTATCTCCAGGCTTCGCAGTGACTACCATACCCACCCCTCGGTCTGAGGCTCTGCCTGAGACACTTAGTGACTTCTTCCTCCTGGTTTCAGTTTTCTTTTACGGAGGGAAAGATACTAAGCATCTCTTGCCATCTTGCCAATGTCACCTTACTAACTTTCAGTTTCAAAGAGAAAACATGATCTGGACATTAGTGGCTTATGCCTGTAATCCTAGCTACTCAGGAGGCTGGTTTCTGAGGCTGGTGGTTCAAAGACAGCCTTAACAGTAAAGTCCCTGAGATTATTATCTCCAATTAACCACAAAACTATCCAAAATGGAGGTGTGGCTCAAGTGGTAGAGTGCCAAACTTAAGTGAAAAAGCTAAGAAACAGTGCCCAGGCCCTACTGGCACATAAGAGGGGAGAAGAGGTAACAATCTACATTGAAGAAAAAATAAAAACAGAGCTTGAGTTTTATGGCAAATGTTAATAAATAAGAAAAGGCAATTAAAAGTATTATTTCAACCCATTTACAAGACTTAGCATTTGAAATATGAACATATAATGAAGAGCTTCAAAGACTGTCATGATTCAATCTAAGCAATATTTCATAAGCAAAATAAAGGATATAAAATTGCATAGGATGCAATTTGAGAAGTTCGCTGTGCAGAAAGGAAGATAAGAAGAGTCTTTAGAAATTGTAGAACAAAGAAGATCATAAAACTCTTCCCGGGGAGGTATAGCAAAAGTGTGTGGGGTAGCAAAAAAAGGAGGTAGGCTCTTGGGTCATCCCACCAAATCTGCAGAACATCTATAGTTAACACATTGCAATGTTTATCTCCAGCCTTAGACATCCAGCTGCCAACTAAATGTCTCTACTTAGACACCTCCCTAGAGGTCCAAGATTGAATTTCCAATGTTAACCCTTCCCCGTAACCAATCTGTGAGGAAATCTTAGCAACTCTTCCTTCAGTATGTATCTAGAATCGTAATTTCTCCACTCCTATCATCTTTGACCAAGCTACCATTATTTTCTCACCTTAATTACCTGATGTCCTTCCCTTGCCCTTTCCTTTCCTTAGGTCTTTTTCTCAACGTAACACAAATAATACCCTATCATTGGTTTTTAAAAATCATCCTGGAGCATTCACATCTCATCCAATATGAAGCTTTACAAGACTTACTTCTATCTTCAACTGTTAAACAAATGAAAGTAATAAAATTAGGAAAGATTTATATAAGTTCCCTCTTTCTTTGAAGATATAACTATTTCATTATGTCAACTAAAAATGTGTCCAGACTTTCATTAAACTTGTAGTTTTTCACGTTACTTCCATTATATTTCTAAGATTATATACTTGCTGTGACATTCTTCTGGGATTTGAATTGTAACTGTCATTGATTCCATACAATTTAAGTATTCAAAATTGTTTAAGATTTTCAATTTTATACTGTCCATTCCATGCTTTCTTTTGATAGTTATTTTGAATCTATGTAGATGAAATTTCCCATCACTCAAAGGACCTGAAATGTGTTTTGAATGCAAGGATACATAAAATGAGATCCTCTGGGTTTCTCTCTTCTTCCCCAGAATGTCTATGTACCATAAAAGAGTAAATAATCCATGCAGTATCTATCTCCTCTAATTGAAAATGTGTTCTATATTCAAGTTACATGAACTGTGTAACAAACCATTTCAAACTATGTTCCAATTCTTACAGATTCTACAAGTTGGGAATTCATACAGGGCATCAAGAAATAGTTTCTGTCTGCCTTAAGAGGTTTAAAAGAGACAAGTAAAAATGTCCAAAAGGCAAGAGTGACTTAAGGCTGATGTTACAATCACATAGAGAATTACTCACTTCCATGTCAGGTGGTACAGTGAGCTAAGATGACTCAGAGGCTGGGGGCTTCCTCACAGCAGGGAGGCCCCCAAGCAATCACACAGGGTTGTGGACACTTCAGTATAACACTCCAGGGAACAAGGCAACACAACTCTCTATGGTGTAACTTAAGAAATACATAACAGGCCCCCACGTCTCTGTGGGAAGAGTGTAGAGAATAGGGTGGCTGGTGCTTTTGTAACCATAGCTTGACAATGGAGCAAGATGGTGGCTGAGTAAGATCCTAAAGGGATGGTCTCCCACAGATACATCATTTGAAACCTACATAAAAACTACCTCATAGGAGCTAAGGAAGCCAAATGAGAGGTGGCTAGTTTTACTATAATAAAATGAAAAGCATCACCTTCCTCCAGCTATGGAGAGCATAGAAACAGACATGTGTGTATCCTTATGGAGAGTATAGGACTGATTATTTACTATGGATATTTTCTCTACACTGGTGTGAAATGTGACTCACACTTCTCTGACATATTAAGAACTGTGCTAAAACTTCACATCCATTTTCTTTAGTACTTGTTGCAGCCTTGTAATGTGGATGTTATTTCAATTTTACAAATGATGACTAGAGCTTAAAGACATTAAGCAATGGGCCATATTTGCAAGGTTAATAAACAGAAGAGTCAGGATTTGAACCTGCAGCTGATTTTCTCAAGAGTCACATTCCCCCACCCATCATAGGACACTTTGCCTTCTACCCCTGAGTGCCATTATTTTATTAGGAAAATTAATAATGAGAAAAGAATATCAAACACTAGCCACACAAAACAATTGCAGTTGTTAACTGTGTGAGGCAAATGATCAGACTAAATTATCAATGTTTTAAGGTTTTCAATTGTACTGTTTTGAAGGGACTTAGGGTCATCTCAATAGGACTGAGATTCCTAGAAAAGTAACAAATGTGGATGGAGAGGAGGCTACACAACTGAACATAAAGGAAATAATTTAGAAAACTCAAATTGTTGATATCTATTGTTTTTAAACGCCAGTGAATTTCCCTTTTCAAAAAGCTTACTATTGTATGGCAAAAATCTATATTGAGTTATTTTATTGCTACCTGTGTTGGGTGCCTCTGAGTGTAAATGAGCTCACTCTGGTATAGAGCAAATGGTTGGTTTCTGCCTACGATTTTGAGTGGAAATATTTCATAAGTACTCTTCTCACATTTATTAGAGTTTGGGGACCTTACTTGTACCTTGTGGTAAGCAGGTGACTCCTAAAATGATGACCATATTGTTAGACTGAGACAGTTACTTTTACCCTTCCTATGGCAGACTCTTTGGCATTGTAGCAAGAGACAGAAGGTTCTTAAAGAAATTTGGATTGAAGTAGGATAAAGAAAGGATGATCTCTAAGTAAGCTAAGAGTTTGTGTCATTTCCTAATTACCAATCTAAACATACAAAACCAGACCTCTGCAAAGATTCTCGCTGTATTTTCTCAAAATGGCATAACCACTAGGCCAACAAAAGGCAAACATGCTGATCAACATCTACTTGAAAAGTTGAGTTCTCAGTGTTGGTACTGAGCATCCTTGTTAGACAAGTACAGGCTCTGGTAGCATTTGAGCAATAGGTTCAGCACCCAGGATAATGGCATTAGTCATACTCTGTCACAGAAATTTCTTCCCATGTTCTGGCTCTTGCCAGGAACTCTTTTCCCTGCTCCTCAAGGAAGCATGGAAAGGAACAATCTGAACTCACTAGTAGCTTCCCTGCTTTGGTATCGCTCAGGCAAACATCTGCATTGGAGCAAAGCCCACCATAAGGCCATGTACAATCTCCAAGCCCAGCCCAAACATGGAAAGTCACTGGATATCATGGGAGAATTTCAGAAAAACCCAGACATTGGAGGCAGTCAGGCTGGTAAAAACAATTCTCCAACACTGGTGCTTTAATTGGGCCTTCGAGGTAACCAAGATTTCAATGTGCCTCTGTGGTAACCAGAAAATATAAGATACGATTGTTGTAAACCTAAATTTTGCATAAACCTCAATTTTGTTCAGCTAAGAGACTTCTCTTTATTCTGAGAATGTCCTCCTTGACCTTTCTGGGAGCTGGTCGAGGGCATGGTAGTAAATAACCGTTGTTTTTCTTCTTTTTTAATGTCCTTCCTTGGCAAAATGAAAAGTTGGCAAGTTATAACAGACTCTAAATTTCTTTTTGTGTACTGTTTTAATCACTCTGTGAATTATGAAGGTAATTTCTAGAATATGTAATTGAGAGTTTTCCCTTGCACTTTAGAAAAGCTGAAACATTCTTCAAGTTTATAAATAGGCATACAGGTTGGTAATGATTAGCTATACCAACTCAGTTGAGATAAAAACAGTATTTTTCATTCATATTTGTTATAACTAGGAAGTGTATTGTGTATATCACACTATATACAGCCAGAGAAGTTCCTAGATGTTTACTGTAATTCATTTTTTTCAATGTATGTGCACATATACTTTTCATTAACTAAATACCGTTAATATATCCACACACAAATAAAAGAGGTGGCAAACTGCTTCTAAGAAATGGTTCGTGTGTCATTGAAAGACCATGTCCCCACAAGGCATTCTAGATTCTGCTTTGCATCCTGAACTGATGACGAACAGAGCTGATCTCAAAAAATGAGCTCAGTGTCACTCTAAATTTCACGTACATGTCCAGGTATGTTCATTCACTTTAAATGGAATCTGCCCATTTGTAACCCAGTGCTGGCTCACTGTGGAATCAGCCCATGGAGCCACTGGTTCTTCCATCCCTTTCCTCTTTTCTTCCCTGTACAATCTAGCACAAGATCTGGACCCTCTGAGTAATGCTCAGCTCTAGATATGACTGTCTCTCACGCACCATGGTGAGATTACAAGGGATGAGGTGGCCACATCATGGTTGTGAGAGCTTCTTATACCTAGATGTATAATATATCTAAACCATTTGCTGGATATATGAAATCCCCAAGGATAATTGTTTCCAATAGGGAGAGAGAAGGAGAGAGTTTACATTTGTTAATTGCATAGTCGTTTCTGATTTTTATAAGAAGCATCTAGATAGTCATTACCAGGAACTGGTAAACAAGATGTACAGTGATGGACTGACAGCATTCTTTAGTAAACCAACAACAGATATTTTGGGGCATGTATTTGTAAGGAGACACTGCCAGGCATTGAGCATACAAAAAAAAAAGAATTAATTCTGCTTACAGGATGAGAGCATCAGCTCTCACTAGCCATTTTTTCTCTTACATGTACTATTGTAGGAAGCTGAGAACAATGACAGAGATATCTGAGACAATGAAAAGAATAAGATGCAGACCTTTGTGACGCATGCATTCTGTGGTAAGCCAATCAAAACTCAAAGATTGGTTCTACCCCCCCCCCAAGCCTTACTAAAAGAAGATTTGGTGATATTTGCTGAAATGTGAACTGTGTGTCCCTTCCTTTTGATTTTTTGTGTCCACTGTAACAAATGCTATCACTTAGGCAGATGCAAGAGCATTCACAGACTCACTCCCATATTCATTATAGTGACAAAGGACAAACTGCCTAGATGTTCACCTTTTAGTACATGAGCTGAGTGAAGAGACACAGAGAAGAACACAGCATGGGTGAGCTGTAGTTTGGATCTGGCATCTCCTCCCAAAGGCCCCAGTATTAAAGACTTGAGTCACAGTCCATGTCATTCTTGCAAAGAGATGAAGCATTTAGCTGGCGGGACCTAGGGAGTGATTTTAGGTTGTTGAGGGCATGCCTGGCAGGTAACAATGGACCCTGGTCTCTTTCTTTCTCTCTTTTGTGTCCTGTGACCAACCAATCATGGGTTGGACCCCAAAACTATGAGCCAACATGAAATTTTTCTCCTCCTAGGACAAATCTCAGAAAGTTCAGTAACACACACTATCTAGACATATAGAATACATTTATATGTAACTTATGTGTCCAAATGTATGTCCATAAATATATAATTTATAGTTTTAAGACCTCGTAAAAATACTGCTCAAGTGGTTCAAAGTGGTAGAGTGCTAGCCCTGAGCAAAAGAGCTCAGGGACAGCGCCCCGGCCTAGGGTTCAAGCCTCATGACCAACAAAAATTAAAATTAAAAAAAAAAATTTAAACTTGCTCATTTTCTGAAATTTTCTTTCCGGATGAAATAAATCTGAAAAAGGACAAGCCATATCTCTGGGAGGAAAAATGGAATGAGGAAAGGGAAACATTAGCTTGATGTATAATCCCCTTTTAAAATAAGGACATTGTGTTCATGAAATACTTATAATTGATTGATAAAATAGAATACACTAGCATTAAAAAAAAAAATTGGTGCCAGAGCTCAGTAGGCACTGAGAGATGTATCTTAAAGGAAAGGAAAGAAATGGAAATGGAAATCTAAAGTGAGTCTTGAAATGTAAGCAGATTTCCAGCTTAACTAAGAGGGGGAAGGAGTTGGGGAAAAGGCAATCAAAGGCCAGCTGAAGGATGAAGGGGGTGGGGGGGGGGGGGCTGGGATGGTGGTAACAGCCAGCCTGGGGCAGGCGTGGCCAGTGGAAGCA